>NC_137005.1:10573955-10933955 GCF_032717465.1 Coenobita brevimanus
CATTGAAAACTTATCTCCCCTCTCAACACGACGAATGAGCTCCAAATGTTGACTGTACAACAACTGTGGCAGCTTCTTGATGCCATACTGCTTAGAGCGCTTCATCGGGGGGTCAGGAGGGGCCATGGCAGTTAGGAGGCGGGGGGAAAATGCACAAAAAAGGCAGGTAACTCTCGTACTCCACGGCGATGGTCTATAGTGTGCGGACTGGCGAGACAAGAACAACAACAACATGATGGCATTAGCATGCACATATGCCACCAGGGACGCCCGGTGATTGGTTGTTGGGTCGCGATTTTCAGTTTAAATGCCGTGGTTTACGGTTCTCCTCGGAATAGGCCCACTTGGGTGCCTAGGTCCGCGATTTTTGTGACTTAACAGTGATTTAAGGTTGCCGGCAGTCTGACGGCCACCTAGCCGTGATTTACGAATCCATGATTTACGAACACGCAATTTACAAGGATTGAGTGTACAGTAATCCCGCATTTTTTGCGGATTTTTTGTCTACGGTTTTGTCCTCTCGCGGATTTTCTTAGCATTAATAAGTTCAACAAAAATATCCTTGAATATACAGAAAAAAAAAAAAAAAATTGAAATTCCCGCAGCTTCCAATTGTAGCGCGGTAAACTCACGCCACCCTCTGTCCCTTTCCCGTGGCCCCTCTGCCAGTGTTACCATATCTAGCATAATTTTATTCTTTTAGCATAATTTTGATCAAATTTTCGAGTCTGGAATATTTTTTAGCATATTAGAAGTTTTAGAATCATTCTAGCATAATTTAGAATGGAATGGAATATTTTTAGAATAATTTTATAAAAGCTACAAAGCAGAGAGAGAGAGAGAGACGAATAAGGTAAGATGTTTGAATAGTTGGTTACTTTCAGTTTGGGCTTGGTTGGGTTGGATTAGGTTAGGTTAGGTTAGGTTGGATTAGGTTAGGTTAGGTTAGGTTGGATTAGGTTAGGTTAGGTTAGGTTGGATTAGGTTAGGTTAGGTTGGATTAGGTTAGGTTAGGTTAGGTTGGATTAGGTTAGGTTAGGTTTTAGGTTAGGTTCGGTTAGGTTAGGATAAGTTTGAGCTTTGTACTTTACCCATGAAACCTAGGTTTTACCGATGGATTTTGGTATGATTCATTCGATTTTCAGCTTCATTTCAGTCGGAAATGACCATTTTCTGTGTTTTCCCCCCTCCCTATAACCCCCGATTCCCCAAAGATCCCTCATTATTTCAGGGGGATGGGGGGGGTCATATCTCAAAATCTGGTTATTTCCGATGGAAATGATGCTCAAAATCGAACGAATCACATCAAAATCCATCAGAAAAACGTAAGTTTCGTGGGAAAAAGCAGCATGGGTAGATACCGATATTTATCCTCTTACTGTATGTAGGTTCATTTTAATATTTTCATAGTAAACAATACATAATTAATATGTTGCACGAATATGTGTAGAATTTTATCATTTAGCTTCAAGTTAGCATAATTCATTTTTTACTTGGAACAAATATGCTCAATCTAGCATAATTTTTTCATTGCCCTAGCATAATTTCGTTGTTTGGATATGGCAACACTGCTCTCTGTCCCGCATTCTTCAGTCCACGCCTGACTGCCTTAAGTGGCTGTTGTGGTTGTAACCACACTATGATATGAGCCTCTTGCCTCCCACTTGCTTTCCACATGGCCCCAGGACGTAAGCCAGCCTCACCAAAGGCTAATAATACAATTAGTAAGAACTCCAAAGTGACAAAACGATCAATTTATGACCTTAGCAGAGAAAATTGTGTTACTGGACAATCTAAGAAACGACCGTGCGAGTGTTTGCTATCACCAGTTAATGCATCTTTTTATTTTGTACTGTTTTGTTAATAAATGTGTAGATAATTGTGTATTACAGTACGGTGTTTACGTTTTTCCTTCATAATGGAGTATGTGCTTTCAGTCTTGTAAGAAGGTATTTCGGGATGAGTATGGAGGTTTCGGGACAATTCGCAGTCACAACAAACACAAAACAATTCGCCTTCATTAATGAAGATAGCTATGGGTGACGCTAGAATATAATTCGAAGGCGACTACAGCGAGGAAGAAACAAGTTAATTATTGACTAAAGGTGCAACTAATAAATAATATCCAGAACCTACGCTACTGAACATAGACTGCTGGATCCCCCTGAAATATAGTTATTAAAGTATTGATTAATTAATAATAAGTATATTGATGAAAGTATTGATTAGTATATTTATAGAATGGCGGGGAATCGTCCAGGGTGCGAATTGTTCTGAAGGGGAATCGTCCATGTTTTGACGGGGAATTGTCTGACGGCGAATTGTCTCGCAATCAGTATGGACATGGACTGTGTGATGGGCAGCATGGTGGACACAAGTGCAAGTTTTCAATTGTTAATAGAGTATTCGCGGAATTGACTTTTCGCGGGGGTTACAAGAACGTAACTACCGCGAAATATGCGGGATTACTGTATATACTGTATATATATATATATATATATATATATATATATATATATATATATATATATATATACTGTATATATATATATATATATACAGTAATCCCTCTAATATCTGAATGCCCAATATCCGAACATCCCACTAACTGGATATAATCATCCCAGGATCCAATATGCCCAAAATGGGCCAAAAACCACAAAAAATAAAAAAAAAATCTGACTTTTTTCCCTCCCGTAATTTGAAATTGCCGTGTGGTGCCGAACAGCTGTTACACCATGGCCCCTTCACCCCTTCCTTCCTCCCCCTCCCCCCTCCCCTGTCAGGGTTGCCATTTGGTATTTTTCATTACCAAGTGTAGGCCAATTTGGTAATGAAAAATTCGTTTGGTAATGAATCAGAATAATGCATTACCAAATGGATTTTTCACATGTATGAGGATACACAGGATGGAGATGGTGGATTGTTTGCTCTCTTTGATTAATATGCTATCCTACATAGCGTGAAAATAATCAACATGGTGTTAATTATAAGGAGAGTGATTACATGTATTTCCACTTGTATATATAATTAGTGAAGAATAAATGCTAGCTTTACGAATTTGGTAATGGAAAGTTAAATTTGGTAATGAAAGTTGAGGAGATTGGTACTGTGGCCGTTGCGATCTGGCAACTCTGTTACCCCGCCATCATCAACAGTCACAGCCAAACTCTGATCGAGAGCAGATGCTTATAGCAGTGCAAGCCACAGGTGCTTGTTTTTTGTGAATAAACAGTGAATAAACTGCAATACCTTGCCACTAGAACACACGGGAATTTACAGTGTTGTGCAGTGTTAAGAAATTAGAATTTAGAGTGCAGAGGATTAACTGTGGACTGCAAACTGGCGGTTCAAACCAGTCCAGGAGCTAGGGACTTGTAAGTACCCAGAATGTTTAATATTGTATAAACTCACCTCTAAAACCTCATTTTATGGTTCTTTTGCATTTATTTCGGTCTTTTATGTCCCGTATTGGTGTGATTTGGGTCTCAAATAGGTGCAGTGCATGTCCAAGGGGAGTTGTATAGGTGTTTTTCTGAGTTAGGGTCCATAAGTACAAGTCCAGGAGGCTGGGGCCCAATATCTGGACAGGATCACTATCCGGACATGCCTTTGGCTCTATTACGACGGATATTGGAGGGATTACTGTATACATATATATATATATATATATATATATATATATATATATATATATATATATATATATATATATATATATGTATGTGTGTGATAAATGGGTGCATAAGAGATGTAGTGGTATCAGAGGTAGACTGCGAGATAATGATTTTATGTGTACGGCGTGCCGGGGTGAGCAGGTGGAGATTGTCAGACGTGAAAGGATTGAACTTGCTGGTGAATCTCTTGAGTGTGTGGAAGAGTTTTGTTATTTGGGAGACATGTTGTGTGCTTGAGGTGGGGCTGGAGCTAGCTCTGTGGCTAGGGTGAGAAGTGGTTGGAAGAAGTTCAGGGAGCTCATGCCTCTCCTGACATTGAGAGGGCTCTCCCTATGTGCTAAGGGGTCTTTGTATGCAGCATGTGTTAGGAGTGTAATGCTGTATGGCAGTGAGACCTGGGCAGTGAAGGAGGAAGACATTCGCCGGCTCAGACGTACATAAATGACAATGATTAGGTGGATGTGCAATGCGTCCCTGCGTCCAAGGCCTGGAGGGGCTGGGTTTACAATGGAAGAGTTGAGAGGTAGGATGGGACTGGAGTGTATTGGTGTTGTGATGAGGAGAGGTAGATTGAGATGGTTTGAACATGTGGAGAGGATGGGGGATGATAATTGGGTGAGGAAGGTGAGAAGTGTTAATATTGGGGGTGGGGTTATGAGGGGTAGACTGAGAAAGACATGGGACGAGGTCATTAAGTGTGACCTTAGGGTTAAGGGACTGAACAGGGAGGCTGCAATGGATCGTGCAGCGTGGAGAGTCGCCATTAAGTGACCAAGGCCGACATATGCAAGCATGTTGGAGCCTTTAAAAACGAAAACGAAAACGATATACAGTAATCCCATTATTATCCGGACGTCCACTATATGGACTCCCAACTACCTGGACATTTTGGGCCCAGGCCTTTGGAACCCAAAAATGGCTAAAAAAAATTAAAAAAACACAAAAATCCATCATTTTTTTCTACCATACTTTGAAATTGGCATGCAGCGCCGAACAGCTGTGTTTACGCGTGCCCCTTGCTTCCCCCTCCCCAGTTACCACCTAACTAGCCTACCATCCTGACTAGACATTCATTGCAGTGGATGCTGCACGTGCTCACCACTAGACCACATGGGAATTTACTGTGTTGTGCAGTGTTATGAAATTAGACTTCAGAGTCCAAATATTAAGTACAGAATGCAAGCTAGCGGATGAAACTGGCGGTTGAAACTGGAATGGTGCAATTAAGAACAGGATGTGAAGTGTTAAACAATAATAACTTGCTGTGCAAAGGATTATGTGCAGCACAACACTGGATTACTTCAAGAGCATTTTCACCACTGCCAGAGCTTTGGAGGAGGCAGGTTAACCTTCGTAACGAACAGCCACGGATGTGTTGTAAGTACCTTGTACTATGCCAAATATTTTCCATACTCACTTCTAATCCTCATTCTCTTGTTTCTTTTCATTTATTTCATGCTTTCTGACCCTTATTTGTGTGAATAGGGTCTTAAATAGGTGCTGTGCAAGTCTGGTAGGGAGTTAGTTAGGTGGTTTTCAAAGTTAGGCTGGGTTAGGGTCCATAAGTACCAGTCCAGGAGGCAGAGGCCCGCTATCCAGATGGACCCACTTTCCTGACGTGCCTTTGGCTGTATTACATCGGATATTGGGTAGATTACTATATATATACAGTACTCTCGCGTCCAGTACGGTAATATTGTCATGCATGGGTCACGTGTTGGACCAAAAACGTGTTGGACTAACAATAGAGCTTATGGGGAAAAATGAATTATGTCAGCAACCCTTGGAAAAGTCACCCTAAATACCTAACATATACCTATACATATATTGGTACTGTTGTAATTATAATAATGGTACTGTCCTATGAATGATAACTAACCCTTTAGGATAGTGTTGGTGGGTTTGCTGGGAATGGAAGGTGGTATCCAAGGCTGTAGTTAGTCCTACTGGGTCCTCGGAGGATGGCTGCTGGCGTCACTAGCGGGTAATGGCTGTTGCTCCTCCTCAACCTCCCTCATAAATCCTTCGAAATCAAACCTCCCTCAAAAATCCTTCGAAATCACACTCAGAATCACTATCTTCGTCCACAGCCATGGAAGGTCCTGCTTCTGCCTGTCCTAGCCCTGTAATCCTCGGCAAAGTGCATGCTTCTCACACTGTTGCCATAGCCCCGGCTCGTGACTGTGGAAAGTGATCGCTGTCGCTGACTCGGTAGAGAATAAGGAGAAGCAACTTCGTTTATAAACTGGTACGCACGCCGATGAGAAGGGTTTCAAAACGATTGATATTTATTCTAAAATATTAATATGTATTCAGTGTCAGGCTAAATGTTCAATGCTGTAGTATGATACATTCTCTGTCGAGTCGCCTGGGTTTTGGTCACACTGTTTTCCCCATCGTATGCTCGGCAGGAATCCATCCAGATGAATTCCAAATGCCCGTGGTATCGTCAGCAATTTTACCACGTTACCGTTCCGATTTACCATCGTATCCTCGGCAAACCTGGTATGAAGTGCCGTGTGATAGCCTTCGGCTGCCAGGATCTTGTCTTAAGTTTTTTATTATGATCACGTTGGCTTCATTCATGTCGTAGGCCTTGGCAATGTCAACTTTCCTCTCCCCTTTCTTCTTCCTCTCAATGCTTTCTAGCTTAGTGGCCTGAGGGAGGTGCCGACGCTTCTTGGGGTTCTCAGAAGGCTTCCTAGGCATCGTGAGCAGGGTAAAATGCAGTAACAAGGGCAGAAAATGCAGCAAGAAAAAAGCGCCTTCCAATGCAATTATGCGACTGAGTGGCTCTGTGGCGGGAGAAATGTAAGCAAAACATCACGTGACACCAGAAGCGTTTTTAATTGGGCAGCATCACGATCACATCACGATAGCGGGTGGGGAAGGCTACTTGATCAGAAGTTTTTCATTAGCTATCATCATGGGAATGTCCAGTATGGCCGTGTTGGACTGGGGGTGATCGTGCTAGAGTGAACTCTGCGGATTTGGCCCACTTCTCGGAGCTCTGTGCGTGTTATGCTAACACACTCGTGTTGCAGTAATTAAATTGTATTAAATAATACTAATTAATTGCTCACCGTGCTGGACTCGAATCATGCTGGACGCGAGGGTACTGTATATATATATATATATATATATATATATCTCATCTCATCAGCTGTTGAGTGTCCATTGCAGGACCGGCCTATCCCAACCAAAGCGGGGACGATACAGCCAATGTATCTCAACCAAGTGGCTTAGGCTGTCTGGTAGAGATTGTATGAAGGGTGAGAAGTGCTTGTAAGTGTACTGTAGTGTTGGAGTGGCATTGGATGTGTGTGTAGTCTGTGAACCAAGTGTAATCGGCCCGTGCAAGCCGACTGAGTGCAAGCATACTTTATAGTATGCGACACTGGTTCAACCACAGCACCCCTGATGTCCGCCAATGCAGTGCGTGGCCAGAAGAACGCTCCCAAAGTTTATTACCCTGGCGGGGCGCAAACCCTCGTTCTTCAGTGTACAAAAACGCACACTTTACCACTGTACCACTGAGGCTCATATACAATATATATATATATATATATATATATATATATATATATATATATATATATATACAATAAATATATATACAATATATATATATATATATATATATATATATATATATATATATATATATATATATATATATATATATATATATATATACAATATATATATATATATATATATATATATATATATATATATATATATACAATATATATATATATATATATATATATATATATATATATATATATATATTTATATATATATGCAATATATATATATATATATATATATATATATATATATATATATATATATATATGCAATATATATATATATATATATATATATATATATATATATATATATATATATATATATATATATATATATATATATATATATATATATATATATATATATATATATATATATATATATATATATATATATATATATATATATATATATATATATATATATATATATATATATATATATATATATATATATATATATATGCAATATATATATATATATATATATATATATATATATATATATATATATATATATATGCAATATATATATATATATATATATATATGCAAAATATATATATATATATATATATATATATATATATATATATATATATATATATAATGTATATATATATATATATATATATATATATATATATATATATATATATATATATATATATATATATATATATATATATATATATATATATATCATATATTTTTTTTAAATAACAGAACGGAGAAGGGAAAAACAAATTGAGAAAAAAAAAAAATCCATACACCAGATTACTGGTGTCCTCTATTCATAAAATATCTGTAACAGTTAGACTTGAACAGTTGTGGGTTGAAATTTGGAGGAAAACAACTCTGGGGAAGCGAGTTCCAGAGAGATGCGGTTCGGGGAATGAAAGAATTCTGATAGGCAGAAGTTCTGCAATATGGTTGAGTGACATGCCAGTCATGAGCGCTACCAGATGCCCGTGTAGCACGAGGGAAGGCATGGAGAGGTGGTACCATGGACGCAACTTCATCTGAGCATTTGCCAAAAAAATATCTGTAAAATAATGCAAGGGAGGCAACATTCCTTCTTACTTGCAGGGGAAGTAGTTTATATGTAATGGCAGGGTTGTTAATGATTCTAACAGCATTATTCTGAATTTTGTCTAGTTGTCTTAATGCAACCTCTCCACAACCATTCCACAAGGGTGAGCAATATTCAAGCTGAGAGCGCACATGACTCTTATAAATTATAGCTAACTGCTCATCGGCGAAGAAGTTACGGACTCTGTACAATAATCCAAGTTTCTTTGAGACGGTTTTAGCAAGTGATCTGACATGAGAGGTCCAGCTGAGGGCACTGTTAAGTGAGACACCAAGAATTTCAATACTTTTGTAGATGGGAATATTAGTAGCACTGAAGGTAATGTACGAATCTGGCAATATCTGTCTATTAGTAAACTGTATATATTTAGTTTTACTAGCATTAAAAGAGACAAGGTTGTTTTGTCCCTATTCACTGATTGTAGCTAGATCTTGATTTATGGAGATGGCTGAACTGAGTTGAGAGGTAGAGATATTAGACTTTGTAAATGGATGTCTGAGTGTGAATGAACTATGTAGTGTTGAGTCATCTGCATATGAGTGAACGGGATTGTGAGTGACAGATAAGAGATCATTAACCCCTACACTGCGGGCATGTTTACCGATGTTTTGCGTGTGCCACGGGGTTATTCAGGCTCCGACAGACTCTCAAAAAATATTTGCCAAAAATCAGTTATTAGTCTTAGAATATTAAAATTACATATGCTTATGGCACATACCTTCAGCTTTCTCCTGGAATGTTTGTTGAGCCTTCGTCAGTTACCGTACGACTTGTGGAGACCTCTGAAGTTGGGTAACGAAGTCTCCACTTTACACTTCCTGACAACCCGTAATATGATTACCACAGCCAAATCTTAACACTATAAACACTACTCTATGATTTTCAAGTAGTTTGGGATCCATACTCCAAAAAATAACCCACTGTGAAAGCAATGAAAATTACCGTCGCACTGGCACTAGTTCGCTCTTGGTACTGTCATTTATTATTCATAAAACCCCTCACACTTTATATTTCTATTACTATATAACACTTATATATATCTACAGTCTTTATCCATAAGTTTCCTTCAGTAGTATTAGTTTATTGTCACTGTAGGGATTCAATTTCTTTCAGTAAAAGACGTAGCATTCACTTTCTCGTCCTGTGTACTAGCATTGAGAGTGAATGTCACTTTCATCTTCACTCTCATAACTCATAGTATTCAGACATGCTAGAGTAAACTTTCACTTTCATTACTCCTAGGGTATATACTCGTATTCTTATAATACTACTCATTTACATTTCTATTTACGTTCTCTATTTTATTTACGTTATTTACATTTCCATTTTATTTACACTGTGTTATGCACTGTCACTTGAAGTAACTTATAAAACTATTTTCCATTGTTCACGTATATTTACATTCATTACTTTCACTTGCTGTTTACACATTATTTACACATTATTTACATTTCCACTTGCACTGTTTTACTCAACAGAAAGATTGTAGTCACTCTTTTATCAATTGTCAGCCCTTTACCTCTTTCCACACGAGGTTTAGTAGGGGGTAAAGGTCACAGGGCCCTTTGCATGGGGGTGAAAAAGTCCCTGAAGTCAGCAAGAAGAAACAGACGTACCTCTACTTCGGAAGATAAGAGTAAACTGATAAGGGAGGGCCGTGGTAGAGGCCTACTTGGGGGATATTCAGTGCTACCAATGTTAGCTCTTGAAACAGCTGTGTATAGCACAAATGATTGGCAGGAAATCTAGACAATACATTATAAGTTAGGTAGTTCCAGGTGAATGTAAATATCACTTAGGCTTCTCCCTTCCCTCCTGACATGTATATTTATTACGAAAATAGATTATACAGCATATTTCAAGGGGAAAAAAACAGCGAAAATTAGCTAACGAGTGCACGTGAGGTGTTGTCAGGTGATAATTAGCCAATTCCAGGTGTATGGCACTCTCACTTACCTTATTTCTTTCTTGTATATAGTATTTGGTATAAGAATAGGACATAGGGCTTATTTCAATGGATGAAATCAGTGAAAAATTCCAGGGAAGATTTACTTAGCTGTAGCACGGCCAGGCAGGCGAAAGGATAGGGTAATGGAGGGGGGGGTAGGGAGGGGAGTCAAGAACGGGGAGAAATGGCTAAATTGTCAACAATGGATGGGAGTGGAGATGAGATTAGGAGTGCTGACTAGTGTTGGACATTGGCAGAACTGATAGATGATACAAGCCCCCACTTGGAAGCCCGGGTGAATTCAAAATAACACAGAATCACAAAAGCGACGCCCCGCGGTATGATCCCTTGCTCCCAAGCGTCACGAAAGTGACGCCTCGCGGTTAAGGGGTTAATATGAACCAAAAATAGAGTTGGCGCCAGAACTGATCCCTGCGGCACGCCGGCGTTAATTGAGTGAAAATTCAAATATACATCATCTACTTTTACTCTTATTTTCCTGTCACTAAGATAAGAAGAAATCAAAGGAACAAAAGACGTTAGTCCATAGCAAGGGAGTTTGGACAGCAGGGAATGGTGCCATACTCTGTCGAAAGCTGTAGAGATATCAAGAGCTACCGCATGAGTTTCTCCAAAAAGATCAATTGATTGATTGATGGTATGAGTTAAGAGATTGAGTATGTCAATGGTGGACCTTTCGTGGCGAAAACCGTATTGTCTATCACTAATTAAGTTGTTGGATTCAAGATGTTTAACAATATGCTTATTAATTAAAGTTTCAAATACTTTACCAAGAGATGATGTGACAGCTATTGATCTGTAATTGGAGGGGTCAGACGAACTTCCTTTCTTCGGAACTGGGTGGATATTGGCTTCTTTCCATGAATTTGGGAGTAAAGAAGTACGTATGCATAGTCTGAATAATTTGGCTAGGACAGAGACAAGTTCAGGTGAACACTTTTTCAAAACAATTGGCGGAATTCCATCTGGGCCTGAAGCTTTGTTGGTAGGTAAATTGTCTAGGATGGATTTTACGAATCTTGTCTGTATTTTAAGTGGGGCAATTTCGGGAGAATCAAGTTCTAGTACTGAGACATTCTGGCTGGTATCATCTATGGTAGAGTTTCTTGCAAAGGTACTAGCAAAGATATCTGCTTTTCTACGTGGGTCATTTGTAATATTGCCATCTGAAGATTTTAGTGGGGGAATGGAAGATGACTTGTTAAAGTTATTATTGAAAGAAATAAGAGTTGACCAGAATATTCTATTGTCATTAGGGTTGTTAAGTAGTTTTGATGCTTGCTTTTGAAGAAAGTTTGATGTAGATAGATTTATTACAGTTTTTGCATGATTTCTAGCAATTTTAAATTGGGAGAGTGATTCAGATGTTTTTGATTTTAAGTAAGAGTTATATGCTAATGACTTTTGGGCTGTTGCTCTGGCACAATTGCCATCAAACCATTTTGGAGAGTTTGATCTTTTAGTGAATTGTTGACTTGGTGTGAATAAATCCATACCAGCTAGTATTAAGTCGCAAATGTGGAACTGGGTAGAATTGGGATCACTAGAGAAGAAAGACTGCCATGGAACATCAGCAAGATAATTTCTAAATCCATCCCAGTCTGCCCTGTCAAAGTGCCATCGGGTCACCCTGACAGGTTCGGAATGGGGAGGTGTAGGAGGGTTAACTAATGAGGCTGGCAAATGAGAATGTAGGGGAGTGTTGTGGTGTGGATGTGGATGTGATGGGAAGCGTTAGGAGGAATACACTGAGGTGGTTTGGCCATGTGGAGGGTGGGGGGCTGGCAGGGGGAGTGTGTGTGGGTGGGGTGGGGGGGGACGGGGATGGGGTGGGGGTGGGGGTGGGGGGTGTGAGAGAGGGGGTGTGAGTTGGAAGTGGGGCAGTGAAATGGCGGGGGACAGGGCGACGTGGAGGCGATTTGTTTGTGGCCACCCCAAACGGGATTGAGGCGTCTGGCAATAGATACAGATATATATATATATATATATATATATATATATATATATATACACCGTGTATATATATGTATATATATATATATGTATACTGTATATATATATATATATATATATATATATATATATATATGTATACTGTATCTATATATATATATATATATATATATATAGATGTGTATACTGTATCTATATATATATATATATATATATATATATATTTTATATATATATATATATATTTTATATATATATATATATATATATATATATATATATATATATATATATATATACTGTATATATTTATATATATATATATATATATATATATATATATATATATATATATATGTAATCATAGGGGCATCTGTCCTCTTAGTATAATAGGAAAGGTGTATGGTGGGATGCTTGTTGGCAGAGTTGGGGAGGCAGGGGAGTTGGTTGGAGGGGAACAGGGGGGCTTTGGGGGAGGGGGAGGTTGTGTGGATCGGATGTTCATTCTTGGATCTTTGGTGGAGGGGTTTCTGGGGAGGAGAAAGAAGTTGTGTGTGGCTTTCGTGGATTTGGAGAGGGCGTGTGGCAGGGTGGATGGGCAGGGATTGTGGAGGGTGTTGGGAGTGTGTGGAGTGGATGGGAAGTTGTTGGGTGCTGTGGGGAGTATGTGCGGTGGTGCTGGGGCTGCAGTGCATGTGGATGGTGAGCTGAGTGAGTTTTTGTCTCTGAAGGTTGGGTTGAGGGAGGGATGTGTCGTGTCTCCGTGGTTGTTCGGTCTGTGCATGGATGGGGTGATGGGGGAGGTGTGGGGTGGGGTAGTGGATGTTGGGGTGGCCCTGGTGGGGGGGGGTGTTTGGAGGCTCCCTGTGCTGTTGTTTGCAGGTGATGCTGTGTTGTTGGGTGGGGACGGGGGGGGAGCTGCGAGGCTTGGTGGATGGGTTTGGGAGGGTGTGTGGGGGGCAGGGTCTGGGGGTGGGCGTGGGGAGGAGTGAAGTGGTGGTCTTTGAGAGAGGTGAAGTCGGTGAATGTGCAGCGAGGTTGGATGGTGAGGAATTGGAAAATGTGAGTACGTTTAAGTACTTGGGTAGTGTGATGAGTAAGGATGGAGGTTTGGAGGGTGAAGTGCTTGAAAGGGTGCAGCAGGGAAAAAGGGTTGCTGGTTCCTTGATAGCAGTGATAGGAAGCAGGGAGGTGAGCATGGAAGTGAAAAGATTGCTGCATGACAGTGTTGTGATGTCAGCTCTGGCATGTGGAGGTGAGGCTTATGTTGCTGGAGGGATGCGGGTCAGGAGTGAGAGCAGCGGAAGTGAGTTGTTTGGGGGGAGCCTGTGGAGTCGCATGGGGGGGCGGGCTGGCAAATGAGAATGTAGGGGAGTGTTGTGGTGTGGATGTGATGGGAAGCGTTAGGAGGAATACACTGAGGTGGTTTGGCCATGTGGAGGGGGGGGGGCTGGCAGGGGGAGTGTGTGTGGGTGGGGTGGGGGGGACGGGGAGGGGGCAGCCGGGGATGCGGTGGGGGTGGGGGTGGGGGGTGTGAGAGAGGGGGTGTGAGAGAGGGGGGTGTGAGTTGGAAGTGGGGCAGTGAAATGGCAGGGGACAGGGTGACGTGGAGGTGATTTGTTTGTGGCCACCCCGAACGGGATTGAGGCGTCTGGCAATAGATAGATAAATAGATGTATATATATATATATATATATATATATATATATATATATATATATACTGTATATATTTACATATATATAAATATATATATATATATATATATATATATATATATATATATATATACTGTATATATTTACTTTATATATATATATATATATATATATATATATATATATATATATATATATATATTTTATATATAATATTTTATATATATAATATATTGTATATATATATATATATTTTATATATATATATATATTTTATATATGTATATATTTTATATATATATATATTTTATATATATATATATATATATATATATATATATATATATATATATATATATATATATATATATATATATATATATATTTTATATATATATATATTTTATATATATATATATTTTATATATATATATATATATATATATATATATATATATATATATATATATATATATATATATATGCACATACATACAGTACCCTCGCGTCCAACACAGTAATATTGTCATGCTTGGGTCACGTGTTGGACCAAGAACGTGTTGGACTAACAACAGAGCTTATGGGGAAAAATGAATTATGTCAGCAACCCTAGGAAAAGTCACCCTAAATATCTACCATATACCTATACATATATCGGTACTACTGTAATTATAATAAATGGTACTGTGCTATGAATGATAACTAACCTTTTAGGATACTGTTGGTGGGCTTGCTGGGAATGGAAGGTGGTGTCCAAGGCTGTAGGTAGTCCTACTGGGTCCCCGGAGGATGGCTGCTGGTGTCACTAGCGGGTAATGGTGTTGCTCCTCCTCAACCTCCCTCATAAATCCTTCGAAATCACACTCAGAATCACTATCTTCGTCCACAGCCATGGAAGGTCCTGCTTCTGCCTGTCCTAGCACTCTGTAATCCTCGGCAAACAGCATGCTTCTCACATTGTTGCCAGAGCCCCGTCTCGTGACTGTGGAAAGTGATCGCTGTCGCTGACTCAGTAGAGAATAAGGAGAAGCAACTTTGTTTATAAACTGGTACACACGCTGATGAGAAAGGTTTCAAAACGATTGATATTTATTCTAAAATATTAATATGTATTCAGTGTCAGGCTAAATGATCAGTGCTGTAGTACGACACATTCTCTGTTGAGTCGCCTGGGTTTTGGTCACACTGTTTTGCCCGTCGTATCCTCGGCAGGAATCCATCCAGATGAATTCCAAATGCCCGTGGTATCGTCGGCAATTTTACCACGTTACTGTTCCGATTTACCATCGTATCCTCGGCAAAGCTGGTATGAAGTGCCGTGTGATAGCCTTTGGCTGCCAGAATCTTGTCTTGGTTTTTTATTATGATCGTCACGTTGGCTTCATTCATGTTGTAGGCCTTGGCAGTGTCAGCTTTCCTCTCCCCTTTCTTCTTCCTCTCGATGCTTTCTAGCTTGGTGGCCTGAGGGAGGTGCCGACGCTTCTTGGGGTTCTCAGAAGGCTTCCTAGGCATCGTGAGCAGGGTAAAATGCAGTAACAAGGGCAGAAAATGCAGCAAGAAAAAAGCACCTTCCAATGCAATTATGCGACTGAGTGGCTCTGTGGCGGGAGAAATTTAAACAAAACATCACGTGACACCAGAAGCGTTTTTAGTTGGGCGGCTTCATGATCACGTCACGATAGCGGGCGGGGAAGGCTACTTGATCAGAAGTTTTCATTGGCTATCATCATGATGGGAATGTCCAGTGTGACCGTGTTGGACCGGGGGTGATCGTGCTAGAGTTGAACTCTGCGGATTTGGCCCACTTCTCGGAGCTCTGTGCGTGTTATGCTAACACACTCGTGTTGCAGTAATTAAATCGTATTAAATAATACTAATTATTTGCTCTCTGTGCTGGACCTCAATCGTGCTGGACTAACGTGTGTTGGACGCGAGGGTACTGTGTATATATATATATATATATATATATATATATATAATTATATGTTTTTGTATATATATAATTATATGTATAATTATATATATATATATAATCTATCTATCTATCTATCTATAGCCCGACGCCCTAATCCCGCAAAGGGTGGCCGCAGACAAAACGCCTCCAAGTCACTCTGTCACCCACCATTTGACTCCCCTCCCCCAACTCACCCCCTCCCTCATATACCTCTCGACTCCATCCCTCCACCTCATCCTCGGTCTACCCCTCCCTCTCCCTCCCTCCACCTCGCCTACATACACCCTCTTAGTCAGTCTTTCATTCTCCATCCTCTCCACATGTCCAAACCACCTCAGTGTATTTCTCCTAATTTTTTCAACCACATCCACATCTACCCCACAACGTTCCTTCACTTCTTCATTCGTCAACCTGTCCCTCCATGTCACTCCACATGCTCCTCTCAAATAACTCATTTCCACTGCTCTCACTCTTGACTTGTTCCCCTCTTGCAAGGTCCACGCCTCGCTTCCATACGTCAGGGTAGGGATCACAATACCATCATGCAGTGACTTCTTAACTTCCATACTCACCTCCCTGTTTCTCATCACTGCTTTCAGTGTGCCAACAACCTTCCTTCCCTGCTGTACCCTTTCACGTACTTCATCCCCCAAAGTTCCATCCTTACTCATCACACTACCCAAGTACTTGAATGCACTCACATTCTCCATATCCTCACCATCCAACCTCACTGCACACTCTGTGACTTCATTCCTCTCAAACACCATAACTTTCCTTTTGTTTACATTAACTTTCAGCTTCCTCCTCCTACACACTGTCCCAAATTCATTCACCAAACCTTGCAACTCCCATTCATCTTCACTCAACAATACTGTATCATCAGCAAACAGCAACACCGGAAGCTTCCAAATCTCACCCTCATTCATTAGGGCCACCCCCACATCCACTGCCCTACCTTGTACCTCCTTTACGACCCCATCCATATATATATTAAACAGCCATGGAGACATTACACACCCCTGTTTCAGTCCCACATTGAGATCAAAGAACTCACTCAGCTCACCATCCACTCGCACCGTAGCCCTAGCTCCCTCGTACATACTCTTCACAGCACTCAACAATTTCCCCTCCACTCCATATATTCTTAGTACCTTCCACATACCTTTCCTATCTATTCTGTCATAAGCTTTCTCCAAGTCCATGAAGGCAGCGTACACTTTCCTTCCCTTCTCTAGATACTTCTCCACTAAACATCTTAGAACAAGTATCTGATCTACACACCCTTTTTCCTTCCTAAATCCCCCTTGTTCTTCTCCAACTAGCTCCTCTGTCATATGCCTAACCCTATCAATGAGTATTCTACCATATATTTTACCAGCCACACTAAGAAGGCAAATACCCCTATGGTTACCACATACTTCTCTCTCCCCTTTTCCTTTGTACAGAGGAACAATTATACCTGATTTCCAGTCCTCTGGAACCCTTCCCTCTTCCCAAGCCAATCTACACAACTTCCATATCCACTCCACAACAATCTCACCCCCATACCTAAGCATTTCACCACACACTCCATCAATTCCTGGGGCCTTTCCCAGCTTAATCTTCTTCATCGCTTCCACTACTTCCGACCTACTGATCTCTTCCTCCCTCCTCTCATCTCTTCTTCTCCCAGCCATTCCCCAACCACTTATACTCACACTGCTCTCACTCTCTACATTCAACAAATCCTCAAAGTGCTCCTTCCATCTCCTCAATTTCTCTCTCTTCTCCACCAACAATCTGTTATTCCTATCTTTCACTTCCCTACTATTTCCCCTTTCACACTGCCTTACTTTCTTTACCTCCTTCCAAAACAATTTCTTACTCTCCCTCCATTTCACACTCAGATTCCTCCCAAACTCTTCATCCACTTTCTTCTTACTCTCCTTCACCAGTCTCTTAACCTCCCTTCTCCTGCTCACATATGCCTCTCTCTTCTCTCTCTCATCTTCTCCCCTACCTCTACTCGCCAACCATTCACCACATGCCTTCTTCTTTTGTTCCACAGCTCGTTTCACCTCATCATTCCACCATGCTGTCCCTTGCACACCCTTGCATCTCCTCCTCACTCCACAAACCGCCTCACACGCTGCGCTTATCTCTTCCGTGAATATCTTACATACGTCTTCCACCCCTTCCATCTGCTCTAGCTCATACCTTCCCAATCTTTCTTCCACTATGCTCTTATACTCTGTCCTCTTCTCACTATCTTGCAATTTCTCCACTCTTCTCACAGGAGCTGCTTCCTCCTGTCTTCCCCTTCGCCTCCTCAACCACTTTCTTTGCAGCTCTACCTTGGCCATCACTAAGTGATGGTCCGAGACTCCATTCCCCCACCCTCTCCACACCCTTGCATCCGACACTTGTCTTCTCATTCGCTCATCCACACACACGTAGTCTATCATTGCCTTTCGTTCAACAAGTTCACCATCCATCCTCCTCATTACTCTCCATGTATACCGGTGGATCATCTTATGACGAAAGTAGGTGTTGGCTATTGCCAACCCCTTACCAGCACAGATGTCCACCAAAGCACTACCATTCCCATCTACTTCCGCTGGCACATCCCACTGACCAACCACTCCATCCACTCGTACATCCCCGACTTTGCCATTCATGTCTCCAATCAACAGCACTCTCTCGCTCCTCTCAAACTTGTCCATACATTCTTCTACTCTCGCCCAAAACTCATCTTTCACTCTTGCCACTCGATCCTCTGTTGGAGCATACACACATACAATCGCCCATGCTTGTATACCTACTTTCATCCTCACCCATACAATCCTTGCACCCACTGTTCCATACTCTCTTATATTCTCCTTCCACTTCTTGCTTATCATCAGACATACTCCCTCTCTTGCCCTTTCATTCTCACTGACTCCCGCACATATACCTACACCGTATTCCCATTCTCTCACCCTTTCACCTTTCCATTTAGTTTCAGTCAATCCACATATATCCACTTTTGCATCCTCAAGCACCTGGACAATCTCTCTCTCTTTCACTTCATCATTCACTCCTCTCACATTCCACGTTCCTACTCGCAGAATGTCCTTTGTCTGTTCCTTAGTCGTCAACGTATGGTCTGTCCGGGTCCGAGGCGCTTTATTTGCTTTTTTAGTTAGTTCTTTTTACGGGGTGGGGCACTAACCCACCACCAACCCTTTTAGTCGCCTCGTACGACAAGCAGGGATACTGGGGGAGTATTCTTGAAACCCCCCCTACCCCCAGGTAACTCGCACGGAACACGATCTCACGGAACGCGCTCGCAATTATACACGGTAAGGGCTGGGATACATATAAGACAACGTAAGATTAAAAAACCATTATGAAAACTACAAATTAACGCAGGAGAGGCCTTTGAAAGATCAAATCCTCGAACGTCACCGCAGCGCGCGGTTTGTTTTGATTATGTGACGATCTAGGCGGGAAATTATTTAGTGAGTGAGACATTCCTGAGTACAGTAGCACAGTATTTGTAAGTTAAATATTTACAGTACTGTACTGTTCTGGTAAGTTTATGTGCAACTTAAAGTACTATTAAAAAACGTTAAAGCAAGAAATAAAGTCTTATAACCAGTTTACCTGATAGGCGTCAGAATATTGCTTTTTTTATTTGTTCGTTTTTTCCACAATACTGTACAGTATTTGTAAGTTAAATATTTACTGTTCTCGTATGTACTGTACTTGTAAGCACTTAAATAAAGTTAAATCATTAAATAAAGCCTTGTAACCAGTTAACCCGAATTATATGATTACCCATGATCGGCGTCGGAATATTGCCTTTTTTGTTTGTTCGTTAAACTTTTACTGTACTGCTTTTCCACAGTACTGTATTTGTAAGTTAAATATTTACTGTTCTGGTATGTACTTGTAAGCAATTAAAGCATTAAATAAAGCCTTGTAACCAGTTAACCTGATTTATATGATTACCCATGATCGGCTTCGGAATATTGCCTTTTTTGTTTGTTCGTTAAAGACTTATAATAAAAGAAAAATACATTTTTGTCTTGGTATCTTTACCTATTTGCTCAGGTTTGCTGTAATGGTTTGGATCATTTGATGCAATGCAACTTGTAGAAAACTGTGAATAAACTTTCAGGAAGTGAACGAAAATCTGGGACATGAGACTGACCTTGACTTCACCCTCTCATGTATCATCTGTCACTTCAGTTCACCACCTGCTATCGTGATGAGTGGATGTACGATTTTTTCGCTCGTGGCCATGCCTAACCACGCATAGGTACACCCATTATCTCGACCCAGACAGAAAATACAATCTTTTTCCTCCCTTGCAAAACACAAACAACCACCCTGTTTACGAGACAGCAATATATATTGCGAAAATAACAAGGTAAAATGATAAAGATGAACGTAAAATGATAGAGAAAGATGAACATGTTATGACGGAAGAAGTACGTTTTCCCCGTCTGTAAACGTATTTATTTCTGCTTTGTATCTGTATTCGTAATAATTAGACTTATTGTTAGTTCTGAAACTGCATTACGATTCTATTTTTAGCCATTCTCGTGGTGTGGGAGCTGGAAGTTGTGACACAACTTCCTTATTGCTAATCGGACTGACCCTCCACTTTATTCTCCCGTGGCAGAGTCTAGCCTTGGAGGACGTGCAGTTTTCTCATTTAGGACTGAAAATTCAACTCTTTCGCTCCCTTTTCCAAGCATGGGCACAACGATAACGTAAAAAATAACTCGAAACTACCATAAATATATATAAAAAAGGTGAAAATGTATTCATAACATTTTTTTTTTTTTCAGCCATTCCTAACAGATTATGTACTGAAATCATTCGATATCACAGTACTGCACTTCTAAGTTAAATATGTACTGTTCTGGTATGTACTTGTAAGTTAAAGCACTGATACCAGTTAACCTGATTTATATGATTACCTATGATCGGCGTCGGAATGTTTCCTTGTGTTTACGTACAGTATTTGTGTGTTGAAGTTTTGCTCTGGAGTACTGTATTTGTGAGTTATAACATTAAATAAACCTTCTAACCACTTAAAGTGCTTTCTAGTGATTACCAGTGACAGATAACAGCAAAACAACACATTTGGGGGGTCTAGGGAGCAAAATATGGAGTAGTTTAAATATACGCGATTTTGCACCTAACGGCACGGTAGGAACGAAACCCACGTGTTCCGTGCGAGTTACCTGTATATATATATATATATATATATATATAATTATATATATATATATATATATATATATATATACAGTAATCACTCTAATATCCGGACGCCCAATAACCGAACATCCCCACTACCCGGACCTTATCGTCCTGGGATCAAACATTCCCAAAATGGTCCGAAAATCCAAAAAAATTGGAAAAAAAAATCGATTTTTTGCCGTCCGTAATTTGAACTTGCTGCGCGCGCCGCGTGAGAGCATTGTTTTGGTTCGTCATTCCTCCGACGTCCGATAGAGCGCCACTGCATCCTCCCCACTTCCCGCCTGTCTCTCACCGCGACAAGACTTACGCTGTTCGCCATGGCTGCCCAATATGTGCTCGCTTTTGTGGTGGTGCCGTACTTGCTGCAAGTCCTCCTGCTGCTCTCTGCCCTACTCTTAGTGTGTGTGATGATGGCCCCGCCTCCTGAGAAAAGGAAGAGAGTGGTGTTGACTCTGGAGAAGAAACGGGAGATATTGGAGAAGGTTGATCCGGGTTGGTCTTCCTCACGCATTCTCCGCGAGTTCAACCTGGCCCGGTCGACTTTGTTCGATATCAAGCGTTCCCGAGACAAGCTCATGCAGTACACGGCTGACTTCTCGTCGAGAAGCAAACGCAACGTGGAGAGGAAGGTTATGTTTACCCCCAAGTATGCAGAGATCGACCGCTCCATGTTGATTTGGTATCGACAGCAACGTGCAGCTGGTGTGATGGTACGTGGAACGGAGCTGAAGGCTGCTGCTGAGAAGTTTGCAAGGCTTCACGACGCCCTTGACTTCAAGGCATCCGAGGGTTGGCTCTTCGCGTTCAAGTTACGACATGGCCTTACTAACTGTAAAGCACATGGCGAAGCATTGGACGCTAACGAGGATGGAGTGGACGAGTTTCGGCACAAGGTGAAAGGCTTGATCGACAGGGAGGGCCTCACTCTCGGCCAAGTCTATAACGCTGACGAAACTGGCCTATTCTATCGCTCGGTGCCAACGAACACTCTGGCCGATGAGACGGAGAAGCGTGTACCTGGCCGCAAGCTTTCTAAGGAACGGATATCTGCTTTGTGTTGTGCCAATGCTAACGGCATGCACCGGCTTAAGCCCGTTATTGTTGGCCGTGCAAAGCAGCCTCGGTGCCTTCGTGGGGTGATGGATGTCCTTCCTGTCGTATGGTACCATTCTTTGAAAGCATGGTTCACAGCTGTGATTTTCAAAGACTGGTTTCACCATCACTTCGTCAAGGAGGTCATACATTACCAGACGAAGACAGTGGGAATTCCTCGCGACCAGGTAAAGGCTCTCCTTCTCCTCGACAATGCACCTGCCCACCCGTGCGACAAGGACTTGGTTGCTGAGAATGGCCGTATTAGGTGCATGTTTCTGCCACCTAATACGACTGCTCTCATTCAGCCAATGGACCAAGGAGTGATTGTGGCAACAAAGCGCCTGTACCGTCGGAAGTTCCTGGACGAGGTGATGGTTGTTCTCGAGGACGAGGACGAGCGCAGGGAAGGACGTGACACTCGAGGCAAGCGGACTTTGGAAAACCTTCGCCGCTACAACATCAAGTCTGCGCTGTACAACTGGGCTAGTGCATGGAAGGAAGTCCCTGTGAAAACTCTTGAAAATGGTTGGTCTCATCTGCTTCTCGGAACAGATGTGGAGTACGATTTCCTAGGGTTTGACGTGGATGACTTCCATGCACGGCTACGTACGCACGGCGACGATGTTGATGTGGACGATGTTCGTGAGTGGTTGGACGGCGACGAGGGCGATCCTGGGTATCAGACGTTGTCTGATATTGAGATCGCGTCTTCGGTTGCTGGTGTCAGTCCCGAACTTGAAGATTCCGACGACGAAGGCGATGATGATGCAGACTCCGCCCAGCAGGACACTACTCCAGCCATCCCCAAGCTGAGCGCACTCCGGGAACATCTAGAGTTCGTCCTAGACTACCTGGAACACCCGGACTGCGACAGGGAGATGGGGCCCTTGGGACTCATGGAGGAAGTGCGTGCTTTCCGGCAGCGCATCATCAATCGCCAGAATCGTCGGTCCTTGCATCAGTCAACGATTGACAGTTTTTTCAGGCCCGTGACCCCCGCTGTGCCAAGCCCTGGTTCCACTCCGTTGCCTCCCCAAGACAGGCCCTCATGCTCCGAGCCACAGCCCAGCACATCAGCTACAGTGGAGTCACCACTCGACGTGAGTTTGCGGCTGTCTTCAGAGTCTTCTGTAGTCGGTACGCCATCACCACTACCCACCGATGCACCCCTTGGACGCCTGCCAGTGATAGTCTCGGGCTCGGACAGTGAATAAACAGCAAGAACTTCTCCACTAGACCACACGGGAATTTTGAGTGTTGTGCAGTGAAAAAAACGGTGTGTTGTGTTAAGGTTTTCAAGTTGGGAGAAAAGACTAAGTAGAAAAGAAATTTAACGTAACTAACCTTCTTTGTTTTGGCTTTGGAAACTTAAAAAAACTTGGGAAAAGTTAATGTGCAACACTTAAATTTAATGGAACATTATTTGGACTAAAGTGAACACTGTGAAAAGAACGGACTTCTGTGTGTTATTGACTAAGTTCAGTGCAAGACTTCAGGAAGAATGTAGTGCAAGTGCTTCAGGAAATCGTTCTTACTGTCAGAGTCCGAGAGGAGGCGGTTATTCATCGAGGTGGCCAGGGACTTGCTGTAAGTAGCCAGAATGTTTCATGTTGTACTATTTTCCATACTATATTTACCAGAATGTTTCATATTGTATTTTTTCCCATACTATACTTACCAGAAAGTGTCATACTGTACTTCTTTCCATACTAAACTTACCTCATGCATGTGCAGTAGGAATGTGTTTTTCAGAGTTCGTTTAGGTTCGGTTAGGTTAGGTTCGGTTAGAGTCCATAAGTACCAGAATGTTTATTAATGTATGAACATACTTCTAAACCCACATTTTATGTTTCTATTGCATTTATTTCAGTCATTTATGTGCCTTATTGGTGTGGTTTGGGTGTTAAATAGGTGCTATGCATGTCCGGAGGGAGTTGTATAGGTGTTTCTCTGAGTTAAGGTCCGTAAGTACAAGTCCATAAGCTGGGGCCCAATATCCGGACGAAACCAATATCCGAACCTACCGATGGCTCTATTGATCCGGATATTGGAGGGGTTACTGTATATATAATTATATATATATATATATAAAATATATATATATATATATATATATATATATATATATATATGTAAAAGCAGGGCATTCATCAAAGAATTATAAAAAAAGGGGGACATTACAGTCTGCCCTAAAGTTAAATTGTTTACATCATATTATTTTCTTTAGCCAATTACTATACTCACAGAATATATAATGATCTGACCTATATAAAGTGATAAAATGCTGGCATACTGGCAGAGACAGTGACTGTGGTCTATCCCTGGTGAGTGTTCCCTGTCAACTGCTGAGTAGCCTAGCTCAGTGTTGAGACGAGAGTGGAGACGCGTACAGGTACGTACTGCGGGAATTAGACTTGTCTGGTACAGGACAGGACGTATCACATATCGTTGGATACGTCTTGTGCAACATCATCAAGTAATTTATCTCAGTGATCTACGTATTAATTTATGCAGAACATCACCCCGTGAAACAAATAACTCAGAGTCAAATGGCCACCCTTTATGGGATTATGGCATCTGGCAATAGACAGATAGATAGATCACGAAATATAACGTTTCCCCCAAAAAATGCACGTTGACTCAATATTTCCACAAAAACATCTCAAATTTCTTGCTTGAAATGTCCTCCCACAAGAGCTCCCACAAAAACTGATTTCTCCCACAAATTTGTGGGATTTCCCTCGAAGTGGCACAACTGGCCTAGCAGTGCACCCAAGTACTTTACAATAGAATTGATCACGTAAAGGAGTCAGAGATATTTTTACTGAATCCGACTCCGACTCCAGCCAAAAGTATCTGACTCCTTGACTCCTGACTCCCACTCCACACCCCAGGTTTTATTTTATTTATCTTTTATTTTTTTATTTTATTATTATTTTTTTTTGGCTGCTCTACTGGCTGCTGCTGTTCCATATCCTCCTCCTCCAGCTCCAACACTCCTGCAACAGACACTGTTGGTATGTGGCCAGTCGAGTGCTCCAATTCTTTGTTGGTTATGTCAGCAAACCCGGGAAGTGGGATCCGCCACTCTGCCTCGAGTGTGTCTGCCAACAGCACCTTGCGTTCCTGCTTGCCAGGCTGAGGCTGTAAGAGAGAAGGCTGCAGCAGCTTCCAAGCATGGAGAAGAGTCTGAGATTTCCAGGCAGCGACAAACATCTCCACTGCCTTCCAAATAGTAAACCTCCTCCAAAACTGCTTCACAGGCAGAACTTCTGGGCTGGCAGACGATATTGATGGGACAGGGTTTTCTGGCTCGCTGTCACTTCCCTGCACAGTATCAACATACTCCTCCTCAGTGATCCTCAGCTCCTCCAAGGTGTCCCTCTCAGCCTGCATCACGTTGTGAATACAGTGATCCCTCCAATATCCGATGTAATAGAGTCAACGGCATGTCCGGATAGTGATCCTGTCTGGATATTGGGCCCCAGCCTCCTGGACTTGTACTTATGGACCCTAACTCAGAAAAACACCTATACAACTCCCCCTGGACATGCATAGCACCTATTTAAGACCCAAATCACACCAGTAAGGGACATAAAAGACTGAAATAAATGCAAAAGAACCAAGAAAATGAGGTTTTAGAGGTAGGTTTATACAATATTAAACATTCTGGGTACTTACACCAAGTCCCTGGCTCCTGGACTGGTAGTTATGGACCCTAACCTAGCCTAACTCAGAAAAACACCTCCCTACTGCACATAGCACCTAAGACACTATTCACACCAATAAGGGACATAAAAGAGTGAAATGAGGTGTTAGAGGTAAGTATGGAAAATACAGTACAGTACAATATGAAACATTCTGGGTACTTACAGCAAGTCCCTCGCCATCTCGGTGAATAACCCGCCTCCTCTCAGACTCTGACAGTAAGAAGGAGTTCCTGAAGCACTTGCAGTACACTGTTCATGAAGTCTTGCATAGAACTTAGTCATTTGCACTCAGAATTCCATTCTCTTAACACTGCGCACTCTTGTCTTGCGCTCCATTTTACCTTAATGAAATAAGTGTTGCTCTCTGCACGTAAAGTCTTTCCACTCATAAAACCATTTTCTAAACAAAACACACTCAAGTTTATTTACGTTACATTTACAGTCCATTAAATCTTTGTCTTTTCACTCAGAACTCAAATTCCTTAACACTATGTGCTGTTTTTTTTCACTGCACAACACTGTAAATTCCCTTGTGGTCTAGTGGAGAAGCTCTTGGCATCTAATCACTGTCAGAGTCTGACCTAGGGGTGCGTCGCTGGGTCGTGGTGATGGCGTACCCACTGCAGACGACTCTGAAAAGAGGCGCAAACTCACGCCGAGTGGTGACTCCACTGTGCCTGATGTGCTGGGTTGTGGCTCGGAGCATGAGGACCTGTCTTGGGGAGGCAATGGAGTGGAGCCAGGGCTGGGCACAGCGGGGGTCACGGGCCTGAAAAAGCTGTCAGTGGTTGATTGACGCAAGGAACGACGATTTTGACGATTAATGATGCACTGCCTGAAAGTGCGCACTTCCTCCACAAGTCCCAAGGGACCCATCTCCCTGTCGCAGTCTGGGTGCTCCAGGTAGTCCAGAACGAACTCTAGGTGTTCCTGGAGTGCGCTCAGCTTGGGGATGACTGGAATAGTGTCACGCTGAGAGGAGTCCGCATCATCGTCGCCGTCTTCGTCGGTATCTTCAAGCTGGGTACTGACACCTGCAACTGAAGATGCGATCTTGATATCAGACATGGTCTGATACCCAGGATCGCCCTCGTCGTCATCCAACCACTCACGCACTTCGTCCACATCAACATCGTTGCCATGCGCACGTAGACGTGCATGGAAGTCATCCACATCAAAACCTAGGAAATTGTGCTCCACATCCGTTCCGAGAAGCAGATGAGACCAACCATTTTCTAGAGTCTTGACAGGAATTTCCTTCCATGCACTGGCCCAGCTGTAGATGGCAGACGATGTTGTAGCGGTGAATGTTTTCCAAAGTCCGCTGGCCTTGCGTGTCCCGTCCCTCCCTGCGCTCGTCCTCGTCCTCGAAAACAACCATCACCTCATCCAGTAACTTCCGTCGGTACAGCCTCTTCATTGTCACGATCACTCCTTGGTCCATTGGTCGGATGAGAGCAGTAGTATTAGGTGGCAGAAACATGCACCTAATGCGCCCATTCTCAGCCACCAACTCCTTGTCGCACGGGTGGGCAGGTGCATTGTCGAGGAGAAGGAGGGCCTTTACCTGGTCGTGTGAGATTCCCTGTTTCTCCCTGTGGTAATGGATGACCTCTTTGACAAAATGGTGGTGGAACCAGTCTTTGAAGATCAGGGCTGTGAACCATGCCTTCAAGAAATGGTACCATACGACAGGAAGGACATCCATCACCCCACGAAGACACCGAGGCTGCTTTGCACAGCCAACAATAACGGGCTTGAGTCGGTGCATGCCGTTAGCGTTGGCACAACACAAAGCAGATATCCATTCCTTGTAGAGTTTGCGGCCAGGTAAACGTTTCTCCGTCTCCTCGGCTAGAGTGTTCGTAAGCAAAGAGCAATAGAATAAGCCAGTTTCGTCAGCGTTGTAGATTTGACTGAGAGTTAGGCCCTCCCTGTCGATCAAGCGCTTCACCTTCTGCCGAAACTCATCTACTCCATCCTCGTTGGCGTCCAAAGCTTCGTCATGAAACTTAGGGTTGGTAAGGCCATGTCGTAACTTGAATGCGAAGAGCCAACCTTCGGATGCCTTGAAGTCAAGGGCATCGTGAAGCCTTGCGAACTTCTCAGCAGCAGCCTTCAGCTCCGTGCCATGCACCATCACACCAGCAGCACGTTGCTGTCAATACCAAATCAACGTAGAGCGGTCGACTTCTGCATACTTGGGAGTATACATCACCTTCCTCTCCACGGTGCGTTTGCTTTTCGATGAGAAGTCAGCCGTGTACTCCATGAGTTTGTCGTGGGATCTCTTGATATCAAACAAAGTAGACCGGGGCAGGTTGAATTCACCGAGGATACGTGAGGTAGACCATCCCGCATCCACCTTGTCCAATATCTCCCTCTTCTTCTCCAGAATCAAAACCACTCTCTTCCTCTTCTCAGGCGGTGGGGCCATCATCACACACACGAAGGAGAGGCACGAGAGCAGCAGGAGAGCCTGCAGCAGGTAAGGCACCACCACAAAAGCGAGCACGTGGGCGGCCATGACGACAAGCGTGCACACACAAGAGACGAGTGGTAAGTGGGGAGGATGCAGGGGCGCTCTAGCGGATGTCGGCGGAACAACGCACCAGAACACAGCTGGCCCGCACTGCGCGCGCCAACTTCGAATTATGGGCGGGAAAAAGTCGGATTTTTTCCAAATTTTTTGCGGTTTTTGGCCCATTTTGGGAATATCGGATCCTGGGACGAAAATGTCTGGTTATTAGGGATGTCTGGAAAATGGGCGTCCGGATATTGGAGGGATTACTTTGCGGTAGAAGATTAACTTTGTGTTGCCAGTGACCTTCTGGTCCATTGACTTGATTATGGAGGTGGTGTTGGGAGGTAAAAACACCACTTCCACTGAGGAATGCTGCACCACCAGGAACCGTGCATGACCAGGAGCATTATCGATGAACAGGATAACTTTGAAATCCTGTTTCTTGATGCAGCAGTAGTGTTTGGCCTCAGGAACGAAATGATGGTCAAACCAGCCGAGAGACACCTGGGAGGTCATGTACTCCTTGGAGTTAGCAGTCCAGACATAGCCAGGAAGCCTGTCCATGTTCACGTGTCTGTAGGGGCGAGGCCGCTTTGAGTGGTAAATGATGGAGGGTTTCAACTCGAAAGAGTCGATGATCAGGACGACAGTGAAGCGGTCTTTTTCCATCTTTACCCCCTTGGCCTGCTTCTCCGACGCTGATATGAAGGTGGACCTTGGCGACTTCTTCCAGTACATACCTGTCTCATCGCAGTTGTAGCCTTGCTTTAGAGAATCGTTGCCATCCCTGATCAGCTTCTGTGCTACCTCTGGAATTGCCCTGGCCACTTCCGCATTGGCAGACTGAACCCTGCCCTGGTGTGCAGCATGCTTCACCTTAGTTCTGGCTTTGAACCGGTGCATCCAGCCCCTGAAAGCTATGAAGTGAGGAAGCTCCTTAACCTGCAGTTTCTTGGCAACTGCAGTGTACGTGAGGCGGCCTGGTCCTGTATCTTGGGCCCAGAGGCACTAGCACCCTCACGACACTGCCTACTAAGCCACTTCACCTAAAAATATTCCACTATAATCATGATCCTAATGTGGTCTGACCTACAAGTAACTTTCCTGTTACTACCAACACTACCACCACCACCAAAATACTGTACTTCTTGGCTAGCCTAAGGTTAGCTGCTAACTCATCATGCTTCTTCCTCATGCTTCTCACAGTTGACTCAGGAACTTAAATATTTTACAAACTTCAAAATTCTTAGCACCCTGCTCTATCAGTGCAGCAGTTATTCTCTTTAAATCATTGTCATGCACATGCTTCATAACACCAACACAAATGTCACATTTCACTTTCCCGTTGCCTTTCTGATTTGGCGGTTTCAACCTCTTACCATCACCTCTCTCATCCCCAGGACCGTCTCCCAAACTTCCAGAGCAGCAGGAAGCCATAGCGTGAGAGTAAAACTAGGAACGCAAGTGGCAGGGGACAGAAAAAAAAGGCACAGGGAGCAGGTTCAAACACACAGCAAACGGAGCATAACTGGTCTGCTGGAAAGGCGGCGACAAGTGACGATCGCTTTCCATGTGCACAATTGTTTACATTTTCTCACCGTGAACAGAGGGGTTTTTGGAGCCAAACCCGGAGTTTGGGAATATTTGAAGTCGACTGCTAACCATGAAACCGCGAACAAAGATGTCTCTAAACTTGGGGCTGTACCGTATACTGTAGGGCCTTGCATCTGGCGTTTTTTTTATCTGGCGGTTTTGCATCTGGCGACAGGTTAGAAGCTTTCCAAAGCCCTGCATCTAGCTAAGTAGCCTCACATCTGGTGGGCGCTTGCCAGTCGGTGGTGAACAGGAACAGATGATTGAGCACATGTTAGACGCCGATGAGGAGAGGGAAGAAGAAGAGGTGTTATATAAGGTACCCCGAGAAAATGAGCCATCAACCAAAGTCCTGTCTGATGTGCTGGCCTCCCTTGTTACTGCTGCCGAGAGCCTGGAAGGCATGAGCTTTCAACATTGTGAGGAGACCATTTCTCTTACTGAAGAGCCACTGCACTTGCGAATGACAAATACAGCTCTAAAATCCAGGCAAGAGAACAATCCCTGAGAACAAGATACCTGAAGCAGCGAAATGACCAAGAAACACAACAAACACACGCAGTAGCAACATGGGAACAACTGCACACACATGCGGGTGACACAGCACCACTGAGTTGAGAAGCAACAGATGACATGGACATCGATGACCCAGATTTCGATTTTGATGGATTTATGAGGCAGTCTTTAGAGAATTACTGCCTTCGAAAGTTTTAACAAACCATCCAAGAAGAAGAAGATAAGGAAGACTCGAGTGAGGTGTCTGACAGTGATGATGAGGCAGTGACCCAGGCTGCCACCCAGTAGTTATTCATCAATCCATAACCCATACTTTTGGCCCAGTAAAACACTCCTGAACTTGATATTGGTGAGTTTTTATTTCCATTACATAGTTATATTGATGTTTAATATAATGATGATTAACTTCCTTGGAATAAAAGTACAAAAATATGTAAAATAGGTTAACTTTTGGATGACAAAAGACCCCTGTTAATTTTTCCCCATTTAAAGTTTGCCCCAGATCTAGCGATTTTGCATCTGGTGTGATTTTTTTTTAGACTACTGTATTCGCCAGGTGTGAGGCCCCACTGTAGTGAGGACCTGCCTGTGCGTATCTACCCTCCATCAGTGCCCACACTAGGTGAGTACAGTGTGACTTTGAGTATATTATATACAGTACTATATGTACTGTATAAATACTGTATTGTATTTTATGATTAATTTCTATAATTTATTCATGGGTAATATTGTAGGAAAGTTTTTAGGATAGAGGGTCGAGATGGATAGAAATAGATTATCCGACTAAACACTGAATGGATAATCAGTTGGGAGTATTATGCAGTAACCAGCATTCTGCAGTATCCTTTGTGGGGGTTGTCTGAATTACGCCGGATAAATGAGAGTTTATTAACCCTTTGTTTTTCCTGTGGTGTAGTAGTAGTTGTTCCCTAGGCAGTCTGGCCGAACAGCCTCGAGTCCCTTAGGAAGGCCATGGCCGAGACTGGGCTTTCCCACAGCGCTCTCAAAGAGTGTATGTTGTGTTGTTGGCGTAGGTGATTGTGTGCAATGCAGTCTTCCATAATGAGCTTAATAGTATGGGGTGCTGTGTTGCATCCTGGACAGGCATCAGCGACGGAGTCATCCAGCCTCTTCTGGTAGCTTAAGAGGGCTGGATGGTGCCCACATCTCAGCCTGGCCAGGTGGACCCTGTCCTCACGAGGAAGATAGGATTCAGAAGGGTGGATGTCAGGAGGCCGTGCATGCAGCTGTGTGTTGTCTTTAAGTGACTGAATGGAGCGGTGAGTGATCTGAGTGTGGATATGCTTCTGGAAGCTGGTCTGAGGTGGGCGAGGAGGGAGAGATGACAGTATTTGTGTCTGGTATCGTGTGCTGGGTGTTGTTTTGATGTTCCTTGGTGTGGGTGGATGTGCTGCCATGTACTGTAGTGGATGTTGTGGGTTTGTGGAGGCTGCAGCAAAGAAACTGGGTGCCTCTCATGTCTAGGTGATCCTTGACTTTGAGGACTTTGGCTTCTTGATGTAGGTGGTCTGTGGATGTAGTAGCTGTGCAGCCTGTGATTATTTTTAGGGCCTTGTTCTGTATGGTCTGTAGAGTGTTGTAGTGTGTTTTGGTGAGGTGTATTCAAACATGCTTAGTCCGTTGGGTTGTTACAACACCCCAGTACAAAAATACATGCAGTACTACTAACATGTAAAATATATTCATACTGCCACTTCAGCATATCTCTAATGAAAAGATTGAATGCCTTGTAGGTGGTGTTTATTAATTTATAGTAATAAAATACAATAAATTATAATAGCAGTAAAAAAATAACAAGTGGACTCATATCTCATTTGTCAGGTAAACACGCACAGGAAAATACATTTTGTGATTTTTAAAATCAGTATAATGATAAACAATATGCAAAAATAAGATAAAAAACCAATCAGTATCACAAATGATCTAAATGGTTAGTTTGATGGGGTGACTAGACACCCCAGGGGGGGGGGGGAAGTGCCCCTCTCTCTCACTGCAGCAGAGGCAGGACTAAACCAATCCACATGCCCCCTCCCCTCACTGAATCAGGAGAGGACTGGAACAAAGAGAAATATTCAAATTACTGGCTAGGAAATCTATCTATCTATCTATAGCCCGACGCCCTAATCCTGCAAAGGGTGGCCGCAGACAAAATGCCTCCAAGTCACTCTGTCACCCACCATTTGACTCCCCTCCCCCCAACTCACCCCCCCCTCCCTCATATACCTCTCGACTCCATCCCTCCACCTCATCCTCGGTCTACCCCTCCCTCTCCCTCCCTCCACCTCACCTACATACACCCTCTTAGTCAGTCTTTCATTCTCCATTCTCCCCGCATGTCCAAACCACCTCAGTGTATTTCTCCTAATCTTTTCAACCACATCCACATCTACCCCACAACATTCCTTCACTTCTTCATTCGTCAACCTGTCCCTCCACGTCACTCCACATGCTCCTCTCAAGTAACTCATTTCCACTGCTCTTACTCTTGACTTGTTCCCCTCTTGCAAGGTCCACGCCTCGCTTCCATACGTCAGGGTAGGGGTCACAATACCATCATGCAGTGACTTCTTAACTTCCATACTCACCTCCCTATTTCTCATCACTGCTTTCAGTGTACCAACAACCTTTCTTCCCTGCTGTACCCTTTCACGTACTTCATCCCCCAAAGTTCCATCCTTACTCATCACACTACCCAAGTACTTGAATGCACTCACATTCTCCATATCCTCACCATCCAACCTCACTGCACACTCTGTGACTTCATTCCTCTCAAACACCATAACTTTACTTTTGTTTACATTAACTTTCAGCTTCCTCCTCCTACACACTGTCCCAAATTCATTCACCAAACCTTGCAACTCCCATTCATCTTCACTCAACAATACTGTATCATCAGCAAACAGCAACACCGGAAGCTTCCAAATCTCACCCTCATTCATTAGGGCCACCCCCACATCCACTGCCCTACCTTGCACCTCCTTTACAACCCCATCCATATATATATTAAACAGCCATGGAGACATCACACACCCCTGTTTCAGTCCCACATTGAGATCAAAGAACTCACTCAGCTCACCATCCTCTCGCACTGTAGCCCTAGCTCCCTCGTACATACTCTTCACAGCACTCAACAATTTCCCCTCCACTCCATATATTCTTAATACCTTCCACATACCTTGCCTATCTATTCTGTCATAAGCTTTCTCCAAGTCCATGAAGGCAGCATACACTTTCCTTCCCTTCTCTAGATACTTCTCCACTAAACATCTTAGAACAAATATCTGATCTACACACCCTTTTCCCTTCCTAAATCCCCCTTGTTCTTCTCCAACTAGCTCCTCTGTCATATGCCTAACCCTATCAATGAGTATTCTACCATATATTTTACCAGTCACACTAAGAAGGCAAATACCCCTATGGTTACCACATACTTCTTTCTCCCCTTTTCCTTTGTACAGAGGAACAATTATACCTGATTTCCAGTCCTCTGGAACCCTTCCCTCTTTCCAAGCCAATCTACACAACTTCCATATCCACTCCACAACAATCTCACCCCCATACCTAAGCATTTCACCACACACTCCATCAATTCCTGGGGCCTTTCCCAGCTTAATCTTCTTCATCGCTTCCACTACTTCTGACCTACTGATCTCTTCCTCCCTCCTCTCATCTCTTCTTCTCCCAGCCATTCCCCAACCACTTATACTCACACTGCTCTCACTTTCTACATTCAGCAAATCCTCAAAGTGCTCCTTCCATCTCCTAAATTTCTCTCTCTTCTCCACCAACAATCTGTTATTCCTATCTTTCACTCCCCTACTATTTCCCCTTTCACACTGCCTTACTTTCTTTACCTCCTTCCAAAACAATTTCTTACTCTCCCTCCATTTCACACTCAGATTCCTCCCAAACTCTTCATCCACTTTCCTCTTACTCTCCTTCACCAGTCTCTTAACCTCCCTTCTCCTGCTCACATATACCTCTCTCTTCTCTCTCTCATCTTCTCCCCTACCTCTACTCGCCAACCATTCACCATATGCCTTCTTCTTTTGTTCCACAGCTCGTTTCACCTCATCATTCCACCATGCTGTCCCTTGCACACCCTTGCATCTCCTCCTCACTCCACAAACCGCCTCACACGCTGCGCTTATCTCTTCCGTGAATATCTTACATACGTCTTCCACCCCTTCCATCTGCTCTAGCTCATACCTTCCCAATCTTTCTTCCACTATGCTCTTATACTCTGTCATTTTCTCACTATCTTGCAATTTCTCCACTCTTCTCACAGGAGCTGCTTCCTCCTGTCTTTCCCTTCGTCTCCTCAACCACTTTCTTTGCAGCTCTACCTTGGCCATCACTAAGTGATGGTCCGAGACTCCATTCCCCCACCCTCTCCACACCCTTGCATCCAACACTTGTCTTCTCATTCGCTCATCCACACACACGTAGTCTATCATTGCCTTTCGTTCAACAAGTTCACCATCCATCCTCCTCATTACTCTCCATGTATACCGGTGGATCATCTTATGACGAAAGTAGGTGTTGGCTATTGCCAACCTCTTACCAGCACAGATGTCCACCAAAGCACTACCATTCCCATCTACTTCAGCTGGCACACCCCACTGACCAACCACTCCATCCACTCGTACATTCCCAACTTTGCCATTCATGTCTCCAATCAACAGCACTCTCTCGCTCCTCTCAAACTTGTCCATACATGCTTCTACTCTCGCCCAAAACTCATCTTTCACTCTTGCCACTCGATCCTCTGTTGGAGCATACACACATACAATCGCCCATGCTTGTATACCTACTTTCATCCTCACCCATACAATCCTTGCACCCACTGTTCCATACTCTCTTATATTCTCCTTCCACTTCTTGCTTATCATCAGACATACTCCCTCTCTTGCCCTCTCATTCTCACTGACTCCCGCACATATACCTACACCGTATTCCCATTCTCTCACCCTTTCACCTTTCCATTTAGTTTCAGTCAATCCACATATATCCACTTTTGCATCCTCAAGCACCTGAACAATCTCTCTCTCTTTCACTTCATCATTCACTCCTCTCACATTCCATGTACCCACCCTCAGAATGTCCTTTGTCCGTTCCTTAGTCGTCAACGTATGGTCCGTCCGGGTCCGAGGCGCTTTATTTGCTTTTTTAGTTAGTTCTTTTTACGGGGTGGGGCACTAACCCACCACCAACCCTTTTAGTCGCCTCGTACGACAAGCAGGGATACTGGGGGAGTATTCTTGAAACCCCCCTACCCCCAGGGGGTAATATTATGAGCTTTTAAAAAAATTTGGGATGCCAAAACACCCCACCTGACTAACGAAGGGTTAAAGATAAGGTTACGCAGTAAACTTTCAATTATGCATTGTTGCAGTATCCGGCCCAGTGCAACTTCTGGTGTCAAAACGGGACATAACCGGCAGTTCTATGCAATATCTGGCATTGAGGCGTCTCAACCGGCTCATAAGCGATAGTCAGCTGGCATCAGGGAAAATCCTGAAACTTGTGACCCAGTGAAAATGCCCACTACATGCCAGCCAATCAGAATCCATCGTGGGCTCGGCTTATCTGGCATGCCGAGAATACTGCCACACTCTCATTCTTGTCCGTGGATGTTGTAGAGTAAAGACATGCCTGTGCGCTCCAATCTTCCAACCACATGGCCACCAAACCCTGGTGCCATGACTAACTCGTTGGCATCCTATGGTCCTATGTTATTTGTCATTGCAAAGCTGATGGTCTGTCGGAGCTCATGTTCTAGTCCTCAATTGTGATTGAGGAAATACTGTACTGTATTGTGTACTGTACTGTTTATGAGTACTCATGGTGTGAACCTTCCATTGCTGTTTCTCCTTCCCATGTGCCTCACCTGTGGCCTCAAAGTGCTCATTACTGAACTTGATGTTAGTTGTTGTGATGGCTGAGTTTGTGGCTTTTGTGGTGGTGCCCCTGGCTGCGGCAGGTCCTGCTGGCCTTATGTTTTGTCCTGGTCATTGTCTCCATGGCGCCTCTAGCCACTGCCAAAAGGCGTCGTATCATGTTCTCCGTGGAGGAGATAGAGATAATGGAGATGATGGAGCAAGGCTGGAAGGTTGCAAGGCTATTGGAGCATTACTTCCTGCCTTGGGCCACGCTGCAGGATTTACAGACGAACAAGCACTCCATCAAGATGTTCTTCCAGGGTCAACATGGTGCATCTGTGTGACAGCATGAATGCAAGATGATGGCCAAGTCATGCTTTGATGAACTCGATCGGGCCTGCCTGAAGTGGTTTCAACAACAGCGTGGCAGTGGCGTGATTGTGTGTCCCGTTGAGCTGAAGGCTGCAGCCACCAAATTATGCTGAGCAACTGGGGATCGCGGATTTCAAGGCGTCTGAATGTTGGCTGACTTGGTTTAAACTTCGACATGGGCTATCCAGCAAGATGACCTGTGGGGATGTGTTGGATGCAGACACGTAAGGAATAGATGAATTTCACACCAAGCTTAAAAACCTTATTGATGAAGAAGGTTTATGTCTTTATCAGGTTTAAAATGCTGATGAAACTGGTCTGTTCTTCAGGTCAGTCCCGATTAATACCTTAGCTGACGAGAAAAAGAAGTCATTTCCTGGTCATAAGGCGAGCAAACAGCACATTTCTGTTTTGTGTTGTGTCATTGCAACAGGCTACCATTGTCTGAAACCTGTTGTAATGGAGCACGCCAAAAGGTCACGTTGTCTCCGGGGGTTAATGGATCATCTCCCAGTGATTTATTTCCACTCACTGATGGTTGATTTACAGCCAAGGTCTTCAAAGATTAGTTCTTAGTCATGCTGTGAAGGAGATTATCCGTTATCAAATGGAGAGCCTTTGCCTTGCCGGTGACCAAGTGAAGGCTCTGCTGCTCCTCAACAATGCTTCTGCTCATTCTTCTGAGATGGAGTTGGTTGGATATGGAGGTTGTATTAGGGCCATGTTCTTGCCCTCTAATTTGATCTCAGTCTTGCAGCCCATGGACTAGGGTATTATCGCTGCAACAAAGCAGCTGTGCTGGAAGAGGTTTATGGAAGATGTGATGGCTGTGCTTGAGGACGAGGAGGTTGTAGCCCAAGACGTGGACTGTACCGAGGAGAGGATCGTGGTCACCCTCAAGTGGTATTCCCTCAAGTCTACAGTCTACAACTGGGAGCAGGCTTGGAAGGAACTCTCTGCACTCGCTCCTGAGCATGGTTGGAACTAGCTCCTCAAGGGTGAAGAGACCATTTCTAGCTTCACTGGCTTCGAAGCTCAGGACTTCGTCCAGTGTACGGAAGCAGCAGGATAACAGGTGACCGAGAACACGATCCGCGATTGCTGGAAGTGGATGAGGGAGACCCCGGGTGCCAGAGTCTGTCCAATAGGGAAAGTGTGGAGTCCATAATTGCAGGAGGCACCGTTGATGAAGGGGGGGAGGAAGAGGAGGAGGATGATGACAGCGAAGTGGCAGAAATCCCGAGGCTTCGGCAGGTTCATGACAGTGGACGTCCTTCTCGACTGCTGTGAGCATCCTAATTGGCAGCCCATCTTTACTGATACCCAGGGGCACACCCAGGAATTTTCTAAGGGGGGGGGGGCCCATAGTGAGGTGAGGTCAGGTAATCCGATAATTACTGGGAGATCACATGCAGGTTTAGAGTCAGAGAGCTGCTGGCTCATGTGTTACTCTTTGTTTGTACTTGCCAGTTTTTCATGTTTTGCTGTTATCAAAATAAATATCAATAAATTTTTAACCCCTACACCGCGGGCTTGTTTACCAATGACTTGCGTGTGCCGCGGGGTTATTTGGGCTCCGACAGACTCTCAAAAAATATTTGCCAAAAATCAGTTACTAGTCCTAGAATAATAAAATTACATATGCTTATGGCACATACCTTCAGCTTTCTCCTGGAATGATTGTTGAGCCTTCGTCGGTTACCGTAGGACTTGTGGAGACCTCTGAAGTAGGGTAACGAAGTCTCCACTTTACACTTCCCGACAACCCGTAATATGATTACCACAGCCAGATACAAACACTATAAACACTATTCTACAATTTTCAAGTAGTTTGGGATCCATACTCAAAAAAAAAAACACTGTGAAAACAATGGAAATTACGAGCGCGTCTGATCGTCGCACTGGCACTAGTTCGCTCTTGGTAGTCTGTCATTTATTATTCATAAAACCCCTCACACTTTATATTTCTATTACTATATAACACTTATATATATATACAGTCTTTATCCATAAGTTTCCTTCAGTAGTATTAGTTTATTGTCACTGTAGGGATTCAATTTCTTTCAGTAAAATACGTAGCATTCACTTTCTCGTCCTGTATACTGGCATTGAGCGTGAATGTCACTTTCATCTTCACTCTCATAACTCATAGCATTCAGACATGTTAGAGTGAAACTTTCACTTCCATTACTCCTAGGGTATATACTTGTATTCTTATAATACTACTCATTTACATTTCTATTTACGTTCTCTATTTTATTTACGTTATTTGCATTTCTATTTTATTTACACTGTGTTGTGCACTGTCACTTGAAATAACTTATAAAACTATTTTCCATTGTTCACGTATATTTACATTCATTACTTTCACTTGCTGTTTACACATTATTTACACATTATTTACAATTCCACTTGCACAATTCCACTTGCACTGTTTTACTCAATAGAAAGATCGTAGTCACTCTTTTATCAATTGTCAGCCCTTTACCTCTTTCCACACGAGGTTTAGTAGGGGGTAAAGGTCACAGGGCCATTTGCATGGGGGTGAAAAAAGGCCTTGAAGTCAGCAAGAAGAAACATACGTACTCTCACTTCGGAAGATGAGAGTGAACTAACGGAGGACCAGCCTGGAGGCCTGCTAGGGGTTATTCAGAGTTACCAATATTACTTCTTGAAACAGCTAAGTCTAGCACTGATATGATTGGCAGGAAATCTAGACAATACATTATAAATTAGGTAGTTCCAGGTGAATGTAAATATCACTTAGGCTTCTCCCTTCCCTCCTTACATGTATATTTATTACGAAAATAGATTATACGGCATATTTCAAGGGGAAAAAAACAGCGAAAATTAGCGAACGAGTGCACGTGAGGTGTTGTCAGGTGATAATTAGCCAATTCCAGGTGTATGGCACTCTCACTTACCTTATTTCTTTCTTGTATATATTATTTGGTATAAGAATAGGACATAGGGCTTATTTCAATGGATGAAATCAGTGAAAAATTCCAGGGAAGATTTACTTAGCGTAGCACGGCCGGGCAGGCGAGAGGATAGGGTAATGGAGGGGGGGTAGGGAGGGGAGTCAAGAACGGGGAGAAGTGGCTAAATTGTCAACAATGGATGGGAGTACAGATGAGATTAGGAGTGCTGACTAGTGTTGGACATTGGCAGTAATGATAGATGAAGCCCGGGTGAATTCAAAATAACACAGAATCACAAAAGCGACGCCCCGCGGTATGATCCCTTGCTCCCAAGCGTCACGAAAGTGACGCCCCGCGGTTAAGGGGTTAAAGGACCCAGAGAGCTAAGGGGGGGCCCGGGCCCGGGGCCCCCCCCCTCTGGGTGCGCCCCTGCTGATACCATGGCCATACACCTGCAAAAGAGCCATGAGAATGTGATAAAGTTGTACTGGAGAAGGATCCCCAGGCAGTCTTCCATCTTGTTCTTTTTCTGTCCCGTGACACCTTCCACTCCTTCGCCACAGCCCTCGACCTCCACGCATCATCCTCTGCCACCCCGGCCTTCGACCTCCTCGTGCTGGCCTCTGTTACCTCAGCCTTCTGCTTCCTCACATTGGTGTCATTTACTCCAGCCTGGCAATGCCACAGCTGCTTCTTCACCTTGGCCATGGCACCACCATCAGCCCCACTGACTGTGATGTCTCCACCTGAGGTCTTGCCTCAATCAGAGGCCTCATTAGAGTTCCACCTGACACCCTCTGCAATTCCATCTTCACCACCTACTCCAGCACCCTTGGTAGAGATTGAGCCTGAGGTGGTGGATCTGGATTAACCTTTGGAGGAGGCATTCATCACTAGACCACATGGAATTATGTGTACTGTGCAGTACAGTACTGTACAGTATGGTGTACAATTCCACCCTTCATCGATGCCAACTCTTGGCAAGTGCATATAATAGTACACCATGCACTGCATTACTGTACTGTGTCATTACTGTATTTTTATATTCCTAGCTTTCATCATTTACTCATTGGAAAGTTTTCAGGATAGAGGGTCAAGCTGGATAGAATCACAATATCTGGCTCAAAGACAAATGTTGAGCCATATATCCGGCATTTCACTTTATTTGGCGTAGGACTTGGCTGAATTACAATGGATAATTGAGAGTTTACTGCGTTAAGAGGAGGGGAGAGACCGAGGATGAGATGGAGCAGTAGGATGGAAAGGTGTGACTTGGAGGGAGGGCAGCCTGAAGACAGGGTGACTTGGAGGTGATTTGCTTGTAGTCATCTCTACAGGGATTAAGGCACTTGCCTGTAGGTAGACAAATGTTCATATACTGACACACATACAGTATGTTTATTTTTATTACTCACTGTAGGATAAGAATACCAGGATGATATGTAAAATAGCAAGTGGGATGAAGACACATATGGGGGAGTAAATGATTTACATATCTTGGATCATTGGTAGAAAGGAGTTAAAAATTGTACAGTATCAACTTCAGTGCATGTACTGTATGTCAGGTATAAGTTTAGGGTAGTGAACTGATCATTACATGTGGTATGCTCCTTGTAATGGTAGAGGTAAAAAAAAAGAAAAGAAAAGAAAAGAAAAGAAATTTTGGACCAGCTTGATGGTAGGTCAAATGCCATGGAGTTAAAGAGTGTTTATGATGGAAGATATATGGGAGAGTTATCAGCTTATTGATAGATGTCAAGGGCCATTTTGAAGTGCTAGGCCCAGTGGAGAACATTAATGGATGACAGTTGAACAACTTGTATCAAAAAAGGCCACACATCAGTAGACTACCTGGTAATTGATATTTAAACATAAAAATAGCAGTTAAACATATATGTCATAGACTGAATGGAATGTTGAATGGAGCTTGATTGATTACATACTTGTAGAAAGAATGGTGGCAACAAGAGAGCGCTGAAGGGAGTTTGATTCATTAGGATAGTGCTGTAACTGGCATGATTCACAAAACTGATACAGTATATTGCCATTGTTTGTGTACCATATTTTCCGATATCAGTTTTTATTGTTGATATTGGATACAGACAGAAGAAACATTAAAATGTCTTTTATTGAAGATTTTGCTAATTGTTTAGCCTGATTCTTTGTAAAAGAGTGTTGTTACCTGGACACTATTTTGCAGATTAATGAACAAGAATCATACTGAAAACTATTAAAGGTTCAGAGTGATAATGGGTGATAAAATAAGAAAAAAAGAAAAGAAAAGCTGAAAGCTGAACTTAATGAGTTGAGAGTGAGGTATACTGTTTACTTGAGGTGTGTGTGGCATTGTGAGTTTATGTGCATAAATGGTGTGCACACAGTGTCATATGGGTTTATGTATATAAATGGTGTACACTTGTTGGCAAATTGCTCACAATCGTTAATTCTTACACTCCTTATTTAGTCATAAAACATGCAGACATTCTTCTCACTGTAGTTTAAATGGAGGAGTAATTTACTGAACATAGTAAGAAAGAAGGCAGTAGATGTGGGCAGTAAGGAGACAGTAACTCTGAGACAAAGGGATGAATGATATTTGGCAATTTTGTTTAACCCCTTAACCGCGGGGCGTCACTTTCGTGACGCTTGAGAGCAAGGGATCATACCGCGGGGCGACACTTTTGTGATTCTGTGTTATTTTGAATTCGCCCGGGCTTTGAAATGGTGGCTTGTATCATCTATCAGTACTGCCAATGACCAACACTAGTCAGCACTCCTAATCTCATCTGTACTCCCATCCAATGTTGACAATTTAGCTATTTCTCCCCATTCTTGACTCCCCTCCCTACCTCCCCTCCATTACCCTATCCTCTTGCCTGCCCGACTGTGCCACGCTAAGTAAATCTTCCCTGGAATTTTTCACTGATTTCATCCATTGAAATAAGCCCTATGCCCTATTCTTATACCAAATAATATATACAAGAAAGAAATACGGTAAGTGAGAATCCCACACACCTAGAATTGGCTAATTATCACCTGACAACACCTCACTTGCACTCGTTCGCTAATTTTCGCTGTTTATTTCCCCTTGAAATATGCCGTATAATCTATTTTCGTAATAAAAATATATATAAGAAAGGAAAGGAGAAGCCTAAGTGATATTTACATTCACCTGGAACTACCTAATTATTGCAGGCCACCATACTTTATTCAACGCTAAGTAAATCTTCCTTGGAATTTAAATTAGGTAGTTCCAGGTGAATGTAAATATCACTTAGGCTTCTCCCTTCCTTTCTTATATATATTTTTATTACGAGAATAGATTATACTGCATATTTCAAGGGGAAATAAACAGCGAAAATTAGCGAATGAGTGCACGTGAGGTGTCAGGTGATAATTGGCCAATTCCAGGTGTATGGCACTATCACTTACCTTATTTCTTTTTTGTATATATTATTTGGTATAAGAATAGGGCATAGGGCTTATTTCAATGGATGAAATCAGTGGAAAATTCCAGGGAAGATTTACATGGCGCAGCACAGCCGGGCAGGCAAGAGGAGAGGGTAATGGAGGGGAGGTAGGGAGGGAAGTCAAGAACGGGGAGAAATGGCTAAATTGTCAACAATGGATGGGAGTACAGATGAGATTAGGAGTGCTGACTAGTGTTAGACATTGGCAGTACTGATAGATGATAGAAGCCCGTAATGGAGGGGAGGTAGGGAGGGAAGTCAAGAACGGGGAGAATTGGCTAAATTGTCAACAATGGATGGGAGTACAGATGAGATTAGGAGTGCTGACTAGTGTTAGACATTGGCAGTACTGATAGATGATAGAAGCCCGTAATGGAGGGGAGGTAGGGAGGGAAGTCAAGAACGGGGAGAAATGGCTAAATTGTCAACAATGGATGGGAGTACAGATGAGATTAGGAGTGCTGACTAGTGTTAGACATTGGCAGTACTGATAGATGATAGAAGCCACCACTTGAAAGCCCGGGCGAATTCAAAATAATACTGAATCACAAAAGTGACGCCCCGCGGTATGATCCCTTGCTCCCAAGCGTCACGAAAGTGACGTCCCACAGTTAAGGGATTAAGGCAGCTATCAACCGGTACCAAGTCAAGTGCACCTCTTATTTCTTCTGGTCCCATTTGACTCGTCAGGGCATCAGCATCACTCTTTGGTTTTACGATCAGTACCTGTTGACTACGAATGAGTTTTTTCTAGCCATGAGCACTGATCTTAACTATGCCTCTAGGCAGATCCTTCCCTCCCCCCATGAGAGACCCCCAAACAGCATCTGCAGATGACTTGGCCTGGTCTTGGGTGACAGTCATGGTGATGAGACCTTGGTCTCTAGTGCCTCCATTCTGTTTAAAACATCTTTGACAGCCTGAAAGATTGGCCCAACAACCCCATCTTCCAGCTTCTTAGTGACTCTACTTCCTCCATCAGCCAAGACCTCATCTGCGGGTGCAACACATTGGTTACACAGCCAGTGAAAGCCCAGCTGGTGGCTCTGCTTCATAAATGGATAATCATTAGCATCCATATATTTGCATGCCAAATGAACCCACTTGCTGCAGTAGGTGCACTTAAGTGTTTGTGCACTTTTTTCTACAGACCTGCTACAGCATGGGCACTGGTGTTGTTTGTTCATGGTTGGCAAAAGAGAGAAGAACAAAACAAAAACAAACAATGACAACAACAACAGCAAAAAGTATATACAGTACAATACTGTACTACTTAGGATAAACCTGGGTAGCACTGCCCCCGTTTGTGTCACCCTAATTTAGGGGAGAAAAAAAGAAAACTGAAAAACACAAAGAACAAATTAAACAACAGGGTGTCTGCAAGGTAACCACGAGCAGGTGGGGTACGACTTGACTACCCTTCTAGGAAATGTAACCCAAACCAAGGTGTGCAAAAGTTCTGAGATGGTATTTTACAACTTTACCCAATTTAAGCTTTATGGCAGCAGCATATACATCACTTAGGCCAGACCCCATTGGTTATGACACTACCACTGCAATAACAACAAAACACAGAAACACAATTACAAACACAATAAAGATAAAATAAACTCACAGGCAGAATGCAGCACAGAGCTATCGACAACGCTTGGCGAATGACAAGAACAGCATTGCTACTCAACGTAAACATTTAAACGCATCATAACACTACCATGGTGTGCCTCAGATAGTCGTGCCAACAAGATTTATGATAATATTCGACATATAGAATCACATTTTACTTACAAACTTGATCAGTTTCATGAGTTGTTATTGAGCCCTCAAACTTAGTTGAAGTTTTGAGAATAAAGTAAACAGAAAAGATTGGGGGGGGGACTATAGCCCCCACAGAAATTACAGCCCTGCCCATCTTCTCCATGTGCCCAAACCATCTCAATCTATCCTTCCCCATCACAACACCTATACACTTCAGTCACATCCTACATCACTACTCTTCCATCATAATCCTAGTTCCCCCCAGGCCTTGCATTCAGGGATGCGCTGCACATCCACCTAATCATTGCCATATCTGTACACTTGAACCTGCAAATATCTTCTTCCTTTACTGCCCAGGTCTTACAACCATACTGCATTACATTCCTAACACATGCCGCATACAAAGATCCCCTAGCACGGAGGGAGTGCCCTCTAAGTGTCAGGAGAGGCAACAGCTCCCTGAACTTCTTCCAGTCACTCCTCACTCTAGCCACGGACCTAGCTCTACATGGCATTGTAGGTATAAGTTGGTGGTGGCCAAACACTGAGCTCTTTTTTTACCGTAGGTTATATACAGGCTGGTCCCATTATATGAGGATCCGATACATGAGAAACTGATGATACAAGAATGGACAATTCTGACCTAAATTCGGTGGTGCGAACACAAAAATCCAATGTTGCTAGAAAATAATTTGATGTAAATGGAAAACTTGAAAAGCTCACCATTCCCCACCACAGATTCAGTAGGGCCATGATTTAGAGGTGTGTGGGAGGAGCTTGTGATCCACCATCCGCCCTCTCCTTGTATTCCCCACCTTGCTCGCTTGCTTGCTGTCTTACACCATCTGCCATGGACATTGGAAGTACCTCACATGTGTTTGTTACCGAGAGTTTTTACAGTTCTCTAGTGTTGCCGTACGAGCTCAAAGACCTTGCATAATTCCTACCAAGTACACTCTTACCTCTGGAAGTGAAGTGCCCACCAAGAGTGCTCATGTGCCTATTACTGTAGCCACAAAACTGGAAATTGTGAATTGTCATGAGCATGGTGGACATGTGTCCAGTCTGTGCCATGCCTTTAACCTCTTTTCCTTCACTACATTCACCATACTTCAGTAGCATGCAAGAGTGCCAGAAATAGCAGCAGGCACTGCATCCACTGCACAGGTGTAGGCAGCTTGCTTCCGTGATGAGCATATCGTATCATTTGTAAAGGCTCCAGGACGCTTGCATGCATCAGCCGTGGTCACCTAATGCTGGCTGTCCATGCTGCTATTCAGTCCCTTATCCCTGAAGTCACACTGTGTGACCTTGTCCCAGGTCTTTTTTGGTCTGCCTTTTGCAGCTTTACCACCAGTGTTCATACTTCTCACATTCCTCACCCAGTAGTCATCCTCCATCCTCTCCACATACCCAAACCATCTCAATCTATTCCTCCTCAACACAATACCAATACACTCCAATCCCATCCTTCCTCTCAACTCATTATTTGTAAATCCAGCCCACCAGGCCTCGCACTACGCATCCATCTAATCATTGTCATTTCTGTACATTTGAACCAATGAATATCCACTTCCTTTACTGCCCAGGTCTTACTACTAAACAGCATTACACCCCTAACACAAGCCGCATACACAGATCCCTTTCCATGAAGGGTGAGCCCTCTTAGTGTCAGGAGAGGCAACATCTCCCTGAATCTCCTCCAGCCGCTCCTTATCCTAGCCACAGAGCTAGCTCCAGCCCCACATCCGGCACATAACATATCCATCAAATAACAAAACTCTTTCATACATTCAAGAGACTCACTAGCAAGATCAATCCTTTCACACCTGACAGTCATTTCATGTTCTCCTCGACACACTGCACACTCAAAATCAGCATTATCACGTTGTCTACCTCTGATACCACCACATCTCTTATGCACCCACTTATCACAGATACTGCACATGATGAAGTTGCTTACCACACCTTTGTGGCAAATTGCTCATGGCCACTCACCCTCTGCTTTGACAGTACTTCCACCAGCCCTAGATACTGTATCATCACTTTTGTTTTATTCGCATTTACTCTCAGACCCCTGTGCCCCATTCTTTCCCTCCACTTCCTAAATGTTTCCTTCACCTCCCTTTCACTCTATGCTGTCAACTTCAAGTCATCAGCACACAACATCTCCCATGGGAGTCCGTTTCTTAAGTTGCATGAGAGAGCTTCAAGCACCTGACAAACAATAAGGGGCTTAAGATTGACATCTAATGCATGCCAACAATCATGGAAAACTCATCACTCAAATCTCCATTCACCCTCACCAGGGTGTGAGCACCCACATACATAGCCATAACCATTCTTAACCAGCCACTCCTCAATCCCAAGCTTTCTCATTACCCACTTGACCACCTCCATAGGGATTCTGTCAAAGACCTTCTCCAAATTAACAAAAACAAAGTACAACTCTCTTTTCTTTCCTTTGTAATTTTCCTGAAGTTGTCAGACAATGAATATGGCATCTGATCCCATTGTCTGGCATAAACCCAGACTGCATTTCATCAATATTCACTTTTAACCTAGTCACACCTTCTTGGATTCTTTCCATTACCTTCATTATCCGGTCCAAAAGTTTTATGCCCCTTTAATTTCCTCTTTCCAGGGTGTCACCCATCCCCTTGAACACATTTGCAAACACACTTTTCAGTCAGTCATGTGTTGGAGAAAATAGAGTGGCTGCTAACAATATGGCTGTACCACCAGAACGCAGCCCGCACTGTGTTATTGGAGTCTTATGCAAGAAAAGGCATAGAGCTTGTGGAGCAAGTGCAGTGCTAAGCATGACGCATGTTACTGCAGGTGAAGGTGTTAGTGATGTGTTTGTGAGCCAGGACGGTGACCATGTAAGGCTATGTGGTGAAGGTGCAGGCCTACATGTTGCACCATCGGAGGCGCATGTTATCCATGTATGGTGGAATTTTGCAGCAGGTGATGGCTGATTTACCCACTTCAAGATCAGTGGAAACCTGCATACTATTAAAATGCTTGGAGGGACACAAGTGTGGACACTGAACAGTAGACTGGTTTCCGGAAGGGTTTGCTCAAATCATGAGTGAAGGCAAGTATTCAACTAAACAGGTTTTCACTGTGGACAAGACTGACCTCTTTCGGAAGAAAATGCCTCCCCAACCATACATCCCCCTGGAAGAAGAATCTGTGCCAGGATTTAAGGCCAGCAATGATCGCCTTACTCTGTATCTTGGTAGCAGTGCAGAGATTGACATTAAGCTGAAGCTGTTCCTGGTCTACCATTCGGAGACACCACGTGCTCATTGAGACCATTAAGCAGAGGATACCGATCGTGTGGTGTTTGAATGCTAAGGCTTGGGTGATGCAGTCTATTTTCATGAACTATATACAGTAGTCCCTCATTTATCTGGATGCTCAGTATCCAGACATGTTCATCATCCGGATCCAGGACCTAAACCATTATCTGAATTTACTTGCTATTATCTGGATGTAAAAGTCCCCAAGAACTTCAGCTGGCCAGCCAACATGTTCAAACATTTGGTATCGTGGCCACTGGGCTCGAGCAGTGAGCGGGAAGTAGTCTGTAACCCACAACCAGAGCTAACGTGTCCGTCATCCCCTGTACTGAATGGTCGAAGTCGCACACTTGTCCTATCACTCCCAACGAACCTCCAGCACCCGAGTAATACGACTAACCAGTAAGCGGTGTCAAAATGTCCATGTGCATTCCCCACCGAATGTCTAATATCACTCGGCCATGGGGATCAAGTCTTTCCCAACTGCCACCTCCATTGAACACAGACCACAAGCCATGAGTACATGTTTGGCAACAGCGGCCATCCGCCTCTCTACTGAAGGTCCAAAGTATCCCGGTCACGGTGAGTTGTGTTTCTGCATGGCTATTCGGCACCTAACAGACCGCAAGCCATGAGCAGATGTACGACAAAAGTGTCCGTCCGTCTCTTGACAGCAGGGGAAGAATCCTACCCACAGCCTCGCTTCTCCCCTCCTCCCGTCCCTCCTTCATACACTCCCGGGTCCCCCCTCACTCCCTCAGTCCTTACCCTCCTCCGTGGTGATAACACTGACTCGTGAGTTTTCAGAGTGTTTTGTGATTTATTCAACTACTATTGGCTGTATCAAAATTCCACAGCAACTAGAAGAATGCTTATGAAATTCTACATCTAGACATATGCTTAACTCTTGGAAGGTAATGGCAAAATTTTACACCAGGATGGTGGGAAGTTACATGAAGGTAAGTTTTAGTCCTGAACAGTTTATTCTTGCTGAATTTTAGTACTTTTACTTGTCAGTTTTATGTGTTTTTATTAGCATATCTTACAGTATATACACCAGCAAAGGTGATGGTATACCATTATACCAATATAACCAATATCCAGTGGCATATTTGGCTGTGGAATTTTTTTTTTAGCCCTGGGAGCAATCACTCGTCACAGACAAATTTTCAAACCATCGTCAGCTTTTTTGTGTGGATTTTTATTGTTTATGCATTGTTTTCATAATGTTTAGCATTAGTGTGGATAATCCTATGTGTGTTTTGATGTCAATATGGCAGAATGACCGAAAAACTGCCAGAATTAGGATGGGTGCTGTACATTCAGTAGTGTATAGATGGGTCAGGTGTTTTTTGGTTTTCAGTTTTTTTTTTTTTTTCCTGGCTTTCTTGGTTTTTATCATTACTTTGGGTATTCCTATGTGTGGCTGGAGGTCTAAATATTGCAGAGTGACCTGAAAACAGTGCCAAAATTAGGAGGGGTACTGTACAGTACAGTTTTTTTTTTTTTTTTTTTTTTTTTAAGAAGGAAGCAAAGGCCAGGAGCCCGCAAACTGTTCCTTCCAAGAAAAAAACAAAAACAGTAAAAAAAGAGAGCCAAATTCAAGATCCGTTCATTTCGAGATGCCTGGACACACTGCGTTTGAAAGACTGGAGATCACAGGAAGTAGGAAATACAGACAGAGGGAGACAGTTCCAGAGTTGACCTTTTGCATAAGTGAAGGACTGGGAGTAATGGTTAACTCTTGTATTAGAGAGTTGGATAGAAAAGGGATGCGTGTTTGTTGCTAGACAGGTGTTACGCACCCGTCTTAGAGGTGGAGGGATGCAAGCAGACAGTTCAGAGGAACAGTGACCATTGAAGTAGCGATAGAATAGAGATAAAGATGCAACATTGCGGTGAAGAGACAGAGGTTGAAGGGAGCCAGGAAGAGGAGGAGAGTTAATGAGACAAAAAGCCTTTGACTCCACCCTATTGAGAAGAGCTGTATGTGGGGAGCCTCCCCACACATGAGAGTTGTACTCTACACAGGGATGACTAAAGCCTGTGTATAAAGTCAACAACTGTGCAGGGGTAAAGAAGGTACAGAGTCAGCTTAACACACCCAGTCTCTTGGAAGCAGATTTTACAAGAGATGCAATACGATCCTTCCAAGATAAGTCCCAAGTGAATGAAACACCAAGCATGTTCAAGGATGATGCAGGATTAAGCTGAATATTATAAAACATTAGTGGGTACTCCTTTTTAAGATTGTATCGGGTTGATAGTTGTAAAAACTAAGTCTTTGATGCATTAAAAACAACAAGATTATTTTTATGCCAGTCAGAGATACGAGCCAAGTCAGACATTAGAGGTGCCATAGCCTCATCCCTTGTTTGTTGAAGTAACTGCTGAGATGGATGTTGCAAGAACCGAATGGAAAGGTGAAGGGTGGAATCATCAGCGTCCAAGTGGATAGGGTTAAATGTTCAGCTTAGAAGGTCATTGATGAATAAAAGGAAGAGAGTTGGTGATAGGACAGAGCCCGGAGGAACACCACTGTTGATGGTTCTAGGAGACGAACGATGGCCGTCTACAACAGCGGCTGTATAACGACCAGCAAGGAAGCTATAGATGAAGGCACAGATGGAAGGATAGAAACCTTAAGAAGGCAGTTTGGAAATTAAAGATTTATGCCAGACTTGATCGAAAGCCTTGAGATGTCAAGTGCAATGGCAAAGCTTTTGCCAGAGTCCTGAAAGGAGGATGACCAGGAGTCTGAAAGGTAGGTGAGAAGATTGCCAGTGGAGCGTCCCTGACGGAATCCATACTGATGATCAGAAAGAAGGTTGTGATAGGAAAGATGCTTTAAAATTTTTCTGTTAAGAATTGACTCGAAAACTTTTGAGACACAGGTTGTTAAAGCAATTGGATGATAGTTAGAGGGTTGGGAATGTTCACCCTTCTTTGGGACTGGCTGAATGAGAGCAAAGTTCCAGCAAGAAATAAAGGTACAAGTTGAAAGACAAAGGTGAGAGTTTACCTATGCAGGGTGTAAGCACAGAAGTACAGTTCTTGAGGACAACAGGAGGGTCTCCATCAGGCCCATATGCCAGTGATGGCAGAAACTACATCAGCTGAAGAAATTTTAATGTCAGCCATGAGGAAGTTAGAGGGGGGAAGTGATGGAGGAACAGCACCAGTCTTGTCTAAGTTGTGTATAAGTCGGGTGTTTTTTGGTTTTCATTGCTTTTTTTCATGGTATTCTTGGTGTTTAGCATTACTTTGGATATTCCTATGTGTGGCTGGATGTCTAAATATGGCAGATTGACCTGAAAACAATGCCAAAATTATGAGGGGGTACTGTACAGTACATACAGGTGTGTATAGGTCGGGTGCTTTTTGGTTTTCAGTGTTTTTTTTTTTTTTTTAATGGTTTTCTTGGTGTCTAGCATTACTTTGGATATTCCTGTGTGTGTTTTGATGTCTAAATATGGCAGATTGGCCTGAAAACAGCGCCAAAATTAGAAGGGGTACTGTACATACTGTCGTGAATAGGTCGGGTGTTTTTTTTTATTATTATTATTATTATTTTTTTTTTTTCATGAAAATTATTTTGCATAATACTATGTATGTTTTGATGTCAAAATGTGTTAAAATAACTCAAAAACTGCCAAAATAAGGAGTGGTACAGTACATACAGTAGTGTTTATGTAGGGTGTTTTTTGTTTTTCAGTGGTTTTTCTGCTTGGTTTTCTTGGTGTTTAGCATTACTCTGGATATTCTTATGTGTGCTTTGATGTCTAAATATGCCTGATTGACCGGAACACACTGCCAAATTATGCGTAGGTACTGCACATAGAGATTAGGTATAGGTTGGAGATGGATGTACAGTAGGTAGGGTCTGAGTTTTTTTTTTTTTTTTTTTTTTTTTTTAATGCGAAGAAGAAGGAACCAAAGGCCATGAGCCTGCAATAACAGTTCCCTCCAAGAGAAAAACAAAATACAAAAAAGAAGAGAATATTGTTCATTATCCGGATGTTGTCACTACCCGGACATGCCTTTGGCTCTGTTATGTCCAGATAAATGAGGGATTACTGTAATAGACTATTTTTTACCCTTTGTTGAGTAATATATATGAGCATATAACCTCACAAACAAGTGCCTTCTAGTTCTCAACAGCATCCCGGGACATCTGATGACAGTCAAGGATGTGTACCCTAATGTCAAGTTTGCCTTTCTTCCTGCCATCAAACACCATCTCGCTCCTGCCACCACTGGACAAGGGTGTTATCGCAACTTTCACAAGGTGTATTCAGGACTTGGTGGTGGTGACGAAGGATGAGAGACAGACAATCAAGGAGTTCTGGAAGGAGAACACCATCAAACATGTCCTTGAAAACAACAAACTGTCAAGGGAGGAAGTGACATCCTCCAGTATGAATGGTGTGTGGCGAGCCTTGTGGGCAGAGGTTGCTTGAGATTTCTGGCATTTCCTAAAGGAGGAAGTCTCTGCCATTTGCCAGCAGGTAGCTGCTCTGGCACAAGAGGCTGTCTTTTACGAGATGGACGATACTGATGTGGCAGACCTCCTTGAATTGCACACTTTGGAGCTCACGGAGGAGGATCATTTCCTCCCAGATGATCAGCAGAACCAGGAGGCAAGCTAGGAGCCAGGGGAAGAGCCAGCACCAGTCAAGGAACTTACTACAAAGCATCAGGCAGACATCATATACTCTGCAGGAGGCATGGCTTACCTGATGATGAACCACAACATACAGATGCTTAGAGCACTGGAGTGCAAGGCCAAGCTAATGCAGTTCTTCACTCCAACACGACCACCCCCACCAGAACCACAGCTGTCCACTATTTTCAAGGAAATGCCTCTGTTGCAGACCTTGATTTCTTTAAAGGAAAATCTGTTGCTAGGAGCAACATCTTTGACTGCTGTCACATCTTCAGTCACTGTCTCCTCCAACCACACGGTCTCGTCAAGTCACAGGCACCCAGTCTTCAGTCTCCGGACCCTGACAAGCCTCTAGAATTGCCTCAGTAGATGGAGATTCTCCCGACGTCTCCAGCAAATGAGATGGAAGAGGCAGGTCTTTAATCATACCATAATGCCGCCACCACTGTTTTCTTTCTTATATCATGGTGAGAGACAGTATAGCCATCGGTGGTAGAGAGACTTACGTGTGACTCAGCAGACAGTGCTCATTTGAGAAGTAAGTTTACATACTTTGCTCAGCTCATGCTATTTCCTCCTTCCAGTTGCTTCCATAACCATAATTATACATAATTATAGAGCAAATTATAAGTGTTTATAAGGTGTTTGTAATCTTTATTTTTATATAAAAATAACCTCCACCTGGATCGGTGGGGTAAGCTACCCTGTCCTGTTTTTCCCATAAGCTATGAACTCCATTATACAAGTTTTTGCTATCTGAATAGCCCTTCATTAACATATGCCACTTGTATAATAGGACCCACCTGTACTCGGTATCAGCTTGTAACATCAGGACCCCTCTGTATATTATAATTATATTTCATCAATTTATTACAACATTTAAGGTTGTCTTTCAGTGTTTGGAAAGAAAAGGGAACTGTATTTTGTTTTTGTTGATTTGGAAAAGGCCTTTGACAGAGTCCCTAGAGAGGTGGTGAAGTGGGCAATGAGAAAACTTGGGTTGGAGGGGTGGCTGGTTAGGGTGGTTATGGCCATGTATGTGGGTGCTCGCACCCAGGTAAGAGTGAATGGAGATTGGAGTGATGAATTTTCCCTGAATGTTGGTGCGATCAGGGGTCAGTTTTGAGTCCCATGTTGTTTATCATGGTACTTGAAGCCCTCTCACGTGACTTTGGAAATGGACTGCCTTGGGAGATGTTGTATGCTGATGATTTGGTGTTGATTGCAGAGCATGAAAGGGAGATGGAGGAAAGATTTAGGAAGTGGAGAGATGGTATGGGGCACAAGGGTTTAAGGGTAAATGCAGATAAAACAAAAGTGATGATATCCAGGGTTGGTGGCAGTACAGTCAAAGAAGTGGGAGAGTGGCCATGTGCAATTTGCAACAAGGGCATGGGAAGTAATTCCATCTTGTGCAGTGTTTGTGATGAATGGGTACACAAGAGATGTAGTGGTATTAGAGGTAGACTGTGAGATAATGCTGATTTTATGTGTGCAACGTGTCGGGGAGAGCAGGTAGAGATTGTCAGGCATGAAAGGATTGAACTTGCTGGTGAGCCTTTTGAGTGTGTGGAAGAGTTATGTTATTTGGGAGACATGTTATGTGCTGGAGGTGGGGCTGGAGCTAGCTCTGTGGCTAGGGTGAGAAGTGGTTGGAAGAAGTTCAGGGAGCTGTTGCCTCTCCTGACATTGAGAGAACTCTTCTTATGTGCTAAAGAGTCTTTGTATGCAGCATGTGTTAGGGGTGTGATGCTGTATGGTAGTGAGACCTGGGCAGTAAAGGAGGAGGATATTCGCAGGCTCAAACATACAGAAATGACAGTGATGAGGCGGATGTGCAGTGCGTCCCTACATGCAGGGCCTGTGGGGGCTGGGTTTATGATGGAAGAGTTGAGAGGCAGGATGGGACGAGTGTATTGGTGATGTGATGAAGAGAGGTAGATTGAGATGGTTTTGACATGTGGAGAGGATGAGGGATGATAATTGGGTGCAGAAGGTGAGAAGAGTTAATACAGTATTGGGGGTGGGGTTGTGAGGATTAGACCAAGAAAGACGTGGGACGAGGTCATTAAGTGTGACCTCAGGGTTAAGGGCCTGAACAGGGAGGCTGCCATAGGTCGAGCAGCATGAAGAGCCACCATTTTTTAACCAATGCCACTGCATGCAAGCATGTTGGAGCCTTCAAAAACGAAACAAAATGAAACAAGCAGTCATGTAGTACAGGTTTGGGTTTTTTAACCCCTAACCACCGGGTAATGTCTACTGTATACACATCACAATCGGGGCGCTAAGTGGCAGCCGTGTAGTGGCTATACATGCAAGTATCTTCCCGCTACCATTTGAACTGACCACCATTTCATCTTGGCACCAAGGGTAGGGTGGGAGTCCCTCCATAGCACACAGGTGCTTTTGCCAGGTGTAAAATGATGTCTTCATGTTCCTGTTTGTCTAATTCTTTCTGCGCAGCCCATAGCCAGTTGCATCATTCATCCCTGACAAGCCTTTTTCCAAGGATGTTAGAAAACGGCTCAGTGATAGTGCCATAAGGCATGCCTTGGATGCAACAGTTTCTAGTTTATCTAGTAGTGAAGTTATCACATTGACAGCAAAGCCATAGTCAGTGCCACGGGCAGACGCATGAACACGTCCTGCTCTCACGCCGAAAATTAGTTATCTTAGGCTACTCACGTCATTAATCATCAGCGTAATGACAGACCTGGGGATACTTTCATTTCCAAAAGGAAGAGTTGGTGAGTAAAATGGTCATTAATTCGTTTCCTAAAGTGCCATAGTTTCTAAGATATTAAGATTGGACAACAAGCAATTTTCAGCAGTTTCTGGGAAATTTCAGGGTAGTGAGGTGATGACTGCATTAAAAATAGCCCGGCGTTTGGAGGTTAAGGGGGGTTTGATCTCCCATGGAGAGAGTCGAGGAGGGTGTTACATCACTGTCCATTAGTATGTCAGTTACCAGCACCCGCTTGGCAGCTTTACACCAGATACAAGAGAGTTTACTGTATTAGCACATGTTTTCAGTGCCAGTTTGCAGATTAAGATGGCAAATATTAGTGTGGGGGCACTCACCATCCACTCACTTGATATAGTGCTGCTCGCAGGTGTCTGCCATTTCCTCTCCTCCATCCTTCTTTCCATCCTCTGTCTCTTTCCATCATTCTTTCCTTGTCCTTCTGCGTACGGGTGACTTTACACTCCCTCTTCTGTCTTTCTTTCTTTCATTCTTTCCTCTTCCTTCTGCCTGTGGGTGACTCTACACTTAGTGACAAGCCAAGTGGTTTCCTGTACACCAGGAAACCATTTACTACACTGGCTGGTAACCACATAACTAAATTATGATGCCTGGTGGTTTTAGTGGGTAATTAAGGTGCTCCAATCAGATTGAGCCATTGAAGGTTTGTATCCAAGGGACGGTTGGGGTTTATTGCTCACGTAATGTCACCAAAGGATGAGTGAGGCTGGTCACTCTCATCTTAAATGTCAGGACCAGCTTGCCTAGCCCTGGGCTCCTACGCTTCTTATGGGGCAGTGTAAGATTGGATGATGGATGGATGGATGGTTAGGTATCAACAGTAAAGCAGAAATCAGGAATACTGTGTCATTATGGCAAATCAGATCGGCCACAGCACTAACCAGTATTTTGCACTTGCAGTGCCCTTTCAGCTTTGCAGTATTAACACAACACGTTGCACTGAGGGAGCTTAAAATTTGTATTGGTACAAGGCCAGGATATTAGCAGATATTTCTGCATCACAACTGTTGTGTTTTAAGTGGTTGGATATATGGCCAGTTTGAATCAACTCAGTTGGTCTGGACAATGAATGGTATGAAAAAATATGCAGTTACATATTCTTACTGGTATGTTATGTAAGGCTAATCCTGTAGAAGGGCAATCCTTTGTCTTGGTCTTGTACTTTTTTTTTTTTTGAAGGGTGACTTTACACTCCCTCTTCTTTCTTTCCTTCATTCTTTCCTCTTCCTTCTGCCTATGGGGTGACTCTGCACTGAGCGACAAGCCAAATGGATTCCTGTACACCAGGAAACCATTTACAATGCTGGGTGGTAACCATATAACCAAATTTTGGCGCCTGGTAGTTTACTGTGTAATTAAGATGCTATAATCAGATTGAGCTGGTGCAGGTTTATACCCAAGGGATGGTTAGGGTTTATTGCTCACTTAATGCTACTCAGGGATGAATGAGGCTAGTCACCCTCATCTTAAATGTCAGGACCAACTTGCCTAGCCCTGGGCTCCTATGCTTCTCATGGGGCAATATAGGATTGGATGATGATTTTTTTTTTTTTTTTTTTTTTTTTTTTTTTTTTTAAGGACAAATGAAAAAGGCAAGTGAGAATTTGTAACTTTCTCCTGTTATATTAATATGAATGTGTGGTGTGAGATATACCAAAGGATATTGCTTGATGTCTCAAAATTCTCTCTCTCTCTCTCTCTCTCTCTCTCTCTCTCTTTTTTTTTTTTTTTTTTATTTATTTATTTTTTTTTTTATACTGTAGTTCAAGCCAATAAGCATTGAGGGTTCAGTAAATACCCCTGCTCATGGTAGTGTCCCATCTGTTTTTTTGCCATTCCTGTCTTCTGTTATTTTCATCGATCATTGAATGTGTCCTAATACCCTGTGCACAAAGCTTTAGAATGTGACTGTACCTTGGAAAATTTCTCAAAACTCGCACCTGTATAGGCTCACTTTGCCTCCCCTCCTCCTTTTCATACAAAAATGGTGAGGCTCCCCCCCCCTCCACATATCTGAATCTGCCCTTGTAGACCATTATTTTATCATTACATGTGGGGATGCACTGGTCTAATTTACATATTATATTTTTAGGCCTGGGAGGGAGAGTACAAGTCCACTCATGGCTGTGCTCCCAACAGAGCTGCAATGGCTAGGGCTCCTGAAGAGGTGAAGGCTGCATACAGGACTTACCGCCACTACCGCAGGACTCTGGAAAACCTACCTCTTCATATTGATACTGAAAATGTGGAAGTCAAGAAAGCAGAGGGTGAGAGTTCTGTATGGTCTGCCAGTATGAACAGAAGAAGTGAGTGTGTGCCTTTAAATATATCCCTGGGAAATGATGTGGAGAAACCAGTGCCTTTTGATGCAGATAATTCAGTAATTGAGCCCTCTGAAAGCATTTTAAATAGTGTGGTTGATCAAACCCTTGAAAATACAGTCAAGGCTGATAAAATTACAGACAAAGCAGGTAATCCTTTTAGGTTTGAAGGAAAACACAGCTCGAATGGACAGCTGCAAATAAACTCTGGTGCTGTTTGGGGGAGTCACCTGAATAAGTGCAATATTAAGGCAGAAATCAAAGAAAAAAATAAGCAGATCTCACTCTACTCCAAGATGGCTGAGAAACTTCGAGCTGGCAGTTCTGTAAAGATGAGAACGTCTCTAAAACAGCCCTTAAATACCAGTAGTCAAAGTAATCTTCCATCGGCTTGTAATGAGACCAGGACAAAGTCTGTTGATGAATGCTCAATACAGAAAGAAAAGAGTGAGGAAAGCTTAGTGATCAGTAATAAAACATATGGACCACAGGGCAATATAGTAGAAACAGAGAATTTAGATCAGGAAACTAAATCATCTGTTGAGAATAATGAACAAATGATAGAAAGGAGCAGTTTGGGGGAGCCTCCAGGATCAAGCATATTTGATACTTTGGAGTGCAATACTGTTGATGCTCCTGTCACATTCTCAACAAAGCAAAGGAACAAGAAGCAGTACAGCTCAATGGCTCTGAGTATTGTGTCACCCCTAACTGTGCTGAATAAAAAGACTGAGACCCCCACTATCAAGAAACGTTTTTCCCTTAACCCAGGTTGGGTTGCACGCTGCACGGACACAACAGTACCAGAACTTACTGAGTGCAGAGGCAGAGATGTTCCTTCTGATGGCTGGAAAATGAAACTTGTTGACAAAGAATATGTTGAGGTTGAAAGAGATAGTGAGACTGACACTTCCAAAGGGCACAGAATTTTGGATGCTGTAGATATGGAGCCAGATGTTGAAAGAGAGCTAATTGAAAATGGTTATTCTTCGCCATCATTGTACAAGGGATGGAATAGAAGGAATCCAGTGCAAAAGACAAGTAAAAAATGTCTCCCAGACACAAGCAGTGGTCAAGATGCAGACACTGATAGTGAAAGAAACTGCAATACAACTGTTGTTGCATTTGAAAGTCATGAGAAAGAAAAATTTTCTTCAGAGCCCAAACTCTCAGAAGCAACTACATTTAACTCTGATCTTGAAACTTGTAATAAAATTACATGTACAGAAGGTAATGATAATGGGAGAGATAATGAAAGAAATCAGAACAGTGATGAAGTTCCCACCAAAGATGATACTGAGAAGGAAGCAGATACAGAAATAAGATATTCCCACACAAGAAAGCGAAAGAAAGAAACTTTGGAGGAATTAGAAGAGAGTGGAAAAATCCAGTCAGTTTGGCCACCACCAAAGAAGAAACGTATAGCAAGAGTAAAATCCAACAATCCTAATTCCGTTGCAAAGACTAAGAAAAAGGAAGAAAACTTAGAAACTCCAGTCAGAGTTCAAAGGCAAAGCAGAAGGAAGCAGGTAACTAAATCAAAAGTGAAATCCAAAGAAGATTCAGAAAAAGAAACTCAGAAGCTTGCTTTACCTGATGATGTGTATGACGAGACACAAGATATTGACATCCACGGCAAGAAGAGCATGAGGAGAGGGAAGTGGATCGCAGGAGAAGAACGTATACAGAAAAAAGTATCCTCCGGTACCCTTAATAATAACTTTGTACGAATTAATCTGAAGAAGAAGACATATGTCCGTGGCAAGAAAACCATGACAGCTGCTAAATACAAGAGGCAAGAATGGAAGAAAAAACAGTTTTTGAAAAATGCTGAAAAGGGGGATGCCGGAGCTGTCAAATCCCTTACCTGCTTCAGGTGTGGTGACTTTGGACACTGGAGCAAAAACTGCCCAGGTAAGATTGGTGACAGTCTGATGCCTTTAGAAGAATACAGTGAGTTGGAATCAACTTTTCTTAGTCTGGAGGATGCTGCAGCAATGGCAATGGGAATTAAGCCAAGTAACAACTTAGAAAAGCCAACAACAAGAGTGTTCTCATTCAGTAGTGAGAGTGGAGATCATCAGAAATCAACCCAAAAGGATAATGAAGATATGCACACCACTACATCAGATGTTCTTCCCAATAAGCAGATTCTGTCCCAGTCTTTGGAGGTATCTAAAAACAATGGATTCAGAGATGAACATAATGCTTTAGTGTCCAGTTGTTATGAAAAAGAAATAGATATACCTATAGCAGGAACAGGAGACACGATAGAAAAGGAATTCATTAAGAACACTGATGAATTCAGTGACTCAGATGATGTATTTGCTGATATGGATATGGATGTTGAAGAAAAAGATATTTCAATTGCCAGTGTCAAACAGAACATGTCTTGTAATTCTGTCAACCATTCAAATGGTATGGAGCAAGCAACTTCCAATGTCAGTAATTTTGCAAGAGCTGCAGTGGATCCCCTTTACTCCTTGGTAGATGGCAAAATATGTCCTACACCAGAAGAAGTTTATGATGTTTTAAAGATGTTTGGCTATTCATCATTCAGGCCAGGACAAGAGGAAGCCATCATGAGAGTGCTGTCTGGTCAGTCTACACTCCTTGTACTCTCCACTGGGTCAGGGAAAAGTCTGTGCTATCAGTTACCAGCATTACTGTTTGCCAGACATCGATCCCCTTGCATCACCCTCTGTGTCTCACCTCTTGTGTCACTCATGGAGGATCAGGTGACGGGGTTACCTGGCTTTCTTAATGCTGTCTGTCTCCACACTCACCAGAATACCACGCAGCGATCTAGGGCCATGAGTGCCATACAGAATGGATCTGCACACATTCTACTTGTTTCCCCTGAAGCTGTAGTTGCTAGCCGGTCAGGAGGCATTCTTGGCACCCTGCTGAAGGAGCTTCCCCCTGTGGCCTTTGCCTGTCTAGATGAAGCTCACTGTGTCTCAGAATGGTCACACAACTTCCGTCCATCCTATTTGCGAGTGTGTCAGGTTCTGAGGGAAAGACTTGGAGTTAGAACAATACTGGGACTTACTGCCACAGCCCGCCATTTCACAGCCCTGAGCATTGCACGGCACCTGCATGTGCCTGATTTTGACATGGGTATAATCCTTGGAAAAAATGTACCGGATAATCTACAATTGTCAGTTTCTCGTGACCAACACAGAGAGCAGGCCCTTGTAACGCTGCTGCAAGGTGATAGATTTTCCGAGTGCAGCTCCATCATTATCTACTGCACCCGACGAGATGAGTGTGAAAAAGTAGCCTCATTAATCAGAATGCAATTGTTTGAACCATCCAGAGTGGATGTTAAAAACAACCTCAAGAAATCAAGAGGAATATCTTTTGATGCTGAGGCTTACCATGCTGGCCTCAGCTCACATAGGCGGCAGCAGGTACAGAAGCGCTTTATGTCAGGAAAGCTGAAAATAGTTGTGGCCACAGTTGCTTTTGGAATGGGGATAGATAAGTCAGATGTACGAGGTATCATCCACTACAACATGCCAAAGAATATAGAGAGTTACGTGCAAGAGATAGGTAGAGCAGGTCGTGATGGAAATGATGCTCATTGTCATCTCTTTCTAGATGCTCAGGATGGAACTGATATTCAAGAGCTAAAGAGACATATCTATGCAAACTCTCTTGATAGACACACAGTCAGAAAGCTGCTTGATAAAATTTTTAAGCCTTGTAGATGTGTAAAAGTGAACAGCCTAGTATCTGGGGATAGTTTGATTGAGACTGACAGCAGCAGTGAAGCAGTTATTACAAATACAAATAGTGATGCAGCATGCTCTGACATAGTTCCTGCAGATGAGAAAACTAAAGATGCTAGTAATACAAGTTCTCTTAACTTTGATGATCATACCACAAGATCCACAACACAGTCATCTTGTCCAAAGCATGAGGTTGCGATTCCTATTGATGATGTTGTTGAAGAGTTGGACCTTCCTGAAGAAAATCTGGAGACTCTACTCTGTTACCTTGATTTGCATCAGAGTGACCTCATCCACTTAAACTCTCATGTGTATGCCAATTGCACTGTCTCCTGCTATGGTGGACCTCGCCAGTTAGTTGCTGTCAGCCGCCGATGCCCGCCTCTTGCTGTTGCCATTGCTTTGGAACGTCAGAAAGGCGTCAGCTTTAACAACAAGAGTCGAGTTACTTTCCCAGTTGTAGAGGTTGCATCACGCATGGGCTGGAACAGCAAGATAGTTAAGAGAGAACTTAAGGCCTTGGAGTGGGATACACGAAGCCTCGCCAGTGGTGGCAAAATCAAGAAATCTGGAGTGATGGTGGAATTTACAGACCTCTCCTTCCATATGGAGGCTCGTGGCGACTTGAATAATGATGAGAAGGACCATGTGCTGGACGCAGTGTTCAGTAGATGCCAGACACAGGAGAGAGACCAGTTGCACCAACTGATGCATACATACAAGCTGCTGCGGCAAGTCTCCCACAGCTCCATTATGCTTTGCTGCGATGCTGTAGATCCAGAGCGCTGTGAAAAGTTGCGGTCGGGGCTCAGACAGTACTTCTCAGAAGAGAGCAAGAACATGCCTGATGTACATATGGAGGAGAAACTGTATGTGCGTCCAGAGGTGGAGGCTGGTGTGCGTGGTAGTGTGCGTGCCCTTCTTGCCACGCACACAGACCAGCAGTGGACTGGCAGGGCAGTAGCAAGGGTGTTTCATGGTATTGGCTCACCTAATTTCCCTTCGGAAGTCTGGGGACGAGTACGCCGATTTTGGCGCCAGCATCTGAACGTTGACTTTAATAATGTGGTCAGGTTTGCTACACAGGAAATACTCAGGTGTAAATAGTTGTAGTTATGTATTTTAACTTTCTCACAGTTTAGATAACCATAATATTTTATTAAAGCCAGTGGCAGATGATTTTATTTAGCTGAGTGTTAATACAGCAAAAGTCCTCCAATGTGACCACCAGTAATCAGAATATCTCAATACTTCGATTGTTTCAAAGCAAAATTATAAAAAATTTTCTGAGCTTTATCTAAGGATGTATCTGGCTATGACTTGGACTTGGATGCACCATTGATAAAAAAAGTACCGTATCGGCACCCTTTCAGTGTGAGACATTATGATACACAGACTATGATTTACGGGAAATGACACGATGTTGTCGCTTTGTATCCTTCATTTGTGTTGTTATCATATATTTTGCAGATATATAACTGGATTAGTCAGAGTAACATTGTACTTCATAATAAATCAACCATTTTTTAAGATTAAATCGGCATGCCAATACTACCGATTGAACCAGAGACAAAGTACTGTATTTCACATCTTATCTGACCCCAGGGTGCCGATACTTTTTTTTATCAAGGGTACCTGCCTGCAACTATTCAGCTACACTTGTATGCATTTCCGGTGAATAAAACAATAACCCATATAATTTTAAGTGTTTATTTAATGATCATGTACATATTTCTAATGTTTTCAAAGGTCTATCTCTATCTATCTATTGCCAGACGCCATAATCCCTTAAGAGGTCCTTCCCAATATTCCAAAAAAAACAATACTGTAGTCTGAAAGACCCTCGGTCCCCTGCCATTCAGATTACAGGACTTTTACTGTACTTTTGTTATTAAATCATGATTGAGGCAACTAGTAATATACATTATTTTAGCTAACATCAGTGATTTTATTCCAGTGAGAGAGGCATAACAACAAGAGTGTTAATGTACATCCAGTTTTTAACTCTGATTTGAAAAAATAATATTTTAAAAGTACAGAGTAATAGTGCTACATTGTACAGTATTGTCATTCTTATGGTGTATTCAGTACTGTATTACTTTCTGAAGGATAGTTGTTGGGGTAATTGCTATTCTTTGAGGAACCAAAGCCATCTGTCTTGAGTAGAAGCTAGTTGTCATGAGCTAGAACATATATGAGGTGGCAGATATTAGGGGTTGCTAAATGTTTTGGATAAGTTGGCTCAGTCAGATAGGTACAGTATACGTGAAGCTGTAGTACATGGTGAAAACCTTTTGGCCCATCATATGGAATCAGGATTCTTTGGGTTTGAATGATGAGTGAAGGGAAGCATGGGCCATTGAATTAGGCAAACTTTATCTGGATGCTGCTACTCCTCACCCCGCCCTAGGCTGGGAAAGGAGGGCCGGATAATGATGATGATGATGATGTACAGTTGGAGCCAGATTTGGAAAATGGAGTTTAATACAAAAAAATGCCATGTCCTAGAAATAGGAGTAAGTTGCAAAAGTCCTTGTCATGAGTATAAAGTGGGAAGAGAGAGGATCAGCAAAGCATAGGAGTGACCATACAGGGTGATCTGTTGCCAGGGAAGCATGTAAATAAGATCATTGGAGGTAAAAAAAAAATTACTTGTCAGCGCTCCAATCGGATTGACCCTGTGTAGCTGGTTGGGAGTTTATTGCTCACGTAATGCCACTCAGGGATGAGTGAGGCTGGTCACGCTCATCTTAAATGTCAGGACCAACTTGCCTAGTCCCGGACCCCTATGCTCCTCATGGGACAACGTAGGATTGGATGATGGATGGATGGATAAAAAATTTAAGGACTCTCCCTCCTTGTGAAAGGATCTCTGCAGCATGTGTTAGGAGTATAATGTTGTATGGTAGTGAGATCTGGGCAGTTAAGAAAGTGGATATTCGTAGGCTCGGACATACAGAAATGACATTGATTAGGTGGATGTGTAGTGTGTCCTTGAATGCAATGCCTTGGGAAGCTAGGTTTACGATGCAGGAGTTGAAAGGAAGGATGGGACTGTAATATACTGTGTTGGTATTGTGATGAGGAGGGGTAAATTGAGATGGTTTTAAACATGTGGAGAGGATGGGGAATGACAGTTGAGTGGAGAAAGTAAGAAGTGTGAACATTGGGAATATGATTGCAAGAGGCAGATCGAAAAAGACCTGGGACGAGGTCATAGATTGTGACCTCAGGGATAAAGGACCGAATAAGGAGGCTGCCAGAGATCGAGCAATGTGGAGAGCTTCCAGTATGTGACCAAGGCCGACGCAAGCAAACATGTTGCAACTTTTGTAAATGAAACGAAACTTCTAGAGGGACATATAAATTGGTGGGAAGAGCTGTTGAGAAGAGCTGTATGTGAGGAGCTTCCCCACTCATGAGAGTTGTACTCTACACATTTGTGAATAAAACCCATGTATAAAGTCAACAACAGTGCAGGGGTAAAGAAGATATGGAACCGGCTTAGCAACCTATCTCTTGGAAGCAGATTTTACAGAAGATGTAATATGATTTGTGGTAGGTGGGGGTGCTCACCATCCATTCGTGTGATGTAGTGCTGCTCTCAGGTGTCTGCCCTTTCCTCTCCTCCATCCTTCTTTCCTTCCATCCTCTTCTGTCTTTCATTCCGTCATTTTTTCCTCGTTCTTCTGGCTACGGGTAACTTTACACTCCCTCCCCTGTCTTTCTTTCTTTCATTCTTACCTCTTTGTTCTGCCTGTAGGTGACTCAACACTGAGTGACAAGCCAAATGGTTTCCTGTACACCAGGAAACCATTTACTGTGCTGGGTGGTAGCCATATAACCAAATTTTGGTGCCTGGGGTTTAGTGGGTAATTATGGCACTCCATTCGGATTGAGCTGGTGAAGGTACATATCCAAGGGGTGGTTAGGGTTTGCTGCTCACGTAATGCCACTCAGGGATGAGTGAGGCTGGTCACTTTCATCTTAAATGTCAGGACCAATTTGCCTAGCTGTGGGCTTCTATGCTCCTCATGGGGCATCATAGGATTGGATGATGGATGGAGGGATGAATGTAATATGATCTTTCCAAGATAAATCCCAAGAGGATGAAACCTCAAGTATGGTTAAGGATGATGCAGGATTGAGGTGGATATTATTAACCCATGGATTGCGCAATTACCTTTTTTATCCCACCCCTGCGAGCCTGTATGTCGAGTTGGGTATGCCCGCTCTTTCCTCCAGACGTGACAGGCTAACTCCGTTACCACATTTGCCTTCTTCAACACCCATCTGCAGGTTTCCCTTCCTCTGTTACGCACCTCTCCCGTCCTTTTCTGCCCTTGTTAGCTTCATCTTTTCCTTGTAGGGTCTCCAATTTACTTACATCCCTTTCTTTCCCTCTTATTTCAGCTCTCCCTCTGCGAGATTCTTTGTTCCCACCTTGGCTTCTTCCTCGCCCTACTGTTTGTGGCACCCTGCTCTCTCACCCAAAGTCCTCTTCCACCCCACAGGAACTCTATCATCTTTTTATAGATCATATGCGTTGTCACTCCTCAGCGACTCCAGTGTACAGTACACAGACGGCTCTAAGTTTTCTGTGGGCTCAAGTTTTGCTGTTTTCTCAGACCATACCTATCAGATCCACCTTCCACCAGTTGCCAGTTTTTTCACTGCTAAACTGCTGGCCATTTTACTGGCCCTTTGTGTTATATACTGATCAACTTTACACACTTTTGTTATTTTCACAGATTCACTTAGTGCCCTACATGGTATTCAGTCTATCCCGGCCAGCAACACGCTAGTGTTGGAGATACAGGAATGGTTGTTCTGTATTACCACCAGATTGAAGTCTGTCTCCTTCTGTTGGGTCCCAAGCCATGTTGGGATACCGGGTAATGAGAGGGTTGGCTACCTGGCACATACAGCTGTCACCTCTCGCTCTGTCACACCTCGTCCTGTCCTGGCAACTGATTATTTCCCGATTGTTACTCGTCTCCATGGCCAGCAGTTGCAGGCAGAATGGACGTCTACAACTGATAACAAGCTCCGGTCCATCACACATACTGGCACTCCTTGGCAGTCATCCTACCATCGCAACAGGCGTTGGGAAACAACCCTAGCCCGTCTGTTCCTTGGCCACACGCATATCACACGTGGCTTTCTAATGTCAAGAGGCACTCCTCCGATCTGTCAATGTTGCCAGGTTCCACTCATGGTCCACCATCTTTTGCTTGACTGCCCTCAGTTCCACGCCGTGTGCAGACGGACTGATCCGTTCCTTTACTCCCTTGGATGTCCTCCTACCTTAGCCGATCTTCTTGGTGAATCCCCTGTGTTTTCCATCACACACCTCATGCGCTTCCTATCTTAAACCTGTATTTTGCCTCACATTTAGTGTCTTCCCTTCCTTCCCCTCTACCTTTATTTTACCATAGCATACCCATCATTTTTTATGCAATGGTTTTAGTACCATATAGTCCTCCTGGGCTTGGTGCTAGGCCTTATTACTTACTTATCCCACCCCGTGGTGTGGAAAAAAATGAAAAAAAGTTTTTAAATTTTTGTTTATTATAAACTTGAAGATAAACATCCAGGTCATCATCTGGTGAAAAAGAAAATAATCTCTCTCTTTGTCATTGCATAGGGCCATGTATAAATTTACGTAGGGGAGTAGTGAAAAAACAAAAAAATACATATTTTTTATTTTTGTTTGTTATAAACTTGAAGATAAACATCAAAGGCATCATCTGGTGAAAAAAAAAATCTCTCTCCGTCTTTGTTTAGCACCATGCGCAAGTTTGTGTAGAGGTGGAGTAGTTAGCGGTGATGCACGGCCAGCACAGCCTGAGCTGTGACTCGCAATGGGACACTTCCCAGCTTGAGCCGTGGCCTGCAATCCACAGGTTAAACATTAATGGGTACTCCTGTGGAAGACTGTCAGGTTGATGGGTGTAACAACTGAGGCTTCGATGCATAAAAAACAAGATTACTTTTACCCCAGTCAGAGACACGAGCCAAGTCAGACATTAGGTGTGCCATAACCATTGCCATAGAGTAGGAAGAGTTTGGCCATCTCGGTTTCCGACCTCACCTCGCACTCTCACCTGTGATTGGCCGAGAACAGGTTGTCACGAGTTGGCACGATCCTATATCTAAATAAACTCGTGACATTGAACTTTGGTGGGAAACCCCAAATTCTAGTGGAATCCCAGTATGTATCACTCAGTCAACCGTCATGTATTCACCCGATTGGGAGGGTTTTCAGAACAATTTTTCACTGTTTCAAAGTGATCGTCTTTGTGCGCGACATTAGCACCTCCGCTGAGTGATTTATTGTGGGTGTGTATCGCTCACACTAAATTCATTAGCCATTAGCAAGTGCGGCCCGCTCTCATCTCTCTCTCACAATTTGAATTCAGTCAGTCGCGGATCGTCGTGAGATAAGAACTGTTGTGCTCCAGCGTGCCATCGTTGTACAGCGAGCTCCTGAGATCTCCACCCAGCAGTGAATTGGCGAAGAGGGTCTATTGAATAGCAGCATCTGGCGTTCATCACGCAGACGCCCAAACTACTTGTTTGGCCCCCTCCATTTACCAGTATTTTCCTTTTGTTTTTCCTAGATTTAAGTTTAGCTTTTGAGTGAGCGAGTGAGTGTGTTCTCCTTATTTTGGATTCATTTTGAAACATGTAATGTAAATTTATCTCATTGTAATCAATAAATTTACAGTTCTTTTCTCTTGAGTTTAATGTAATGTAAACTCGTGTTTTATTTCTCCACATTAAGCTTATTTTAGTTATAGCTCCTAGTTTGCATAAACACTTTGCATTATTCATAATTGGTACTTAGGCCAGTCCTTTTTATTAACTTAAATCCGTTGTGCAACCAGGAATTAATGCACCGGCAAGAACCAGTTTATCATTAATAGCATTAGATATTGATTGTCAGGGGTGGAGTCACTTTCTCCAGAGGCTAACAGTACCAGTAAACAGCACGTGTGAGTAATTAGTCTCTGCTGTGTACTGTTGAGAAAGTTTATAAATTCTCGTCCTTAGAGAATCGGCAGAGTAAGCCGGCATAAAGTAATCATTGCTTGATTTTCACAAGTCAGTTCTTTGTCCTGTTCTCAAGTATTATTAAATATTATTCTTTAACCCTTAAACCCCTGGCATATTTTCGCCCGCCTTCCTGCTCACCTGGGCATAATCGCCAAAATTTTCCTACTTTTAAAAAATTCACCAAAAAAAAAAAACTACTTAACCTAGAATAAAAAACTAGGTGTCAAATGATAAAAAAACTAGGTGTCAAATGAAAGTACTAACCTCTGGCTTTTTATAAGGGGTCGAAGTTGAGGGGCCAGGTTCGTCAGTCGAAAGTGACTCGGTGGGAGTGGAAGGCTGGGAGAGCGACAGCGCGATATGTTCACTTATCTATGGTGAAAGGGTGACTGACTGTGGCAAGCATGGCTGCGTGGGTGGTGGTATATGGAAACAGTGAGGGTGGCAACATCGTGTGACAATGTGATCCCGCCATTCCAATGCCCGGGTATTTTTAAATTTGTTTGGATGACATATGTCGTCACCTGGGGTGAGGGACTTTTTACATAATGACGACATATGTCGTCACCTGGGGTGAGGGACTTTTTACATAATGACGACATATGTCGTCACCCGGGGTTAAGGGGTTAATATTGTAAATTCTACAAAAACCCCGTGACACAGGTCACGTGACATATGGGTGCCATATTGCATCCCCACCTCACCTCCTCACTTCCCTGACTGCCATAAGAAAGCACAGAGGTCAAGGGGGACGCTACACTTTCTATGGCCATATCACTTGCTATATACCTATAACTGACCACGAGATAGTATTCTGTGCAACCTGGGGTTGTTCCAACCTCACAGGAATGGGTAAGATACTGCACATATTTTCTAGAGATCCCACAAGAAAAGAATGAGAAATTAAAGGCTGCCAGAAAGACTGGACACCACACATCAATTCCTATTTGTGTTCCGTGTGTATATCAGTTTTCATTCTCTCTAATCTTTTTGTTCATCCGTCTATGTATCTGTCTCTAAAGATTCCTATCTGTTCTAACTATTGCTGTAGAATGAGACTTACTAAACTTAGTAGATGGTTAGGCTGATAGTTATTTATTTGTTTTCATTTCAGTTTGATGTAAACTAAGGAATATATGTACAGTAATCCCCGTACTATCTGGACGCCCCCTTTCCGGACATCCAACTTACCGGACATTGTGGGCCTGGAACCCAAAAATGGCCAAAAAAAAGAAAAAATCCCCCCAAAATCCCAATTTTTTCCCACCCGTAATTTGAAATTGCCACGCGGAGCTGAACAGCTGGTTTACACCATGGCCCATTCACCCCTTCCTTCCTCCCCCCTCCCACCTCCCTTCTCAGGGTTGCCATTTGGTATTTTTCATTACCAAATGTGGGCAATTTGGTAATGAAAAATTCGTTTGGTAATGAATCAGATTAATTCATTACCAAATGGATTTGCCACATGTATGAGGATACACAGGATGGAGATGGTGGATTGTCTGCTCTCTCTCTAATTAATCTCCTAGCCTACATAGTGTAAAAATAATCAACAGGCTGTTAATTATAAGGAGAGTGGTTACATGTATTTCCACTTTTATATATAATTAGTGAAGAATAAATGCTGGCTTTATAAGTTTGTTAATGAAAAGTTAAATTTAGTAATGAAAATTGAGGAGTCTGGTAATGTGGCCATTGCGATCTGGCAACTCTGTTTCCCCGTCATCAACAGCTACTGCCTAACTTCGATGGTGAGTAGATGCTTATCGCAATGGAAGCCACACTTGCTTTTTTTGTGTGAATAAACTGCAATATCTCACCACTAGACCACACGTGAATTTACAGTGTTGTGCAGTGTTAAGAAATTAGAACTTAGAGTACAAAGGATCAACTGCGGAGTGTAAATTGGCGGATGAACCTGGTGGTTGAAACTGGCGTGATGCAGTTAGGAACAGTGTGCAGGGTTAAACAATTATAACTCACAGTGCAAAGAATTAAGTGCAGCACAACACTGGAGTACTGTACGTGCTTCAACAGCATTTTCACCACTGCCAAATCCTTAGAAAAGGCGGCCACAGACGTGCTGTAAGTACCCTGGCTGAGGTACAGTCACTTCTAATTCCTCATTCTTTGGTTCCTTTTCATTTATTTCATGCTTTATGTCTTATTGGTGTGAACAGGGTCTTAAACAGGTTTAAATAGGTGCTATGCATGTCCGATAGGGAGTTATTTTGGTGGCTTTCAAAGTTAGGGTGGGTTAGGGTCCTTAAGTACCAGTCCAGGAGCCAGGGGCCCACTTTCCGGACATATCTTTGGCTCTGTTACATCGGATAGTAGAGGGGATTACTATGTATATATATATATATATATATATATATATATATATATATATATATATATATATATATATATATATATATATATATATAAATATATATATATATATATATACTGTATATATATATATATATATATATATATATATATATATATATATATATATATTATAAACTCTAGTATCGTTTCCCCTTCCGTATAAGGAATGCGGAAGGGGAAAGGATACTCGAGTTTGGGGAGGCAACGGACATGATTGTGTGCAACACATATTTTAGGAAAACGGAGAGTAGGTTAATTACGTGTGAGTCTGGGGGAAATAGCAGTCAGATAAATTATTTTCTGGTTAGGAGGTTAGTGAGGGATGTTAAAGTTAGAGGAAATGAGGAGTGTATGCAGCAGAACAAACTATTGATTTGTGATATGGTGCTTAAAGAACGAGTGATGAAAAAGAGGACTTGTGTACCTAGGAGGAAAATATGGAAGCTGAAAAACCAAGTAGTAAGGGATGCCTTCTATAGCGAGATGAGGAGAGTGGTGGCTGAACAGGGAGCTGTAGACAGAGGCGTTAATGAACAGTACAGAGCCCTCAAGAACAATCTCTTGAGAGTTATTGATGTAACATGCGGTTGGACAAGAGGACCACAAAGACATAAAGTAACTTGGTGGTGGGATGAGGGTGTAGAAGCTGCAGTTAAGGAGAAAAGAAGGCTTTTCCGGGAGTGGAATAAGAGTAGGACTAGAAGAGTGGTATACAGGGCGAGATCTGAGTCACAAAGACTTTTACTTAACCTGAATCATGAGGAAAGGAAAAATATGATATTTAAGGTGGCAAATCAGATGAAGTGGGATAATCGGGATATTATAAGTGAGCAGTGTGTGAAGAATGATGAAGGAAGGGTAGTGGTGAACAGTGAGGATATTAAAGATGCATGGAGAGAGCATTATAGCCGGTTGTTGAATGAGGAGTTTGACTGGGACAGGGAAGGTTTGAAGCCAGCAGATCCAGTGTTTGGCCCTTGGCCTGTGATTGATGCTGTTACTGTGAGTGAGGCAATAGGCAGGATGAAGGTGGGGAAGGCAGCAGGTGTGTCTGGGTTGACTGCCGAAATGTTGAAGGCCTCAGGAGATATAGGGGTGAGGTTAGTCTATCTATCTATCTGTCTATTGCCAGACGCCAAAATCACTGACCTGATAAATATGATTATTTATGAGTGTTGTCCCACATGATTGGCTGAAGAGTGTAACTGTAATTTGTAAATGTGTATAAAACGAAGGACGATGTCCTGCAAAGAGGAAATTATAGAGGTATAAAGCTTTTAGATCAGATAATGAAGGTAATGGAGAGAGTTTTAGAAACTATGATTAGAGAAAGAGTTAATATTGATGAGATGCAGTTTGGGTTTATGCCAGGTAGGGGGATCACTGATGCCATATTGTTCGACAGCTTCAGGAAAAATATATTGGTAGGAGAAGGTATCTACTGTATATTTTGTTTTTGTTGATTTGGAAAAGGCCTTTGACAGAGTCCCTAGAGAGGTGGTGAAGTGGGCAATGAGAAAGCTTGGCTTGGAGGAGTGGCTGGTTAGGGTGGTTATGGCCATGTATGTGGGTGCTTGCACCCAGGTAAGAGTGAATGGAGATTGGAGTGATGAGTTTTCTGTGAATGTTGGTGTGCATCAGGGGTCAGTTTTGCGTCCCATGTTGTTTATCATGGTACTTGAAGCCCTCTCACGTGATTTTAGAAACGGACTTCCGTGGGAGGTGTTGTTTGCTGATGATTTGGTGTTGATTGCAGAATATGAAAAGGAGGCAGAGGAAAGGTTTAGGAAGTGGAGAGATGGTATGGGGCACAAGGGCTTAAGGGTAAATGCAGATAAAACAAAAGTGATGATATCTAGGGTTGGTGGTGGTACTGTCAAAGATGAGGGAGAGTGGGCATGTGCAGTCTGCCACAAGGGCGTGGAAAGTAATTCTATCTTGTGCGGGGTTTGTGATAAATGGGTACACAAGAAATGTAGTGGTATCAGAGGTAGACTGCGAGATAATGCTGATTTCATGTGTACGGCGTGTCGGGGAGAGCAGGTGGAGATTGTCAGGCGTGAAAGGATTGAACTTGCTGGTGAATCTCTTGAGTGTGTGGAAGAGTTATGTTATTTGGGAAACATGTCGTCTGCTGGAGGTGAGGCTGGAGCTAGCTCTGTGGCTAGGGTGAGAAGTGGTTGGAAGAAGTTGAGGGAGCTCTTGCCTCTTCTGACATTGAGAGAGCTCTCCCTAAGTGCAAAGGAGTCTTTGTATGCAGCATCTGTAAGGAGTGTAATGCTGTATGTTAGTAAGAACTGGGCAGTAAAGGAGGAGGATATTCGCAGGCTCAGAACTGCAGAACTGACAATGATTAGGTGGATGTGTAGTGCGTCCCTGCGTGCAAAGTCACGGGGGGCTGGGTTTACGATGGAAGAGTTGAGAGGTAGGATGGGACTGAAGTGTATTGGTGTTGTGATGAGGAGAGGTAGATTGAGATGATTTGGACATATGGAGAGGATGGGGGATGATAATTGAGTGAGGAAGGTGAGAAGTGTTAATATTGGGGGTGGGGTTATGAGAGGTAGACCGAGAAAGACATGGGACGAGGTCATTAAGCGTGACCTCAGGGTTAAGGGACTGAACAGGGAGGCTGCAATGGATCGTGCAGCGTGGAAAGCAGCCATTAGGTGACCAAGGCCGACGCATGCAAGCATGTTGGAGCCTTTAAAAAAGAAAACAAAACAATATATATATATAAATATATATATATATATATATATATATATATATATATATATATATATTTATATATATATTAATTCATTCATTGCAAGAAGCCATGTATCCCAAACGGGGTGGCCAAGGGCTTAGAGTTAACTGTTTTACAGGGAGGGGCACTAATCCTCCACCAAATATACTGTACATTATATATATATATATATATATATATATATATATATATATATATATCCATCCATCCATTGCCAGACGCCATGTATCCCAAATGGGGTGGCCAATGGCTTAGAGTTAATTGTTTTACAGGGAGGGGCACTAATCCTCCACCAACCCCACTTGACGTAGGGATGCCAACGGCATCTGGTGTTCCCAGGCGGTCACCCATCCAAGTACTAACCAGACCCAACGTTGCTTATAATAAAATAAAATAATTTGGTTTTAGGCCAGGTATCCCCGAAGGGCTAAGGCGTTGCCCCTGGGTAGAGGACTTTGGACTGGAGCATGTAGCATTTTATGACCGGATGCCCTTCCTGATGTCTACCAATGACCCTTGGGTGGATTCGATCCTCCGACCCTTCGGTCAGAGCGGAGCGCTCTAACCCACATATATATATATATATATATATATATATATATATATATCCATCATCCAATCCTACATTGCCCCACGAGGAGCGTAGGAGCCCGGGGCTAGGCAGTTGGTCCCGATATTTAAGATGAGAGTGACCAGCCTCACTCATCCCTGAGTGGCATTACATGAGCAATCAACCCCAACCATCCCTTGGATATAAACCTTCACCGGTTCAATCCGACTGGAGAGCAATGATTACCCACTAAACCACCAGGCGCCAAAATTTGGTTATATGGTTACCATCCAGCGCATTAAATGTTTCCTGGTGTACAGGAAACCATTTGGCTTGTCAATCAGTGTAGAGTCACCCACAGGCAGAAGGAAGAGGAAAGAATCAAGGAAAGAAAGACAGAAGAGGGAGTGTAAAGTTACCCATAGGCAGAAGGACAAGGAAAGAATGAAGGAAAGGAAGACAGAAGAGGATCGAAGGAAAGAAGGATGGAGGAGAGGAATGGGCAGACACCCGAGAGCAGCACTACATTGAGTGAGTGGATGGTGAGTGCCCGCACGTTCCACAATATATATATATATATATATATATATATATATATACACACACACACACACACACACACACACACACACACGCACACAGTAATCACCGTACTATCCGGACGCCCACTTTCCAGACACCCCACTTACTGGACATTGTGGGCCTGGACCTTCGGAACCCCAAAATAGCCAAAAAAAAATCCTCCCAAAATCCGATGTTTTTCTACCCGTAATTTGAAATTGCCACGAGGCGCCGAACAGCTGTTTACAACATGGCCCATTCACCCCTTCCTTCCTCCCCCCTCCCCTCTCAGGGTTGCCATTTGGTATTTTTCATTACCAAATGTGGGCCAATTTGGTAATGAAAAATTCGTTTGGTAATGAATCAGAATAATGCATTACCAAACAAATTTTTCACATGTATGAGGATACACAGGATGGAGATGGTGGATTGTCTGCTCTCTCTGATTAATCTGCTAGCCTACACAGCATGAAAATAATCAACATGCTATTTCTTATAAGGAGAGTGATTACATGTATTTCCACCTGTATATACAATTAGTGAAGAATAAATGCTAGCTTTACGAATTTGGTAATGAAAAGTTAAATTTGGTAATGAAAATTGAGGAGTTTGATAATGTGCCCGTTGCCATCTGGCACTCTGTTTCCCCGTCACCAACAGTTACTGCCTAACTTCAATCGGGAGTAGATGCTTATCACAATGGAAGCCGCACATGGTCGTTTTTTGTAAATAAATAGTGAATAAACTGCAATACCTCGCCACTAGACCACACAGGAGTTTACAGTGTTAAGAAATTAGAATTTAGAGTGCAAAGGATTAACTGTGGAGTGCAAATTGGCGTTTGAAACTGGCGTGATGCAGTTAAGAACAATGTGCAGTGTTAAACAGTTATAACTCACAGTGCAAAGAATTAAGTGCAGCACAACACTGGATTACTGTATGTGCTTCAAGAGCATTTTCACCACTGCCAAGCCTTAGATAAGGCAGCCACAGACATGCTGTAATTACCCTGGCTGAGGTACAGTCACTTCTAATTCCTCATTCTTTGATTCCTTTTCATTTATTTCAAGCTTTATTGGTGTGTCTTAAATATGTGCTATGCATGTCTGGTAGGGGGTTATTTAGGTGGCTTTCAAAGTTAGGTTGGATTAGGGTCCTTAAGTACCAGTCCAGGAGCCAGGAGTCCACTTTCCGGACGGGACCACTTTCCGGACATGCCTTTGACTCTATTACATCGGATAGTAGTGGGATTACTGTATATTACATTAGGAAGAAATTGCTGACGAGATTATTTGCTGTAAGGCTTCATTTCTACACCAAAAATCAACAAAACATTTGCAAAAATGAGGCTCAACACTATAAGTTTGGAGGTGAATTAGGAAGCAAAAGCTTGGCTATGAGATTTGCTGTAAAGAAGTATAATTAAATACTCTTCAACGTACACTACTTTAAGGCTGTAGGTTACAGTATGTCATGTATATAAATATTTTTACTTATAGATAAGTGTATTAATACAGTTGTATAAATGAAGTGGTGGGAAAGAAAATGAAAACATTGAAGGATCTAGCAGCTTTCGTACAGGATTTTCAAGTTAAAAAAAATGTTATTCATTCTTGCTGTTAGGCGAGTGTAGGGGAGGCCTTGGTTGGCTTTTCATTTTCTTTCCTCCTGATATTATACATCAACAACGTACTATCATAATCATCAGCCTTATATGTATTATGTATGTAGGCCTATAGACCTGTACCAGTATATATATATATATATATATATATATATATGAGCCTTTGTGGTACAGTGGTAAAGTGTGCATATTCGTACACTGAAGAACGAGGGTTCGCACTCTGCCAGGGTGATAAAATTTGGGAGCATTCTTCTGGGCATGTACTACTTTGGTGGACATCAGGGGTGCTGTGGTTGAACCAATGTCGCATACTATAAAGTATGCTTGCACCCAGTCAGCTTGCGTGGGCCGATTACACTTCGTTCACAGACTACACACACATCCAAAGCCACTCCAACACAACATGTACTTCTCACCCTACATACAATCTCTACTAGACAGCCTAAGCCACTTGGTAGATATACATTGGCTGTATCGTCCCCACTTCAGTAGGGGTAGGTTGGTCCTGCAGTGGATACTCAAACGGCTGATGATGATGATATATATGTATGTATATATATATATATATATATATATATATATATATATATATATATATATATATAAAGACCTGTACATTAGTAATAGACTAAGGAGTTGATACTTGTACTTTGAGTATTTTCATACGCCCGGTCGGTGACGTTTAGATGCAAGGTGGCGCCCAGCACAACGGTTGGCCAAACTCTTCCTACACTGCGGCTCTGGCCATAGCCTCATCCCTTGTTTGTTGAAGTAATTGCTGAGATGGACGTTGCAGGAACCAAATTGAAAAGTGAAGGGAGGAATCATCAGTGTATGAGTGGATAGGGTTAGATGCACAGCTTAGAAGGTCATTGATGAATAAAAGGAAGAGAGTTGGTGATAGGACAAAGCCCTGACATACACCACTGTAGACAGATCTAGAAGAAAAATGGCCGTCAACAACAGCAGCTATAGAACGACCAGAAAGGAAGCTACAGATGAAGGCACAGATGGAAGGATAGAAACAATTAGAGGGCAATTTGGAAATTAAAAGATTTATGCCAGATGAAATACCAGTCCGGCAGGATGAGCCTGACACCACCACCCCAGGAGGAGAGAGTAAGGGGGTGACTTCCACCCCACAAGGAGACAACGGAGGGGCTGAATTACTTGGGCAGATGTCCAGGCAACAACGGCGCATCTCCCTCGCGACCTTGCACTCCTCTTCCGCGCAGCTAGACCACCCGGCAGTGTACAGAAAAAGTACACTACTCTCCGGGAGAGGGAATGCTCGCCAGAATCAGGATGGGACTTGCAGTGACAAGTTCCCAGGCACACCCTCAGACGCTGAGTCTTCTGGATCGGCTCCACCCCTAACTGAGGACTCAGGAGGAGCCTCTAGGGTTGCTATTCCCCTGCCTAGACTGAAGGAGGGCATGCTTCGTCAGAGCTGTGGTGAAAGCCAAGAGAGTACATCCCACCTCTTCCTCCCGATGTTACCGGCACAAGACCTTCCCACACGGAAGGAGGGCACGCTCCATCAGAGCTGTGGTGCAAGCCGAGAGAGTACGTCCAACCTCTTCCTCCTGATGTCCCCAGGACAGGTAACCCCAACCTGATGAAGGGAGGGCACGCTTTGTCAGAGCTGTGGCGAAAGCCGAGAGTGTTTGTCTGACATCTCCAGGGGAGAGGGCCCTAGCCCTACGATAGGAGTGCCCCCACACCCCTGATCCACGTAGGAGCATGGGCAGTTCCCGATGGGGCTGCCTGACGAAAGGAGTCGCCTCTGGCTCGCCCCACCGGCCTGGTGTTAGAGCAAGGTGCCACTCTTCCCAGCTCTCTTCTTGGAAGGCTGGAGTCTCTTCCCCTACAGGCTCCCCACCTGAGTCCAGACCAGACGAGGCACCCCCGAGGCTCAGAATCCAGGCCCTGCAGGCCGGGCCACCCCAGACACTGACGGGCTCTGCCAGGACCAGAGGCCACAGCCCTTCCCTGTTGGCCTCCCCCTGCAGTAGAGCCTGCAGTCCCCTGAGTCAGCGGGCCTCCCCAGGTGCTCACTGAGGCCGAAGGGCCTCCCCTGATGCAAGCGGTCACAATTCTCCCCTGATGGTCACCCCAGAATGGGGTACGGGCCGTCCTACCTCGGCGGCACTCTCCTCCTGGCTGACCCTCAGGCCGGGCCTCCATCAGACCCTCCCCCGGACCCCAAAGATGACCAAGGGCCAATGGTGTACAGCCCGACTTCCGGCCCTTTTCGGGCCCAGTCCTGAAAGCCCTGCCTCCTGCAGGGCCAACGTGGCAAGAATGCTGCCCCGGACACCGCCCCATTACTCCTGGACTAGTGGCTACTCCATGGGCCCCACTGTTCTGCACAGCTCCCCAGATGGCCCGCCTCCTATGCCTGGCCACCACCTGGAGTTCCCTGCATAGGCCCTCTCCCTCTTGGGCCGTGGTCTCCTCTCCGTCAGAACTGTGAGTGACAGGTCTCAGATTATATACCTCCCCAGTGTTGTGAATCCTCCCCCTTTTTCAGTGAACCACTAGTGAACTGTTCTTCTGTTTCCTTTCCCCTATCCCCATACGCGGCTCACCCCCCCCCCCCGTGAGTGAGTGTTCCCCCCCTTTGCTGACAAGTTGAGCCCCTGTGAATCACATGTGGAGTGTATAGCCCCAGCCCCGGGTTGAGACCCCCCTCTCCTTCGGACAGGACAGACGAGCCCATATCACTCACGTAACACAGCAATATCTCAGTACTGGATCCTCCCTCTCCTCTCCTCCCTGCCCGCAGCCCGGCCTCACAGAGAGAAACCCTCCCTATCAGTAAGCCCCTCGCTCCCCCCCCCACTTCCCCCCAGTGTGACCTACGGTATATTCTTGACCTGTGTGATGCGTATATAGAGGCTAAGTTAGCTAGGGACTGCTGTACATGCCATGCGGAGATGATGTATTAGCTAGGACCCGTCTATCACACGAGCACCTAGGCTTAAGAGCTGTCCCTGTGGGTATACTGGGTTGTGTTGTATGTAAATCTCTCTGTGTTGATGTATTATCTATATTGGCAAAATATTGCCTGTGATACTGTGAGGAAATAACCCAGATATGAGACAAAGATGCTGAACTAGGTGGACAGCGGTTCAGACCAATATCAGTGTAAGGTATTGTGTAATTTTGACTCTGGTCATAGAATATTGTGTGTAATTGTTTCTCTATTAATATATTGGTGTATTTGTTCACTCGTGGTGTTTGTTTCCCTTCCTTGCTAGTGCTGACCCAGTCAGGAATTAAGGACCTGGAGTTGCACCATGACTGGACCCGAGAAGTCGGAACACAGAACACACTGCATAACACTGTGGCTAGCGGTGGTTCTTGACCCGGTGGTAAAACGGCAGGGAACAGGAATTCCACAACCATGGCAGCCAAACCACACGTTCAACTCCCAAAGTTTGACGCCGAACTCTACAATATACACACATATAATATGTCTAAGATCAAAGCCATACTAGACATATGCTTTGAGAATGATCGCGAAAAGATAGCAGTCACTCTCCCCCGCCTTGGAAAAATTGTCTCGAGCATAGCCACAAAAATAGTCTCGGAGCTGAAATGGGACCAATTTCAACAAACTGTGACCCAAGCTGTCACGCCTTCCCTAGGGAAAGTCATTGCCTTCTCCCAGTTAGACGCACTAACTTACGACGAGAACTTGGATGACACCCTCATTCAAACGCGGTCTCATCGCCACTGCCTACCCGGAGGCAGACCCACAAATGCGGGACCAACATATGTTTAATACTCTTCTACGAATACTCCAGAGTGGGGTCAGGGAACATTTTACCATTAACGACCCGACTTGGGATATTGACAAAGATATCCAGTTGGTGAGGCGCCTACTTGCCGCCTGCTCCACGCCCCAACAGACAGGGGCAGTGAGCAGAATCCCCACCCACAATCCGCTCCCCAACAAGCCTTTCACTGACCCCACACCCGCCACCCCAGGAACCGCCAGGCCTTCCCCGAGCCACGCCCACCAGGAAACAACCAACTCCCAGGGAAACGTGCAATCTCATCTCCATCAACCCCTGGGAGTTCACAGCATGCAGTCACCGTGTCCCATACACAATATCAGAGAGCAACTAAAGGCCGCCCAGTGAAGAGCTGCCAACCAGGGGCGCCGCAAAATGTCGGCCATCAAGGATGATCCTCCCGACGAACCCTCCCCCCCCATAGAGGCCTCCGACGCCAACCAGGCGGACATAGGCGGCGAGGGGGAAGGCGCCTCATCCCAAATGGATTTTTAGGACCATCCCCGTGCCTCCCCACGGTGGCAGGGGGCACATCACACAAGTATTGCCCCCTGGTCAACGACAAGGCCAGGTTAAACGGGGTGAAAGCTCGACTGCTGGTTGACACGGGAGCAGCCAGATCATGCCTATACCATCACTTCTACTCCCATCACACCAGAGCCTTTGGCCCTCTCCTCCCCACCTCGGCCACCTCGTAGACACAGGGGACGGCCCCCTGCCCATCCGTAGGGAAACCCAGGCTCTTCGTGTCCAAACTCACCAAAAAGGAACCGCCCAACACCAGTTTGTTATATTTGACTCTTGCCGTGCCTACGATGGGTATTTGGGGTTGGATCTATTGCAGAAACTCTGGGCCAACATCGACTGTCACAGAAGTGGTTGCATTTCCGTAAGGCACCAGATCCATCACCTCCTCTGTGCATGTGCCACACCGTAAACCCCCCTCTCCCCCCTCCACCCCCCCACCCCTTAGTCCTGCCCCTTCACCTACCATCCCATCCCCACCCACCTTCCCAGCCAGATTATTCTCCACCGTAACCATTCCCCCCCACCACAAGACATGGCTCCCTTTGCATCGACCCGCCGGCACCGACGTAGTATTATCCCTAGCTGCCCCGGCGGATGCCATCGCCTCCTGCCTCCTTTCCCCCGCCTTCCTCCCCCTGCACCTCGCTGCAGTCTGTGCGGCTAATCTCTCCACCTCACCCCAACCCTCCTCAAGGGTCTAGTAGTAGGCGAGATGGAAGAGGCAGAGCCCTGCGCCGCCCCCTCCCCCCTCGTCCACTAACTTCCCGACCCTCCCCCCACTCCCCGACCATCTCTCCCCTCAACAAACCACCGACCTGCGACTCCTGGACTTTCAGGACATCTCGTCGAGACCCACCGACATCGGCCACACCACCATCCTGTCCCACAAGATACACATGACGGGCCTCCCCATCCAGCAACCCGCTCGCCAGAAAAAACCCATGCAATGGGCTAAAAAAGGACGGCAGGTCCAGGACATGTTAGATGCCAGTGTAATATCTCCATTCACCAGCCCCTGGTCCTCTCCTGTCGTCCTCGTCAAAAAGAAAGACGGGACACTGAGATTCTGCATGGACTACCATCACCTAAATGATGTCACTATCAAGGATGCCACCTCCCTACCGAGGATCGACAACTCCCTGGATTCTTGGTTCTCCAGCTTAGATTTACAGTCAGGATACTGGCAGGTCCCTGTGCACTCAGAGGACCGACAAAAGACCACCTTCTCTACCAGCAACAGGAAGCACTATGAATTCAACGTGCTTCCTTTCAGCCTCTGCAACGCCCCAGCATCATTCTCCCACCTCATGGAGTCCGTCCTCAGTGGCCTCATATGGGAAATCTGCCTCGCCTACCTTGACGACGTCATCATATTCAGCAGGACCTGGCCCAACCACCTTCACCGCCTCAGCCAGGTTTTTTCCCAAATACATCACGCTGGGCTTTAACCCGAGGGGTCCCGTCGACATATGGATACATTGCAACATTTTACATTAGCCAGTCCCGACGACGTACTGGTACGTCGTGCTATTGGAAGGTGCATAATTTGCACAATTTTCAAATTTTGCGCTTGATTTTCGGTACGTATGGTCGCTCGACCTTCCCCTACCTGTCACCAGGCGGGGATGCTTGGTGACCCCGCGCGACCCGTGCTCACCTGCAGCTCGGTCACTCACCTGTTAACAATGGTCCTGCTCTGACATGGTGCATAGAGGTCTCTCCGAGGAGGAAATCCAAGCCGCCCTGGATGCCTTTACAGGCGACAGTGATTCCCCAGTGGACGACGAGGTTGTTGACAAGGATTATGTGCTGCCAGAGGAGGTGGAAAGCAGCAGCAGTGACGAGGAAGTTCCGTCCCCCAGGAAGCGGCGCTATGTGACTTATTGTGCTGCTAGAGAGGGCCAGCCTGCACAAAAGCAACATGCAACCTCCTCTAGCCAGCCCCAACGTGATGTGGAGCCCAATTTTGATGACAAGGACGAGGACGAGGACGGAGCCGTGGGACGTGCTGCCAAGTGGTATGGCTGAGAAGTTATCACTCATCGTGGCCCCGAACGCACACCACGTCGTACAAGCAGGTATGGGCCTAGCCTTTTGTTTGGGGAGGTGGGAAATGCTGTGGAGGGAGTGGGGAGTGAAAGGGAAAGTGCAGGGAGGAGTATTGAAAGTGAGAGTGGCAGGAGTGAGTCATCGCTTTCCTATGGTGGTGTGAGGTGGCGGGGTGTATCACATGGGCGAGTGAGGGTGCTTCCTGAATCACGTGGGGTTGTGATGGAGGGGGAAGGTGGGGAGGAACCACTCCCCAGCACATCTTACGCTCCCGAATATACTCAGACACGTGGGCGAGTGAGGGTGGGTGCAGAGTCACGTGGTGTTGTCATGGAGGGTGAAGGTGGGGAGGAACCACTCCCCAGCACGTCATATGCTCCCCAGTATTCCCAAACTTCATCCCCACGGCCCCCTAATGTTCCACAAGGCTGTGAGGGGAAGGGAAAGGGGAAGGGTAAAGTCCAAGGGAAGAGGAGTGCGAGTGGGGAAGCCCTTCACACTCCTCCTCCCCAACCTCCCCCACCAGCATCTCCTCCCCACCCAGACAAAGGCGACGATGGGGATGATGGGGACGAGGGATTTGTTTCATGGAATTGGGAGGATGGGAGTAATTTTTCTCCCATCATTCGCCCCTTCACTGAACGGGGGCGTGCTGGGTGCATTGCTCCCGGAATTCACCCTAATTCCACCAGGCTGGATTTTTTCCATCTTTTTTTTAGTGAGGGTTTTGTGGAGCAGATAGTTGACCAAACAAACCATTTTGCAAGCAGTCACGCCATGAGAGTGAAAGATTGGGGACAAGGAGCATGCATTCTATCATATATGATTATCCTGTCTCCCTTTCAGAAATGTTTTTATTTTTTGCTCTGGTCCTTTTGATGGGTATAATAAGAAAGAACAGAATTCCGGCATACTGGACAAGGGACCCTGTTATGCTGACACCAATATTTGGCCAAGTCATGAGCCATGATAGCTTTCAACAAATTCTAAGTCTCCTCCACTTTTATGATGCTGATGATCCTGCAAATGCGAATGACACTGATAAGATGAGGCGAATTAGGGTGATCTTTGATCACCTGAGGCAGACATTTCATTCGTCATTTTATCCCTATAGAGACCTCGTCGTAGACGAGAGTCTCGTGTTGTGGAGAGGCAATATTTCATTTCGGCAGTACATACCCAGCAAAAGGCACCGTTTTGGGTTCAAGATCTTTGTTATGTGTGACTGTAGGACTGGTTATGTGCAAGACATAGTCTTGTACACCGGTGCACTGACAGACATAATAGAAGATCGGAGTATTGGACTGTCGGGAGCAGTGGTAAAAACAATGATAGAAGACTACCTTCATTGTGGTCACGTCCTTTACCTGGATAATTGGTACGCTAGCCCTCTTCTCGCTCGTTATCTACACAGGCATGACACGGGAATCTGTGGTACTGTCAAGGTGAATCGGGGTCACATGGTCAAGGTGGGGCGGAAACTTGACAGAAATGAGGTTGTCTTCCTCCAGGCAAACAACAAACCTGCAAGTGTGTGGAACCATAATAGAGAAGTAAGCCTCTTGTCCATGGTTCACCGCCCCTTGATGCAACGTACTGATTCCATGGATTACCGGAGCAAGAACAGGCGCCACATACGGAAACCTGAGTGTGTCCTAGATTATAACATCAATATGCACCTGGTGGACCAGTCAGACTCCATGATATCAACGGTCGAGTGTGCCAGGACCACGATGAAGTGGTATAAGAAGCTTTTCTTTCGCTTGCTAGATATCACTGCTCTGAATTGCCACCACCTTCATGCCATGACAACAGGAGTTCAGGAAACCTTGGAAGGGTTTGTGAGGGAGCTAACAAGAGAGATGTTTTCCCGGTATGCAGTTGAAAGGCCCCAACACCGCACCCGCACTGCCCCTGTCGCCCAAACTCCCCTGAGAATATCTGCCCGCCATTTCCCCACTCCTATCCCTCCCTAGCCAAATAGACCTAGGCCCCAGCGCAGGTGTCACGTGTGTAGCAATTCCCGAGAGACCCACGATTCAGAGGAAAGACACCCGCTATGAGTGCATGGAGTGTGACGTGGGTCTCTGTATTCACCCATGTTTCAGCGAGTATCACACCTTGATGCGATTTTGATTTGGTGTGAATGCGATAGGACGCTGATACTCAGAAATGCGACAAACAGACGCTCAGTGTAATTATAAGGCCCGTAGATCAGTAAATAGTTGTATAAAGTGGAAACGGGTGTAATATAAGTGGAAAATTAGTATGTAAGTGTATAAATATGATCTTAGTGGAAACATACCTAGCGAGGGTATTTTGATGCGATATTCTGATGCTCAGTGGAATAAATAAGGCCCGTAAGTATGTAAATATTTGTATGGAAAATGCAAACGGGTGTAATATAAGTTAAAAGTTTTGTAAGTGCTGCAATTTATTATAAGTTAAAAGTTTTGTAAGTGCTGCAATTTATTCTAAGTCAAAATATTCCTAGCAAGTGTATATAGATGCGATATCCTGACGCTCAGTGGAATGAATAAGGCCCATAAATATGTAAATAGGAGTCTACAAGTGGAAAAGGGTGTAATATATGTGAAAAATTAGTATGTGTGTGATTATTATCTTAGTCGAAACATTCATCGAGAGGGTATTTTGGTGCGATATTCTGACGCTCAGTTGAATAAATAATGCCAGTAAATATGTACAGTACAGTAAAGGGTGTAAACGGGTGTAATGTCAGTGGGAAAGTATATTGGGAGTGAAAAAATAAAGTAGAAGTTGAAACACGAGTCGTAGGGATTGTGCTTGCTGCGTGAATATGCGCTAGCATTTCGCCAAACGCCCTCGTAATGAATATAAATAATTGAAAAGATTTACAGTGGTGGAGGAAAGGTTTTATGTAAAGAAAAAAATATTATGAAAGTTATAAAACTATATGGTATGTTGAGATACGAGTCATAGCGAGTGCGCTGAGTAAGCAGATGTGCGCTATAGTTATGCTGCATGTCATCGTAATGAATGAAAACAGCTGAAAACATTTACATACAGTACAAAATGGTACAATGGCATTGAAACAGTAGTATACAAGTAGAAAAAATGATATGTTGACTGAAACAAGAAACTTAGCACATAGCGTGTTACCACTCTGACCAAACTCGCTATGCTCGCGTGAAGGTACAATGCTTATTTTTCATATATATGTCTATGAAAACCATTATATTGTTATTCTTATTGTTTATTAGTTCAAATTCAATAAATGCAGAGGTGTTCTTTGTGGTTTCTCCCAAAATTACCTGCCATAGAAAACGTGAGCGCCTCACACGTCAATGACAGAATACGATACCTGGTGCGAGGGACCTCACCTGTTCTGACCACTTATGGACCACAGTAAGCCCTTTCTTGGTGATTTTCCTTTGTTTCTCAACAAAAGTGAAAGTTTTAGCCAAAAAAAAAAAAAATTCCAAAATAGCTCAGGATTGGGGGGTGTCGGAGGTGCGAAATAACTCGGGACTTGGCGGGTTAACTCCAGCCATCCAAATGTGTTCTAGCCCAGTGATCCGTCTCCTTTCTGGGACACTTCATGTCAAAGGCGGGCATTGCACCGTCCCCAGAGAAACTTAGAGCCATAGCCGACCTCCCCCTGCCGCGAGAAGTGCACAACACGCTTGCCTTCATAGGCCTCGCCTCCTATTACCGGCGTTTCGTAAAAGGCTTCGCTACCACCACCAAACCACTACATGATCTCACCAAGAAGGGGGAGCCATTCACTTGGACTGAGGAATGCCTACAAACCTTCCGGACCCTCAAAGACAAGCTCGTCACAGCCCCCGTAATGGCATTCTCAGATTATATCATTCCATTCTACCTCTACACTGACATCTCACTTGTGGCCATAGGCACTGTACTAGCACAGGTACAAGATGGCAAGGGGCACATCATCACCTGCGCCAGCCATACCCTCAACCAGGCTGAACAAAACTACACAGCCACGAAATGGGAGTGCCTCGGTATCATCTGGGCACTAGAATACTTCCGTGCGTACCTGGCGGGCACCCACGTAACCATCATCACCAGTCACTACAATGCCTTTGCCAATCCGACACCAAAATGCACAGATGATCAGCTGGGGGGAGACCTTGGAAGAATTCAATTTTGATATCTCGTACCAACCTGGAAAACCACACGAACGCAGACGCCCTCTCTGGACTCCCCGTGAGTGGCATCCAATCCGCGCCCACCCTACTGCAATGGTGGCAAGCCAAAGACCGCCCAGACTAGATGCCAGCCCATCTGTTTTCCAAACTACAAAGATCTGGCAACTTGTGTACCCAGTCTGGCCACATAGCCCTCAACCCCAAGGCCGCAATAGACACCCTCACCCATCTCCACTTCGACGACGGGATATGCCTTGGCACCAAAATATTGCTCCAGGCATTTAATGGCATCTTCTGGACCCCACACCCCTCTAAATTAGTGCAACAAGTAATCCAAGCCTGCCGAGTGTGCGCCCTCGGGAAAGACACCACCCTTACACCAGGCCCCTCAGGTTGCCTAGTGGCCAGCAAACCGTGGTAGCTGCTATCAACCGATGTGGTCAGCCCCGTTCCCCCTAAGTCAGGCTGCTGCTACATCATTACATTTGTAGACACCTACACTAAATTCCTAGTCACCTGTCTGGCGAAAGAACACCACGCCCTCGCCGTTGCAGATGCGATGATCCACCAAGTGTTACCATACTTTGGGATTCCCCAAGCCTTCCACTCTGATAATGCACCTGAGTTTACAGGTAAAGTCTGGAAAGAACTGTCCACCATCTTCGGATATAACATTTCACACTCATCCCCCTATTGGCCACAAGGAAACAGTATTTGTGAGTGCAGCCATTGCACTCTACTCAACCAGCTGCGCACCTGCATTCAAGCCACCCAGGATGATGATTGGCCGGCCCACATTAAAATTATACAATGGGGCAAGAACACCTGCCCGCGTGAAGACGGCATCACGCCACTTGAAAGACTGTTTGGCGAGCCGCCCCTACTCCTCTCCCTCTGCCGCCACCTCCAACCCCCTGATCCACCTCAAGCAGAAACTCAAACACCTACAGGCTGCACAAGGCCTAACCCCAGATGGCACACCGGCTAATCCTGACAAGTCTGGTGATCTCGTCATGGTTGCCACCCTACCTACCCCCCACAAACTTGCCCCATGCTACATGGGCCCTTATGAAATAGTCAATATCCCCAACCCCTACCAGGTCACCATTAACTATCACAACACCACCTGCACCTATAGAAACCGACACGTGCGACGATCCCTGCCACCAAGCACACCACCACCCCCGAACCGAAACTCACCCAACCTGCCCACCTCCGCCCCCTTGACTAAGGAAAATTCCTATGCCTGCTACCTGTTCCCTTCCTTCTCCTCATACAACACCCCCGCCACCTCCACCATCCCCATGCCTGCCAAAACCCCCCCGTCATTCTCACCCGCACCCCCAACATCCTCACTCTCCCCACCATCCACCACCACCTCTCCCCATCTCTCGGAATCGCCTTCTGTCAGGCTCAGCCCCCCCCCCCAACAACCCCAGTCCTGCACCCGCGCCCATCACCAGCACCCCAACCCCTGCCTCACCACAACACACCCCATCACCAACATCACTCGACGCCACCCCCACCCACCACGCCCCCCATACACCCGCCTCTCAACCCATCCTCCCCACCCACACCTGTTCTGACAACCACCCGCACCCGATCTGGCAGCCTATCACGCCCACCCACCCGCTACACCCACACACCCTCTCTGCCCTCCACCCCTGCCCGTACTATCACCCCCCTCCTCCGCAAATCCTGCCATCCCCTAGAGAACATCTCAATTGCCTGCCCCACTAAGCTGATTACCTTGAAATGCCCCCATAAATACGCCAACACGTTCGCCCACTCCAGTCTTCAGCCAGACTTCCCGGCCACCCCATCCCCACCACTCGAAATGAAAATCACTCGTCCTCTGGAACCCAAAGGGCACAAGCGCCGCATCCACGGCACTTACCAACTCCTCCGCCTCCTATGACAAACACCAACGTCGTCAGCTCTCACCGTCAGGCACTCTCCACATCTTCAGCCAAACCAGCAAACCACCCACTGGACAAATTTCCTCCGCCACCTCACTCCTGCACACCACACCGCCACCTCTGACACGTTCCAACTCCAGTCATGGGGACGGGACTTAACCCATGACAGTGGTGAAATACCAGCGTGGCGGGATGAGCCCGACACTGCCATCCCTGGAGGAGAGAGTAAGGGGGTGACATCCACCCCACAAGGAGACAACAGAGGGGCTGAATTTCCTGGGCAGATGTCCAGGCAACAACGGTGCATCTCCTTCGCGACCCGGCGACCCTCTTCTGTGCAGCCAGACCACCCAGCAGTGTACGAAAAAAGTACATTACTCTCCAGCAGAGGGAATGCTTGTCAGAATCAGGGTGTGACTTGCAGTGGCAAGTTCCCAGGCACACCCTCAGATGCCAAGTCTTCTGGATCAGCTCCACCCCTAACTTAGGACTCAGGAGGAGCCTCTAGGGTTGCTATTCCCCTGCCTAGACTGAAGGAGGACACGCTTCATTGGAGCTGTGGCGAAAGCTGAGAGAGTATTTCCAACCTCTTCCTCCCGATGTTACCGGCACAAGACCTTCCCACACGGGAGGAGGGCACATTCTGTCGGAGCTGTGGCGAAAGCCAAGAGAGTACATCCGACCTCTTCCTCCTGATGTCACCGGGACAGGTAACCCCAACCTGATGAAGGGAAGGCATGCTCCGCTGGAGTTGTGGTGAAAACCGAGGGTGTACGTCCAACCTTTTCAGGGCAGGAGGCCCTAGCCTTACGATAGGAGTGCCCCCGCACCCCTGATCCACGTAGGAGCACAGGCAGTGCCCGACGGGGCTGCCTGATGAAAGGAGTCACTTCTGGCTTGCCCCTCCACCATGGTGTTAGAGCAAGGTGCCACTCTTTCCAACTCTCTCCTTGGAAGGCTGGAGTCTCTCCCCCTACAGGCTCCCCACCTGAGTCCGGACCAGACGAGGTGCCCCCGCGACCTGGAATCCAGTCGCTGCAGCTCGGGCCACCCCAGACACTGACAGGTTCTGCTAGGACTAGAGGCCACAGCCCTACCCTGTCGGCCTCCCCCTGCAGCAGAGGCCGCAGTCCCCTGAGCCAGCGGGCCTCCCCAGGTGCTCACCAAGGCCGAAGGGCCTCCCCTGATGCAACCAGCCGCAGTTCTTCCCTGACGGCCGCCCCGGACTGGGGTACAGGCCACCCTACCACGGCAGCACCCTCCTCCCAGCCGACCCTTGGGCCGGGCCTCCACCAGGCCCTCCCCCGGACCCCAAAGACGACCAAGGGCCAACGGCATACAGCCCTACTTCTGGCCCTCTTTGAGCCCAATCCCGAGAGCCCTGCCTCTTGCAGGGCCGACACGGCAAGACGCTGTCCCATTACTCCCGGACTAGTGGCAACTCCATGGGCTCCATTGTTTTGCACAGCTCCCCGGACGGCCCTCCTCCCACGCCTAGCCGCCACCTGGAGCTCCCTGCATAGGCCCTCTCTCCCGTGGGCCGTGGTCTCCTCTCCGTCAGAACCGTGAGTGACAGGTCTCGGATTTTATACCTCCCCAGTGTTGTGACCCCCCCCCTTTTTTCAGTGAACTACCAGTGAACCGTTCTCCTGTGTTCCTCTCCCCTATCCCCATTTGCGGCATCCCCCCCCCCATCAGTGTTTCCCCCCCCCCATGCTGACGAGTCGAGCTCCTGTGAATCACATGCGGAGTGTATAACCCCAGCCCCGGGTTGAGATCCCCCCCCCCTTCGGACAGGACAGACGAGTCCATATCACTCACGTAACACAGCAACATCTCAGTACTGGATCCTCCCCCTCCTCTCCTCCCTGCCCCTGGCCTGGCCCCACAGAGAGAAACCCTCCCTATCCTCAGTAAGCCCGTCATCCTCCCCCCCACTTCCCCCCAGTGTGACAAATGGTATAGTCTCGACCTGTGTGACGTGTATATAGAGGCTAAGTTAGCTGGGGACTGCTGTACATGTCACGCGGAGATGATGTATTAGCTAGGACCCGTCTGTCACGCGAGCAGCTAGGCTTAAGAGCTGTCCCTGTGGGTATACTGGCTTGTGATGTGCGTAAACCTCTCTGTGTTCATGTATTATCTATATTGTCGAAATATTGCCTGTGATACCGTGAGGAAATAACCCAGATGCGAGACAAAGATGCTGAATTTGGTGGCCAGTGATTCAGACCAATATCAGTGTAAGGCATTGTGTAATTTCGACTCTGGTCATAGAATATTGTGTGTGTAATTGTTTCTCTATTCTTATTTTGGTGTATTTGTTCACTCGTGGTGTTTGCGTTTCCCTTCCTTGCTAGTGCTGACCCGGTCAGGAATTAAGGACCCAGAGTTGCACCATGACTGGACCCAAGAAATCGGGACACAGGACACGCTGCATAACACCAGACTTGACTGAAAGCCTTTGAGATGTCAAGTACAATGGCAAAGATTTTGTGAAAGTCATGAAAAGAGGATGACCAGGAGTCTAAAAGGTAGGTGAGAAGATCGCCAGTGGAGCGTCCCTGAGGGAACCCACACTGACGATGAGAAAGACGTGTAATAGGCAAGATGCTTTAAAATTTTTGTGATAACAATAGACTCGAAAACTTTTGCGACACAGGATATTAAAGCAATTAGGCGATAGTAAGAGGGTTGGGAATGATCACTCTTCTTTGGGACTGGCTGAATGAAAGCAAACTTCCAGCAAGAAGGAAAGTTACAAGTTGATGGACAAAGTGAAAGAGTTTACCTAGGCAGGGTGTACGCACAGAAGAACAGTTCTTGAGGGCAATAGGAAGGACCCTATCAGTCCCATATGCCTTGTTAGTATTGAGGCCAGTGATGGCAGAAAATACATCAATCAAAGAAATTTTAATGTCAGCCATGAGGACGTCAGAGGGGGGAAGTGATGGAGGAACAGCACCAGAATTGTCTAAGATGGAATTGGAAGAGAAAGTCTGAGCAAAGAGATCTGCTTTATCAGTAGAAGAAATAGCTACAGGGCCATCAGAGTAGAGAAAAGGAGAGAAGGATGATGAGGTAAAGTTGTTAGAATGGTTTTTGGCAAGGTGCCAGAAGGAGCGGGAAGAATTTGAGTTGGAGAGTTAATAGCATTTATTATAAATGAAATTATTTTTAGCAGAGCGAAGAACAAACTTAGCATGATTGCGGGCAGAAACATACGAAAGATGTGATTTAGGGGTGGGTTGGCTCTGGTACCTTTCATAGGCCCTTTCCTTGTTGTGGACAGCTTTAGAACAAGCGTGATTAAACCAAGGCTTTCTTGCATTAGTCAGAGGATATGAGGAAGGAGTGTATGCTTCCATGCCCAAGAGAATACCCTCCATAATGTACAAGGCACACTCAGATGTCTCCCGGCCATGGAAGCAATAATCATTCCAGGGAAAATCAAAGATGTACTGCCTGAGGGCCTCAATCAGCATCTCCAAAGTGCCACATCCTACGTTTCTTTGGAGTGTCCACAGGTTGTACTGGAGCGACAGAACATCTTAAGGTAATAAGGCTATAATCAGAGGAGTCCAATGGAGTGGAAAGATTAACAGAGTAGGCAGATAAATTAGTTGTACGGAAGAGGTCAAATATGTTAGAACTCCCTCTAAGGCAATCAACGATAGGGGTAGAGTGCTGCACAAGCTGCGCTATGTCATTAAGGATAGAAAAGATGTAGGCTTGTTCACCAGGTGGATCAGTGAAGGGAGAGGAGAGCCAAAGATGGTGGTGAACATTGAAATCTAGAATGGAGATTTCACAGAAAGAAAGATAGGATGTGTTCCATCGTAGAAGTAAGACAGTGAGAAAATTTTTCGTACTCAGTAGAATCAGGAGATAAGTAAATAGCACAGATATATTTAGTCAGAGAATGACAGGGAAGCCAAAACCAGAGAGTCGAGAATTCAGAAGAATCAAGTTCAGGAACGCAAGAGCAAGATAAGTCGTTGCGTACATATACACAACAGCCACCCTTGGCTTTGAAGTAAGTATAGAGAAAGTAGGAGGATACAGAGAAGAGTTTGCTGTCAGTTGCTTCAGACAGCTGAGTCTCAGAAGAGAAGGTAAGGTTTAGAGGAGGGGAAGTGGTGCTCAGCAGAGAGAAAGAGGAGAGACCATGAATGTTGCAGAAATGAAGTGAGTCAGACAGTGGTTTTAGGCAACTCGTTAGTCGTTACTGGGAGAGGGGCGAATGGTGGGAGCATTTATGACCCTCCTTCCCCGTGGGGATTCTGAGGCTTGGTTATTACACGCCATTTTGGTTTAAATTATGAATAGGAAGAGTAGTGTGTAATGTGCATGTACTGTGGTGTTGACAGACAAACTTGCATTGGAGAGCATGCTGCCGTACTCTGTGTCACTGAAACAAAAAGTACAGCAAAGGGGGATGATCAGGAACTAGTCCCGAGGCCTGATGACGCGAGAACTCCAGCACTCTCTGTCATCAGCTTTCCATCCTCCTTGGGAATACTGCCCTGCTCGACTGGTGCTAAAGTCCACCATACGTATCTACTACTATAAAAGGGAGTACAAAACTTTGTCATGTCCATATTCAGTCATTCAGTTCTAATTAACTTTCATCATATTCTCTTCCTTCTGCAACATTCATACTGGTATCCCACATTATACGATCAGATATTTATAAAGTTGCTCAGATAAATGAACTTATTTTAACTTGAATTCAGTTGAGATACAGTTCACAACTCAGCCAAATGCACGACCTGAGTGGAGATATCACTACTACCCCCATAGAGATACTTAAATGGGGAAAAAATTAAACCTGTATGTAAGGGGAAATGTATGAAAGAAATATAATAAAGACTAGATGAGTAATTATAGATGAATGAGAGTGGGCAGGGAAGGCAAGGCAGGCGCTACCAAGGCGCTACGAGGCAACATGCATGGGACAGCAAGTAGTGGTTGTGTCCACGATATCGTGGTTGTGTCGGTGGCCATCTTGAAAGAGATGGATGACTATAGCAGTTTAGAATTCATCCCCCCCCCCCCAGCCCCCACCCCATTTTTTGAGGAAAAATCACGTGTATTTACAAATGTATAAAAAGCCAATATAAATAATATACTTAAAAAACAGATGAATAATTCTACACTTAAGAGCGGGCAAGGGAGGCAGAGCAGGCGCTACAAAGCAACGTGTGGGGGATAGCAGGATAGTAGCAGCCATTTTGTAAGACGGATGGTTGTAGCATTGCTTGCAGGGTTCATAACTGTTTAGAACTTAGGCATGGTTTGTGAGAAATGGTGTTAACAACTAGAATATTATAATGAATTAACATTAACGGTAGATTACATGATGAGGTTACCTAACTTTGTCGCAAATTTGTTTACCATTTACCATTGTTCTTCAATACCTCTTGCCTCAAACTCGCTCACATATAGCCTAACCTGTTCTTTACACTTGCGATATCCTTTTGCTCAGCGATGATACCATATAAGCACTCTCTCCTGAGCCGTCTGATTAATAGATTTCCTTATTCCTCTGCTTTCATGAGTTTTTAGGGTTTCTGAATGTGTCCAGGCTATGTAGCCCATATGCATCTCTTAACAGCCCCATTTCCACCATAGTCACTCCTGACTTTTCAACTATGCCAAAGTCTCACACCCATATGTAAATGCGACCACTAGCACATCATAATGCAGTGCTCTTGTAGTCTCCGTGGACCCTCCAAACCCCCTCCTTTTTTGACGGGTTATATAACATCAATTACTTTTGTTCCGTGAGCCACTTAACTAATCATTCCTTTTCTGTCACTGCACTGTGGCATTTAATATACAGTTTAAGATACTGTAATGCCATGCCAAAGCCTCACACGCATATGCAAATGTGACCACTAGCACATCATAATGCAATGCTTTTGTAGTCTCCGTGGACCCTCCTCCCCCCCCCTTTTTACGGGTTATATAACATCAATTATTTTTGTTCCGAAAGCCACTCAACTAATCATTCCTTTTCTGTCACTGTACTGTGGCATTTAATATACATGTGCAATATAAGATACCTATTCAGGCCTCTGATCATCACTGGAGTATCACACTGAGTCACAGTCCCTCATCAGCCATCACTTGAATCTGCATTTATTGTCAGACACCAATCACATTCATAAAACAACCACTCTGCACAGATCTCACAACCCATTACCTTCAGCTTAGCTTGTTACAGTACTCATCTGTCAAAGTCTGAACTAATGAATGTTGAATTGATTAGGTTCCTGTGTACAGTACTGTAGTTCTAGGGCAGAGTGCTGTAAGGGGCAGTGTCACAAAACAGCTTTTCAGACAGAGGTACACGTTATTGGTGAACTGTAAATTATCTCATTGCTACAAAGGACATTATTATTTGATCCATGAATCTATGCTTACATCAAGTGGAGTTATACATACAAAATTATGTAATTTTTATGAAAGAGTCCAAAATTACATCCCATAGCACAAAGAAACAGAAATGAAACTAAAGAAATGGTTCAATACAGAAAGTAAAAAAATAAAAAGAAGAAAAGAGACTTGCTGTGGAGCAGATACAGAAGACACAATAGTGAGAAGGCATATAACACCTACAAACAGACAAGGAATGATTATACAAGGATAAGGAGGGAAGCCCAAAGACAGTTTGAGGAACACGTTATAAATACAAGTAGTGATCAACCTAAGCTATTTTACAGCTACATCCAAAGCAAAACCAATGTTAAAGATAAAATACAGTCCATTACGGACGAGGGGATCATCTGTACACAAGAAAAAGATATTTGTGAAGCACTAAATAAAAATTTCCAATCAGTTTTTAAGGAAAATAATTTTGAAAGAGATGATACGGAATGTGCATGCCCACACATATTACTAGAAATACAAATATCATAAAAAGAAGTACAGGGAAAAGTTAAGTAAATTAGACAAAGGAAAAGCATATGGACCTGACAAAATTTCAGGGTGGGTGCTACATGAATGTGCAGAAGAGTTAAGTACACCAATATATTTAATATTTAAGTAATCCTTAAGTCAGGGTAAACTGCCTGATTTTTGGAAGAACGCAAACATTGATCCCCTATTCAAGAAAGGGAATAAACAGAATCCACTTGTAACGGTATGCTTTTTCAATCCCGCCGTTATTGTTCATCCAGTGTAATGACGGATTTATAATCTTACCGGTTGTTGGTACTGGTCAACTTACCCATTGATAATTCAGGTGGTACTCGACTTAGTATGGTAGATGATAATTGTTTAAGAAAATTTTGGTAGCGTTTGTAGTTTTTGGCCGAGCCTAGATTTAGTCAGTACCACAGGTGGTCGTCGTTCCCTCAGCGAAGGAATCTTGAATTGGAAAGGGGAGTGAATTAGGCTTGAGGACTTATTTCCCTTGAGTAGGTACACCGAGAAAGAAAGATGATATATACTTTACTTTAATAACTTTATGTTGGTTTTCAAAAGAAAGACATTTTTAATTACATGACCCTTTGTCATATGAAAGAAGATTGTACATTAAAACCATGGTTTGGGTGATCATTCCTCCAACATTGTCACCAGGCGAAAACAATTTGATACATACAAGCGATTTATGAGGTCATTGTACATTACTTTCTTTTTGTCAGTTATTCTTGGGCTCGACAATAGCCTCAAGACAGGGACCTGTTTACGAGCTTGGATTGTCTTTTCGGGCTGGCATAGCCTCGAACCAATAAAAATAATTACTCGTGTTCTATCTCGTCCGAATAGTATACTCTCATCATGTAATTTCGATAATCCACAATCACTTTCAATTCACAATTATTAGTTCATAATCATCATTACTACATAATCACCAGAAATGCATAATCACTCAGGCTTGTGTAGCCTCGAGGTACAATTCAAAATTGCATAATCACCAAGAATACGTAATCACTCGGGCTTGTTTAGCCTCGAGGTACAATTCAAACATTGTATAATCACCAAGAGTACATAATCACTCCGGCTTGTTTAGCCTCGAGGTACTATTCAAAATTACATTATTGCTCACAACCACTAAGTTCCCTTCCACGCTCCTAATTTTCTAACATTAATTTAAGAAAGAAAACGGTTAATGGTTTTGAATTTCGCCTTTCCGTTACCAGATTACATCACTTTTAAATTTCTATTTCTTATTTACAAAAAAAAGTTCACTTGATAGATCAATGATACTATTTCAATTATATTTGGTTTATAAAATAATTCATGGGTAGTGTAAGTGTGTATGTTCACGTCTATAGACAATACCACGGGGAAGCCTCGTGCTCACACTGACGTCGCCGGTGTCTGGGGACTGAACCAACGTCCATTATACACATCTGGGCAACAAGTCTACGTTAAGCTTTCAACAATATTACTTCATATGGTCCATGCCAAGTAAGGATTAAACAAAGAAAAAAGGGGGGGGGGGGCAAGGAGAAATGTGGACAGCTCACCTGAACCAACGTCCATTATACACGACGTCTGGGCAGCGAGTGGGCCTCCCGGCACGCAAGAGACGCCACTGCTAGATCAAATAAGGTGGTGTTTTTGAAATATGGTGGGTTTCAATTTTCTTCACAATTTATTTAGCAGTGTACCCATGACGCCAGGACTTTTGATTGAATTGGGGAAAATTTGGGATTCCATCCTTACTTGATTTAGATACTGATTTTACCACTATCCCGCCTTGAATTTTGGGGCAGCTTATGCCATCTAGTGACGGCTAAGGTAAGCAGGCCTATTAAATCCTCACAAATGACATTATTTAGGCCTTTTTGACTGTTAATCTCACATATTTGGGTTCTAGCAGCTTCATTTGTATACATTTCACAACTAGGTTACGGAAAGAATCGTATATTCATCATTATTCTGATTTAGGTTTGAACTTGGCACCCAATAACGATGCACAAAGGAAGGGGAAAAGCTGCGCGCATCTGTTATTCATTACTCGACCAGACGGAGGAATTCCCCTAGCTCAACATCCACAATTACATCACCCAATGCATAGATACAGAGATACATACATATAAAAATAAAGTTAACCCTACATTAATCATTAACATACGAATTACTACTTAGGATAGGAATTTATAGACTAGTATTCAGGTTACATCCTATCTAACTTAAAAATTACAGTACTTCTAAACACATATATGAATATTAAATTTGTGGCACTACACGGCTCCCATGTTCGGAAAACAAATTTTACCCAAGTCAATCCTCTATGACATGTGCATGGATGGAATGTTGTTACTCTGATAACTGCTATGAACACTTTGAATTGGAATACTTTTCCCCACAATCGGTGGCACCTGTCGATCCACATTAAACACCTGATGCGTACCTCGGAAGGTCGCTTACTCACTTCATTAGGAGGTATGATCACTCCTTACACGGGATGTTATGAGGGAATTTATGCCCCAGTCAGCCTCAGGTTTTGGAGGATAGCTTGTCACTCACCTGAGCTCGACAGGGTCTCTCGAGAGTGAGATCACCACAGGAGGCGCTTCCTTCCACTCTTCCATTCGTAATCACATTCACTCTGTCCTTTTGTTTCCAGCTTTCCGCCCGCAAGAGGTGAGCGCTCATTCTGTCCTGAAGACTCCACTACCTCACAAACCGTGCTAACTGTAAGGTGAGGGGATTAATTACTCCCCTCGAAGTAAGGCACTTCCCGGTTCCAACAGGAACTCTTCTCTCTTTTCCTTTTTACACCCTCTCCTCCGGGATGAGCCCACCTGGCACATAACTTTAAGCAGTTATGTTTCACAACTTTCGTCTCATGCACTTATCTACTTTTCTAACTAACACTCCTCTATGAGTCTCCGAGGGGCATTCTTCACTCGCAGTGGTAATCGCTCATCTTCGGGCTCCGGGGCGAGCTCCTGTTGCAACGGTTCTAAGAGCCATTCCTCGGTACCGTAATATGGTTTTACCTTTTCAGCAGCCCTTTGTATTTTTTTCCACTAAATACATTTTCAATGATATAAACACTTCCATCTAGCAGCACTTCAATCACTTTATACGGGCCGTCCCATTTGGCATTCAGTTTCCTACAGGTACCCGGCTGTATGGTCTCTTTTTTTGCCCACACCAAGCTATTGACTCCAACCTTCTGCGCTCTCCTCCGTTGCCCAGGATGATACCTCGTGACGTCCCAAAGTCGATGAAGTATTGCCCAAGACAGTGTATGATGTTTTGTGTATGTCTGTCTCTGGGTAACATTTGTCTAAAGAACATATAATTACCTAACCCTTAACATTCTAAGCTGGAAAGAAGTAAAAGTGAAGAATTAGCACTAAGCTTAGGAAACATGGAAATATCAAGACGAGAGGTAGGACAGAAGAACAGAAGAGGACAGTAAGGAGACAGACTGGAGATAAAAGGCCCCCTTTAGTCGCCTCTTACGATAAGCAGGGATACTGGGGAAGTATTCTTTCCCCCCTTCCCCAGGGGTAACCGTATCTAGTACACTATTTGAACCTCATTACTACCAGGATGTTCTGAACATAGAGCTGCAGAGGCACTTGGGAATGACCAACCAATGCTACCCTTAACATTCTCACTTCTCTTTGCTATTCACTTCCCTTCACTTCCTCACCAACGCCACTAATTTGGGAACGATGAATATCCCACCGCTATTGCCACCATTGTAACGGTAGGCTTTTTCAATCCCGCCGTTATTGTTCATCCAGTGTAATGACGGATTTATAATCTTACCAGTTGTTGGTACTGGTCAACTTACCCATTGATAATTCAGGTGGTACTCGACTTAGTATGGTAGATGATAATTGTTTAAGAAAATTTTGGTAGCGTTTGTAGTTTTTGGCCGAGCCTAGATTTAGTCAGTACCACAGGTGGTCGTCGTTCCCTCAGCGAAGGAATCTTGAATTGGAAAGGGGAGTGAATTAGGCATGAGGACATAATTCCCTTGAGTAGGTATACCAAGAAAGAAAGATGATATATACTTTACTTTAATAACTTTATGTTGGTTTTCAAAAGAAAGACATTTTTAATTACATGACCCTTTGTCATATGAAAGAAGATTGTGCATTAAAACCATGGTTTGGGTGATCATTCCTCCAACATTGTCACCAGGCGAAAACAATTTGATACATACAAGCGATTTATGAGGTCATTGTACATTACTTTCTTTTTGTCAGTTATTCTTGGGCTCGACAATAGCCTCAAGACAGGGACCTGTTTACGAGCTTGGATTGTCTTTTCGGGCTGGCATAGCCTCGAACCAATAAAAATAATTACCCGTGTTCTATCCGAATAGTATACTCTCATCATGTAATTCTCGATAATCCACAATCACTTTCAATTCACAATTATTAGTTCATAATCATCATTACTACATAATCACCAGAAATGCATAATCACTCAGGCTTGTGTAGCCTCGAGGTACAATTCAAAATTGCATAATCACCAAGAATACGTAATCACTCGGGCTTGTTTAGCCTCGAGGTACAATTCAAACATTGTATAATCACCAAGAGTACATAATCACTCCGGCTTGTTTAGCCTCGAGGTACTATTCAAAATTACATTATTGCTCACAACCACTAAGTTCCCTTCCACGCTTCTAATTTTCTAACATTAATTTAAGAAAGAAAACGGTTAATGGTTTTGAATTTCGCCTTTCCGTTACCAGATTACATCACTTTTAAATTTCTATTTCTTATTTACAAAAAAAAAGTTCACTTGATAGATCAATGATACTATTTCAATTATATTTGGTTTATAAAATAATTCATGGGTAGTGTAAGTGTGTATGTTCACGTCTATAGACAATACCACGGGGAAGCCTCGTGCTCACACTGACGTCGCCGGTGTCTGGGGACTGAACCAACGTCCATTATACACGACGTCTGGGCAACAAGTCTACGTTAAGCTTTCAACAATATTACTTCATATGGTCCATGCCAAGTAAGGATTAAACAAAGAAAAAAGGGGGGGGGGCAAGGAGAAATGTGGACAGCTCACCTGAACCAACGTCCATTATACACGACGTCTGGGCAGCGAGTGGGCCTCCCGGCACGCAAGAGACGCCACTGCTAGATCAAATAAGGTGGTGTTTTTGAAATATGGTGGGTTTCAATTTTCTTCACAATTTATTTAGCAGTGTACCCATGACGCCAGGACTTTTGACTGAATTGGGGAAAATTTGGGATTCCATCCTTACTTGATTTAGATACTGATTTTACCACTATCCCGCCTTGAATTTTGGGGCAGCTTATGCCATCTAGTGATGGCTAAGGTAAGCGGGACTATTAAATCCTCACAAATGACATTATTTAGGCCTTTTTGACTGTTAATCTCACATATTTGGGTTCTAGCAGATTAATTCATTAGTAAATATTTCACAACTAGGATACGGAAAGAATTGTATATTCATCATTATTCTGTTTAAGGTTTGAACTCGGCGCCCAATAACGACGCACAAAGGAAGGGGAAAAGCTGCGCGCATCTGTTATTCATTACTCGACCAGACGGAGGAATTCCCCTAGCTCAACATCCACAATTACATCACCCAATGCATAGATACAGAGATACATACATATAAAAATAAAGTTAACCCTACATTAATCATTAACATATGAATTACTACTTAGGATAGGAATTTATAGACTAGTATTCAGGTTACATCCTATCTAACTTAAAAATTACAGTACTGTACTTCTAAACATATACATGAATATTAAATTTGTGGCACTACACACTCAACTACCGAACAGTATCACTGACCAGTTTTTGTAAGATACTAGAAAACCTGATAAGAAAAGTTTGGGTAAACCATCTAGAAGAACACAGTATGATAACAGAAAGGCAGTTCGGATTTAGAAAGGGAATATCTTGTGTTACTAATCTATTAAGCTACTATGATCGAGTTATAAAAACATTACAGAAAAGAGAAGGATGGATGGACAGTATCTATTTAGATTTCAAGAAAGCATTTGACATAGTATCGCACCAAAAACTTTTATGGAAACTGTACTACCATCAAGGAGGAGTCCAAGACATCCTGTACCGTTGGATGCAGGATTTTCTCAGAGAAAAGGAAATGATAACAGTACTAAGGAGAAATTACTCATCATGGAGGGGAGTGACTAGCGGAGTTCCACGGGGCTCAATGCTGGCACCAGTTATGTTTTCCGTATATAGGAATGACAGACAGTAACACTGAAAATGCAAGCCATCTACATTTGTTTCTGATGATGCAAAAATACAAGGGAAAATTACCAACACAGATTCTTGCGGGGAGGTACAAGAAGAATTAAATAAGCTTCATGAATGGAGCAATAAATGGCAAATGGAATTTAATGTGGACAAGTGTCATGTTTGGTAAAAGTGAAAAAAGACTAGACTGGGATTATAATTTAGGAAGTTCAACCTTACAGTTATCAGAAAGGGAGAAAGACCTAAGAGTGATTATCACTAATGGATTATCTCCGGTTGACCACATCAGTGAGAAGGTACACAACATGTATACACTGTCTGCTAATATGAGAATGGCATTCACATCCGGGTTCCTCAATAACTCTCTATGAAGATCCAGTCATACTATCTTCCAATGTGGCAGAGGTCCAGTTGTATACAATCATGTATTTAATATTAATAATGGAATAAAATACTTGCATTTATTTTAGGATGCAGAGTGGTTCTTTCAAATATATCGAAACTGTGAGGAAAGTTACTACCCTGAGCAAAAGTGAAATAAGCTTTAAAGTAGATATTCTCCTCTGCTGTTAGGGTGGTTAAATAAGACACAAAAATCTATTCTCCAGACTCCCACCTTCTCAAAGAGACAAGACAACATGCTTCTGTTGCCCAAAATACAATTACCATCGTTACATAAGCACAGTCAATTTAGCATACTCACCACCATTTTAGCACCATACCGTCCGCCTGTATCCAGTCTTAATACTTTTTGTTATGCTAGGCGTTTTTTAGTCCGGCTTCCCGCCCTACGAACGACTAGGGTATAGCTAGGTTCCCTTTCTAGACTGGAGCTTAGACAGCATGAGAGGAACAGGGCATAAAAACACAGGGCAATAACCAAATTCTCTGTTATGGAGCGGGAAGAAAATTCACACGATATGCTATACGGAGTTAATACACAGGCTGGAGGGTGGGTTTCGTGTATCACGCAGGATACAAGATAGGCAATGGGCTTAGTCTGGGTAAATAGGTAATACACAGTTTCACAGTCCTTGTATGTGAGGCTCGTTTCCACAGTGAGAGGGTAAAATATAGGATTTACTGTGCATGTTCAAGAGTCCTTATTCTGACACTGACGCTGTTTCTATGAATGTAGAATGTAGGCTATATATATTGTCATTGGCTTTTACCTCTCCATTTACACAAGGTGGATACGCACTGTCACAAGAGTTATTATGATGAAACCGAGTTTTGCCTCTCGTTCTGCACAAGGTGGGTATGTATTGTCACAAGCATCTTTATCACTGCTTATTTGCACTGCAAAGTCTTTGGCTCTCACTTTCTGTATGTGGGGACTTTGTATCACAATCACTGGTCGGGGCAAAGGGGAAGGGGGAGGGCCTGGGGACTCACGGTTGTCGGCCTGGCGTAGGTGGAGTCCCTTCGTCCTGTGGCCATGGGACAACTCGCAGGGGCATTGTCTCTCATCGGGGGCTATGGTAGGACGTGGTGAAGGCCTCTCACTGTCAGGGCTGGGGACTGGGGTCTGGCCCTCAGGGCTGGGGCCAAACAGGTCCTGGAGGCGCTCCCACAGGCGCCTGGTGGAGGAAGGGCATCGCCTCTGTCAGGGAGGGAAGAGGTCTTGTCCCGGGGTCCTGGGGGCACCCTCGAGGGTCTGTTGGCTGTGGTCTCCTTCCTGCTGCACTGCCGTCAGGGTGGGTCTGCAGCATCACTCCCAGCAGGAGTCTGTTAGGTGGGAGTCCTCCTTGGGGGGCCGACTGGATAAAGAACAAGCCCGGGGATAACACCAGGCCTCTCCACCAGTCCTCAGGGTGGAAGTCCTCCTCCTGGAGGTTGCCTCAGTCCGAGTGGACAGAGATGGGACCTGCACCCCTGCTGGTAGGCAGGGCTGATTCCAGGTCGCCCTCACGTTGTGAAGTCACAGGGGGCGAGGGACTTTGGTGGCGTCCCTTCCTGGCGTGGCTACTGGCTGTCACCAAGGTCCCTTGGGCAACAGGCGGAGGGTGGCTACAGGCCATTCCTTCCCTGTTGGTGCGGTTAACGGCCGTCACCGGGGTTCAACTTCCTGATGGGATCGCAGACGAACTGCTGCTACAGGCCGTTGCTTGACTGCAGATGCATCTACAGGCCGTCACTGAAGTCCCATAACGTGTAGGCGAGGGGTGGCTATAGGCCGTCTCCTGCCTACTGGCACGGCTACAGGCCATCACCGGTGTCGTGCCCTCTGAGGCAACTGCAGAAGAAGAGGGGGCATACCGTTCTCTCCCCACGTGCAGCTTCAGGCCATCACGGGTTCTGCAGGGGGGGTTGAGCAGCACCTGGAGTGGCTACATGCCGTCTCCTTTTTGGAGGCACGGCTACAGGCCATTGCCTATTTGTGTGCAGCTACCGGCCATCACAAGGGTGCAGCTACTGGCCGTCGCCTTATTGGAGCAGCTACAGGCCGTCGCCTTATTGAAGCGGCTACAGGCCGTCTCCTTGTTGTTAGAGCGGCTACCGGCCGTCACTGGGGTGCTGCTTGGAGCTGTATTTTCAGCTCCACCCCGATCCTGGTGAGGGCTAGCTTGGCCGAAAGGTAGCGCACTTGGACTGAGGTGGTCATGCCGGGCGCACTCCGAGGAATAGGGGCATGCAGCCCAGTGGGACTTATGTCCGCATTGCATGGACGTGGCGTGCGCGCCATATACCCCTCTGTAGTCTCCTCCCGGGGATGTGGTAGTGTCCTGAGTTGCCACGGCCACTATTTCACTTTTCAGTATCTTTCCGTCAGTTCACCAACTGAACAAGCCAATGACAACGATTTGTGGGCACGAGTACATGCAGTGCAGCTTGCTAAATAAAGAATTCCTACGGCTAGGAATCCTGTTCTCATGTTACCAATATTTAATGCTGACGAGATCTCAGTAATAATATGGTACTTAGTATTATGAAACTCACGTTACCTTGACTGATGTAAGCACCTAGAGTAGCTGGATAAATTAGTAGCTTCTGTGTTGATCAGTTAGCTTACTCATCTGCACTGTAACCATGAAGTGAACAGGTTGATATTACTACAGCAGATAAACATAACTGGCAACTCGATGAAATTACATTTTTTTGAGCCGTATTGTGGACATAACTCATCCAGAGATGCTATATATTCTGTTTCTTTCGAGAGTGATACTGAACATTCATTGATGGAAGTCGCCGGGGTCTGTACCAAAACTCGTCGCAGTCCGGATCCGGACCGCAGTCTGCCATTTGAGTACCAGTGCAGAAGGCATGCTGAGAAAGATGATAACATCATTCATCAGCCCATCAGACCAACTCTGGAGTATGCATCAGTAGTCTGGAATCCTCATTTCAAAAAACACATAGATAAGACTGAAAAAGTACAAAGGGCAGCTACAAGATGGGTACCAAGCTTAAGGGATCTAAGCTACGAAGAATGACTAGAAAAACTGAATATGCCAACACTACAGGAGAGAAGGAAAAGAGGAGACATGATTATGCTATATAAACGCATCTCAAGAAAAGAGAAAATAGACATAAATGAATATATAACCTATGGGGAAGCATCAGCAAGAGGACACTGCAAAAACTACATAAAAAGAAAGGCGATAAGGAAAGTCAGTTTCCAAAATAGAGTAGTTGATCAGTGGAATGCACTGCCAAATGAAATGGTGTGCCAAAACTATTCGGAACTTTAAGGATATGTATGATAAAAATGGTTTAAGACACGGGACAGTACGAGCTTGACTCATTCCTGTAAAGATACAGTTAGGTAAGAACAATTAGGTAAGAACTGGCTGATGTACAGTCGTGGCCATAAATAATCACCTATCCCCCTGTACTTCGTGCCTCAGACTGGCTCATTTATGCTCGGCAGGTCACACTGGAGTAAGAGGGGCTGAGAGGGAGGGGCCAGAGAGAGAAGGGAAGGTGGGCGGGGGGACGAGCGATGGTGCTTGGGTGGAGTGAGGGAGGGGAGGTAGGGAGAATGAATACTGTTTGCCACTGTGGAGTGGATGTGGAGTGGTTGCATTGAGGCAGTTGGACAAAATTCAAAATAAAGCCATTATTTTAGTCAATAATCCTGCCATTACGCAGGACCCTCCTCCATCATCAGTACCGGTACGTAGAGATGTTGCTTCTCTAGCATTATTTTACCGCCATTTTTACCGTAAGTGCTCTGACGAACTTGCATCAATTGTGCCTCCCGTTCATATCTTTTCCCGAAATATTCGGGCAGCTGGGCCTCATAATTCGTCTACCGGGTATTCTCTTTCATTCAGGGTATCAGATAAAGGAGTTACTATTCGATAGATAATGCTGCATTACACCTTGTGTAGCGGCGTCAGACAACAAACTTTCGATAGGTGGTGATATCAAGGACTGGCTCGTGAAAGAAGTATACTGACGTGACAAATCAGATGGTGATATCAAGGACTGGGTCGTGAGAGAAGTATACTGACGTGATATCAAATACTAGTGCAGAGCCATCGAGATTGTGTGGGCCCAGATTGTCAACGCGAGGAAGCCAGAGAACGAGAGGACACGGGCCCGCCTCCTTCAGGACCAGCACACCAAGGACGAGTGGGAGCTGTTCAAACGAAACCAGCAAACCATCAACAACATTGTTTCCCCGGTGCCGCGACGCCTGCATGAGGTTTTTAAGGCATGAGGCCATTGGACTACTTATTAAGCCTTTCCTGGTTGCTTTCGCCTGACCAGCGTCGGTAACCATTGACACAGATATATTCTGGGAGTTTGGGTAGGATTATGTTTCATTTTCCCTCTAACAGATTATGAGAGATACCGTTATCATAACCAGCCATGAGCACAGACATCAAATTTATTTACCTTTTATGCACAGCTATTTTAAATAGCCTTTTAATATGAAGATGTCATTAAATGATTATTGAATTGACATGATGGTGACTGTATAGAGGGAGTGTATACCGCGAGGGTGATCATATTAACAGTGGACACAGCCATGTCAAAGGTTGTATATAATATTATTTCCAAAAAGTAGTTACATGTAAGGGTAGACGACGTTTCTTACACAAACATTACGGAAGTTAAAGCCATCAAGATTCCATTCTGCGTCTGAAGTCAAAATACACGGACAAACAAATATCTGGCTCCGCACTAATGATTGATATCACATCAGTATATTTCTCTCACGAGCCAGTCCATGATATCACCACCTATCTAAAGCTTGTTATATGACGCCGCTATACAAGGTGTGATGCACCTTAATCTACAGAATAGTAACTCCTTTGTATGATGCCCTGAATGAATGAAAATTGACAAATTATGTGGCCACAACTTCGTATTTCATTCTCCCTCCCCTACCTACCCTCCCTCCTCTCTCTCAATCCACCCCAGCACCACCCCACATCCCCCCAACCACCTTCCCTTCTCTCTCTGGCCCCTCTTACTCCAGTGTGACTTGCCGCGCATAAACAAGCCAGTCTGAGGCACGGGATACAGGAGGATAGGTGATTATTTATGGCCACGACTGTACATGAGTCTGTCACAGTACCATAAGTATCATAAACAGAAAACAAGGTTGAATGATAGTTGGATATTTAATATAAGATTTTAGCTGTTATGTGCTGAAGAGGGATGGATTCATATGGTGGAATCGATATCCTGTACATGAACAGCAGAGCTGCTGATTATACAAGCATCCCCCAACTCTCTCCCTGTCCGCTGAAAAGGTATGGTGGACTGCAGAAGAGCAGCAGCTTCACCCAGCAGCTCACCAGTTTCATGTTCAGATGAGCCTAGGACCACAGCAGTAACCTATAACAAGTTTTCATCAGTACTGTATTGGAATCACCTCCTCAGACTGCCAAACAGACACTTTCATATATTTACCCTTTACTTATTGTAATTTGTGAGAGGGGGATAGTCAAGAAGTGAAAGAAGTGTAATGTTAATTATTTACTTGTCTGGATATAGGAAGTATGTGATAAAGTTAAGTGACAAATTAAGATATTTGTAACAGTACAGGTTATATTAATGCATCAGATGACACAACATAACAAGACTGATTGCTGTGCAGTAAAAGCAGTGGTTTATCCAGTACTGCCATTTGGTAGTCAAAGAGTGCGCATTATGTGAAAGCAATGGCTTGTCAGTATAGTACATGTATTTTCTTTGTGTGTGTGTGTGTGTGTGTGTGTGTGTGTGTGTGTGTGTGTGTGTGTGTGTGTGTGTGTGTGTGTGTGTGCTTATCTACCTAATTGTTCTTACCTAATTGCATCTTTACAGGAAAGAGTCAAGCTCGTACTGTTCCGTGTCTTAACCCATTTTTATCGTACATATCCTTATATTTATGAATTGTTTTGGTACACACTATTTCATTCGGTAGTGCATTCCACTGATCAAATGCCCTATTTGGGAAACTAAATTTCCTTACGTCTTTATCGCCTCTCTTTTTATGCAGTTTTTTGCAGTGTCCTCATGCTGATGGATCCCCATAGGTTATGTGATCATTTATGTCTATTTTCTCCTTCCCTGATACGCATTTAAATAGCATAATCATGTCTCCTCATTTCCTTCTCTCCTGTAGTGTGGGTAGATTCAGTTTTTCTAGTCTTTCTTCGTAGCTTGGATCCCTTAAGCTTGGTACCCATTAAAATGCCAGCTGTGACAATGCAAGCTGCCACCACACCCCCAGGAGGAGGACATGGAGGGCTGGACGGTACGCGGATTGCGCCCGGGCAACAGGGCCATAAGTTCACCCAGGCCATGCGCCCCTATTCCCTGGAACTCACCTGCCGCCACCACCTTAGTCAAAGTGCGCTACCTTCCGGGTAAGCTGACCACCGACATGATCGGGGTGGAACTGGCCAAACAGTTCTGAGCAGCACCCCAGCCACGGCCTGTAGCCAGGCACCTGAGATGGCCTGTAGCTGTTCAATTTTTAAAGAGACAGCTTGTAGCTGCTCACAAAAAGAAAGGGCCACGGCCTGTAGCCAGACCACTAATTAGGAGATGGCCTGTAGCCAGACCACTAATTAGGAGATGGCCTGTAGCCAGACCACTAATTAGGAGATGGCCTGTAGCCAGACCACTAATTAGGAGACGGCCTGTAGCCGCTCCGCCTAGTGCCACTCACACCCCCTACAGAAACCAGCGACGGCCTGTAGCCACGCTGGGGAGAGACAAGTATGTCCAATCTCCTTCTGTAGTTGCCTCAGAGGGCATACCACCGGTAACGGCATGTAGCCGCACCTGTAAATAGGAGATGGACTGTAGCTGCTCCTCTCCTGCATGGCGCTCTCCTTGCGGGACCTCGGTGATGGCCGGTAGCTGCACCGGCAAGCAGGCAAAGGCCAGTAGCCCCACTTTGCCTGAGTGCCTGTTAGGGAGTTGGGCCCCGGCAACGGCCTGTAACCACGCCGACAGCAAAGGGATGGCCTGTAGCCGCCCTCCGTCTGTTGTCCAAGGAAACCTAATGACGGCCTGCAGCTGCACCAGGGAGATTCACCAAAGTCTCTCACCCCCCCTGTGACTCCACAACAAAACGGTGAGACATGCTTAGTCCTGCCATCTGGCAGGAGCACAGGTTACCTGCCTGTCCATTCAGACTGAGGCAACCTCTAGGAGGAGGACCACTGCTCAGAGGATTGGTGGAGTGGCCCTGTACTGTCCCCTGGATTTTTCTCCCTCAGTCCGGGGAAAGAGGACGCCTACCTGACAGATTCCGGCCGAGAGCGACGCCGCAGCCCAGCCCTGACAGTGTCGCCCCCAGCAGAAGGCCGCAGCCGGCACCCCTCTGAGGACGTCCCCTGGACCCCCGGGTGGGCCCACTCCCCACCCTGACAAAGGCAACGCCCGTCCTCCACCAGCCACATGAGTGAACGCCTCCAATGCCTGTTTGGCCCCAGTCCCAAGGGCCAGACCTCAGTCCCCAGCCCCGACAGTGAGGGGCCTTTCGCCACACACAGCCCGAGCCCCAGCAGGGAGACGACGCCCCTGAGAGTGGTCCCGTGGCTGCAGGATGAAGGGCTCCCACTGGGCCTCTGCCCACCCCAGACTGAGAGTTGTGAGCCCTGGACCTTCCCTTTCCCCAGTGAAACCAAGTGTGCACGAAAAGACAGTGAATTTATAGTGAACAGTGAGACCGGCACTCAGAGCACAAAAATGAGGTTACAGTGAATACAGTGAGGCCACAAAAGACCGAGACAAGTGAATAAAGAAGAACAGGTGCTCTAGTGAATTTCAGTGTACAGTGGGGCCAAGTAAGACCCTAGAATACAAAAGCATAGGCAGTATATATTACAAGCGGTGATATTACCCTCACCCCTTGTAATGACACCTGTAACTATTCCCCTCCTTTGTGCAAGTCAATAACACACTCCCCAGTATTCAGCCTATAAACTCGGTGTCAGAGCAGTGAGCGCCTCACGACAGTGCCTCACCACCACAAACGGTGTCATAGTGCCTTTGCCCTCCTGAACCAGACTTAGACTCCTGTGCATACAGTATCCTGTGCGATACTAAACCCAATAATGCCAGACTATGTATTGATTTTTGTCTATGAAATTGTGGAAGATTGTCTACCTGTTCCACATCAGTTGAATTTGTCAATATACGTGTAAGGTTGTTGCCCTGTGTTTTCATGCCCTGGCCCTCTCTGAGTTTGTCTAAGCTCCGGTCTAGAAAGAGAACCCAGCTGCACTCTAGGCGTGCCGGGGATGGGAAGCCGCCCCTTAACCAGCCATGTGCCAGACACCCCAGACATAAAATGGCACGCCAGTGCCAGCCAAGTTTCGATTTTTTTAAGGCTAAAATGATAAATTTTGATGTAATAAAAACGAATATGACCATTAAAAGACTCACCAGAGGCTAGATGTACGTTTTCTGGAAGTCCCCGGTCCGCCCCTCAGGTGTGGTTTCCCAGAAGGACTGCAGCGAAGGCGAGAGAAAACCTCGTAAACTCAGGTACTCTGGCCAACGCTACTCTGGGAAGGTCTAGGAATGTTTTTAAAACTTTTCAGTTCACTTCATAAGCATATATACGAAGTATATATATATTTTTCACTGGATTTCATACAAAAAACATTTTTTTTTCCATATAAATTACTTAGTACTGCAACACCTGTCACATGTCACGTATCTCTCTCACTGCGCATCCTTCATCTTACATTTATGGTAACTTACGTACAACTTTACTTCACCATGTACTGCACTTACACTTACGGTAAATTATTTACAACATGCCTTCAGTATACACAGACACTGTAAGAGTATTTCTGAGTGTCTCACTGTGAATACATCGTCTTACACTTAAGATAACATCATCACAACATGCAGTCCTCACATTTATGAGAAATATTATATACAAGAGTATTTCACTGTCTTACTCAATAGTTTTGAAGAGTGTGGTACTCCTCAGAGCAAGGATAGATGCACAGACCAAGGTTGCATTGTGCACACATATACCTAGAGTCCTTCTGCTGAGTACCCGGCCTTTCAGTGCTATTTACACACACGACACCTTTGCTGCAGATTCTGACGAGTCTCAGTGGGAGGAATGATCATGGAGTAATGGCGACCGGTGAGGTGGATAGGTGTTGCAGCAGTTTGGCAGTGGTGAGTGGCAGTCCTTTCCTCTGACTATTCCCCCAGTATTTCCCTCACCAGCTCACAAATATAGCTCTCAAAGGTCTCCTTTACGCCGGTTACCTGAATGTGGAGCAGGTGAGCATTTAGGACTGTGATGTCAAGGAGGTGGAAGAATACTTTCTTGTACCACTTCATCGTAGGCCTGGCACAATCCACGCTGGAAATCATTGCGTCCGACTGATCTACCTGTTGCATATTCACATTGTAGGCCAGGACAAGTTCTGGTTTCCAGACGTGGCGCTGCCCTTCTGCCCTGTAGTTGTACGGTGCGGTGTACGAGTGGCCTGTGTACAGACGAGAGGAGGAAGACTTCTCTGTTGTGATGCCACACTGTTGCAAGGATGTTATTGGCCTTGTAAAATACAACTTCGTTCCTTTGCAGCTTCCTCCCCACCTTCACCATGTGCTTGCGGCTCTTTTTCACAGTGCCACACAGACCTGTCTCTTGAAGGTGAAGGTATCTGGCCAGAAGGGAGCTTGTGTACCAGTTGGCCAGGTACAGGACGTGCCCATGATGAAGGTACTCATCGATCATTGTCTTCACCACAGCCCCAGACAGTCCCAAGGTTTGATCTTTGACGACGTCCGTCTGAACACCTGCGTCTGAACACCTGTGTACAGGACTATGTCCTGCACATACCCAGTCTTAGTCGCACATCACGAAGATTTTGAAACCAAACCTGTGCCTTTTGCTGGGGATATATTGCCTGAAAGAAATATTACCTCTCCATAGCACAAGACTCTCGTCTATGACGAGGTCTTTGTAGGGAGAAAAGGGGGTACGAAATTTCTCACGTAGGTGATCGAAAACCACACGTATCCTCCTCATTCTGTCCATGTTGTTTGCGTTTGCAGGGTCAACGTGGTCAAAGAAATGCAGTCAGCTCAGGATATATTGGAAACGATTCCTCCCCATTACTTTCCCAAAGATAGCTGTTTCCATTAGTGGATCTACGGTCCAGTAGGAGGGGAGCTGGTTCATTTTCAAAATCCCCATCAAAAGTACCAGGCCTAGGCAAACATACATCTCGTTTAGGCTCACGTCCACCTCAAACAACTGGCTATGTGGCGTCTGTGTTCCCCCTGCACACTCAAAGGCAGCAAAGGCGTTAGTTAGGGCAACAATTCTCAATACAAAGTCCACAATAAAGAAATTTCTGAAAAAATCCAGCCTACTTGAAGTTGGGGTTAGTTCAGGTACAGTACACCCAGCAACATGCTCGTATGTGAACGGGTGTATTTCTGGAACAAAGTCACTTCCATCCTCCCACTCCCACGTCGGTTCCTCCTCATCACCATCATTACCTCCCTCATCCAAGGGCTGTGGGGAAGTGTGGGGATGGAGGGAAAAGTCTCACTGGAGGTGCTGGGAAGTGTGGGGGATAGGGGAACACTTTCCCTCAATGTGCTGGGAAATGTAGCAAAAGAAGGAACACTTTCACGAGATGTGCTGGGTGTGGGGAATTGGGGAACACTTTCTGTGGGTGTGCTGGGTGTGAGGAATGGAGGAACACTTTGTCCTGAGGTGCTAGGGCATGCTGGGTCACGTGGGTGCGAGAGATAATGAGGGCAAGATGACTCACCCGCGTCCCCAGCAGGTGGAATATTCACAATCTCCCTCTCTTCCTTCTAACACTTCCAACCCCATGTGGGGAAATCCTCGGCTTCCCCAGCCACCCAGGAATACTAGAGGCCTCACCTTCCTCCTCTGAATCCTCCTCCTCATCACGTAGGGCTAGGCGACAAAGTGCTGATGTCCTCATCCCTTGGGTACTAGCATACCCCACATACCCGGATTTCCTTGGTGTGGGTATTTCCTCCTCACTAGTACTTTCATCTTCCGGTTGCACATAATCCTAATCTTGCACGTCGTCATCAATGTCGCTTTTGCCAGTGTAAGGCATCTTCAGGAGCTCCTGAATCTCCTCATCAGAGAGACCGCAGCAAGACATGACTGTACAGTATGAGTGGTACATGCAGAGTGAGGCGGAGCAAGGGAGATGACTCAATGCATGGGTGTATAGGCCTGAGCACCTGAGGCAAGGTGATGGAAGAGTTGACGTACATCCTCACCAATTTTTGCGCACCTAGTTTGAAAATTGCGCTCTCCATGATTTTTGGAAAAAAATGACGTTTTAAAATGGCACTGGCACTGAGCGCGCAGTTGCGTAACGCCGTTTTAAAACGGCATTGGCACGGGGCAGGTTAAACACCTTGCATAACACCCATCTTGTAGCGGCCCTTTGAACTTTTTCAATCTCATCTCTGTGTTTTTTGAGATGAGGACTCTAGACTACTGATGCATATGCCATGGTTGGTCTGATGAATGATGTTATTATCTTCAGTGATGGGCAGTGCAAACAAAGAAGGACCTTGCGCAAGCGCAATGTGCAATCCACAGTTCATTACCGTGCGCAAGCGTAAATGCGCAATCTGACAAATATTTAGCTTGCACAATGTCGCAAAGCACAAGCGCAAACCATTTGCCTAATATTTGTGGGTATTACTGTAAAATATTGAGGTATTTACATAAATAGCATACTTACCTACTTGCTTTTACTTATTATTATTTTCTATTATTTGTAATTTGCGCAAGTGCACAATCTAATATTTAGCTTGTGCAATGTTGCTAAGTGCTAGCACAAACCATTTGCATATATTTGTGGGAATTACTGTAAAATATTGAGATATTTAAACAACTTAGCATACTTACTTTTATTTATTATTATTCTATCCATCTATCTATTGCCAGACGCCTAAATCACGTAAGGGGTGGCCATTGGCCACAAACAAGCAACAAATCGCCTCCATGTCACCCTGTCCCCTACCATTTCACTGCCCTGCTCCCAGTTCACACCCCCCTCTCTCATATACTTCTCCACTCCATCCCTCCATCTCATCCTTGGCCTCCCCTTCCCTCTCCCCCCCTCCACCTCACTCACATACTCTCCTTGTTAGTCTCTCACTCTCCATCCTCTCCATATGACCAAACCACCTCAGTGTGTTTCTCCTAACGCATCCTATCACATCCACATCAACACCACAACACTCCTTCACATCCTTATTTGTCAGTCTGTCTCAGTGTCTCTCCATGTAACTCCACATGCTCCTCTCAAATAACTCATTTATTTCCACAGCCCTCACTCTTGACTTCTGTCCCTCCAACAAGGTCAAAGCTTCACTTCTATACATTAGAGTTGGTATCACAATACTGTCATGTAGCCTAGTAACTTTTTCACTTGTGGAAGTTCAAACCGAGGAGTGAACGGGCTGCAAAGCGGAGGGACAGGGAAACAAACGCTGTGATGTCGCCAGTTTTACTTTTATCTGCATTTTCACAAGATGTATTTAATAATTCAATATAGATACACAGTAGCATGTGTAATTCCTTACAAAAATCATTAAAACATATTATTTAAATCTAAAATGCCGGCTGTGGCACCTCAGGTCACCACCACACCCCCAGGAGGAGGACACGGAGGGCTAGACGGCGCGCAGAACACGCCCAGGCAATATGGACATAAGTTCACCCAGGCCACGTGCCCCTATTCCCCAGAACTTGCCTGCCGCCACCACCTTAGTCAAAGTACACTACCTTCCGGGCGAGCTGACCACCAACAGGATCGGGATGGAACTCGCCTAACAGTTCCAAGCAGCACCCCAGCGATGGCCGGTAGCCGCACATTACCTGAGACGACCTGTAGCCACTCAGAGAAAAAGGAGACTGCCAATAGCCTCTCTGAATTAAGGGCCATGGCCTTTAGCCAGGCACCAGTGATGGCCTGTAACCGCACCCAAAGAAGGCCACGGCTTGTAGCCGGGCTGCCCTGTGCTGCTACACCCCCTACAGAGACCAGCGACAGCCTGTAGTCACGCTGGGGGGAGACCAGTACGTCCCCTCTCCTTCTGTAGTTGCCTCAGAGGGCATGACACTGGTGACAGCCTGTAGCCACGCCAGTAGGGAGAAGACAGCCTGTAGCCACTCCTTGCCTGCACGTTGCCCTCCTTGTGAACCTTCGGCGATGGCATGTAGCCGCGCCGACAGGAAGGTGACGGCCTGTGGCCGTGCTTTGCCTGTGTTCCCGTCAGGGAGTCGGGTCCTGGCAATGGCCTATAGCCACATCAACAGCAAAAGGATGGCCTGTAGCCGCCCTCCGCTGTTGCCCAAGGGAATCCAGTGATGGCCTGTAGCCGCGCCAGGGAAAGACATCATAGTCCCTTGCCCCCTGTGACTCCATAACAAGAAAGTGAGCTGTGCTCAGTCCAGCCCTCCGGCAGGACCACAAATTACCCTCCTGTCCACCCAGACCGAGGCAACCTCCAGGAGGAGGACCACTGTCCCGAGTACTGGCGGAGAGGCCCCGTACTGTCCCCGGGGTTGTTCTCCCTCCGTCAGGAGGAAGAGGATGCTCACCTGATGGACTCCGGCAGGGGACGACGCCACAGCCCAGACCTGACGGCGGCACCTCCAGCAGAGGACCGCAACCGATGCATCCCAGAGGACATCCCCTGGACCCCCGGGCGGGCCCTCTCCCCACCCCGACGAAGGCGACGCCCGTCCTCCACCCGGTGCCTGAGTTAGTGCCTCCAGCGCCTGTTTGGCCTCAGTCCTGAGGGCCAGACCCCAGTCTCCAGCCCCGATAGCGAGGGGCCCTTCGCCACACAGCCTGAGGCCCAGCCGAGACCTGATGCCCCTGAGAGTCGTCCTGTGGCTGTGGGATGAAGAGACTCCCAAAGGGCCTCCGCCTACCCCAAGCCAAGAGTTGTGAGCCCTGGACCTCCCCTTCCCTCTGTGAAACAAAGTGGACCTAAAGACAGTGAACAGTGAGACTGGCACACGAGGCACAAGAGTGTAATATAACACAAGTGTACAGTGAGGCCAAGAAAGAAAACATATTAGTGAGTATAAAGAACAGGCATCTCAGTAATACCAAGCAATGAATATACAGACAGTGCAAAGTACTCAGAGATGACACATCACACCCTGTAACTTCGCCTGTAACATAGTATCAAAATCTACTCCCCCTCCTCCCACGTTGTTTATCATGGTACTTGAAGCCCTTTCACGTGACTTTAGAAACGGACTCCCGTGGGAGTTGTTGTATGCTGATGATTTGGTGTTGATTGCAGAGAATGAAAGGGAGGCGGAGGAAAGGTTTAGGAAGTGGAGAGATGGTATGGGGCAAAAGGGTTTAAGGGTAAATGCAGATAAAACAAAAGTGATGATATCTAGGGTTGGTGGCGGTACTGTCAAAGACGAGGGAGAGTGGCCATGTGCAGTTTGCCACAAGGGCGTGGGAAGTAATTCCATCTTGTGCGGTGTGTGTGATAAATGGGTGCATAAGAGATGTAGTGATATCAGAGGTAGACTGCGAGATAATGCTGATTTTATGTGTATGGCATGCCGGGGTGATCAGGTGGAAATTGTCAGACGTGAAAAGATTGAACTTGCTGGTGAATCTCTTGAGTGTGTGGAAGAATTTTGTTATTCGGGAGACATGTGTGCTGGAGGTGGGGCTGGAGCTAGCTCTGTGGCTAGGGTGAGAAGTGGTTGGAAGAAGTTCAGGGAGCTCTTGCCTCTCCTGACATTGAGAGGGCTCTCCCTACGTGCTAAGGGGTCTTTGTATGCAGCATGTGTTAGGAGTGTAATGCTGTATGGCAGTGAGACCTGGGCAGTGAAGGAGGAAGATATTCGCCGGCTCAGACATACAGAAATGACAATGATTAGGTGGATGTGCAGTGCGTCCCTGCGTCCAAGGCCTGCAGGGGCTGGGTTTACAATGAAAGAGTTGAGAGGTAGGATGGGACTGGAGTGTATTGGTGTTGTGATGAGGAGAGGTAGATTGAGGTGGTTTGGACATGTGGAGAGGATGGGGGATGATAATTGGGTGAGGAAGGTGAGAAGTGTTAATATTGGGGGTGGGGTTATGAGGGGTAGACCGAGAAAGACATGGGACAAGGTCATTAAGTGTGACCTTAGGGTTAAGGGACTGAACAGGGAGGCTGCAATGGATCGTGCAGCGTGGAGAGCCGCCATTAGGTGACCAAGGCCGACACATGCAAGCATGTTGGAGCCTTTAAAAATGAAAACGAAAACGAAAACGAAAACGAACTCCTTGTGCCGAGTCAGTAACCCCTCCCCAGTATCCAGTTTAAAACTTAGTGCCAGAACAGTGTGAGCCTCACGAAAGTACCTCCTCTCTGCAGACAGTGTAACAGTGCCTTGTCCTCCTGAACCAGGCTTAGACTCCTGTACATCTTGTATCCTGTGCGATACTCTACCCACTAACACCAGCCTTTGCATTGATTTTTGCCTATGAGATTGTGTAAGACTCTCTACCTGTTCCACAGCAATTGAATTTGTCAATATACGTGTGAGGTTGTTGCCCTGTGTTTTTATGCCCTGGCCCTCTCTTATTCGTCTAAGCTCCGATCTAGGGACGGGAAGCCGCCCCATAAACACCAAGCATAATAAAATCAAATATCCACAGCCTAATAAATTATTAGGCTGTGGATATTTGATTTAAATAATATATTTTAATGATTTTTGTAAGGAATTGCATATGCTGCTCTTAATAAATAATGTATTTTTAATTTATTATTATTTACTAATAATAATATTTAAAAAATATTAAAACGCATTATCTCTGTTGAAGCATTTAAAAAAATGCTACTACCCTCCGTCCCTCCCGCCAGAACCCTTGAGACCCGTCCGAGCCTCCCCCACCCCTTGTCCAGACATACGGGAAGCTCGCAAGACCACGTGTCCCTTGGATTGCACAATTGCGCACCTGCCTTTTCATGTGCAAAAACGCAATATTGTGCATGGTCTCATGCAGTGCGCAATGCACAAACGATATTCACCAGAGCACAATGGTGTGCATGCTCTATGCGCAAGTGTTTGTGCACCTGCCCAGCATGTCTTCATTTATGTATGTGAATGCTATTCTCATATTTGCAAGCAGTGTATACATGTTCCGTACCTTCTCACTGGTATGGTCAGCAGGAGATAGTCTGTTATTGATAATCACACCTACATGTAGGTCCTTCTCTTTTTCTGATGTGTGTAGGGTTTTACTTCCAAACTTATAATACCAATCAGGATTTTTCCACTTCTACCAAACTTGGTTACATGACACTTGTCCACATTGAATTCCATTTACCATTTATTGCTCCATTCATGAAGTTTATTTAATTCTTCATGTAGCTCTTTACAAGAATCTGTTTTAGTAATTCTCCTTTGTATTTTTCCATCATCTGCAAACATATTTAGATAGCTTTCATTTCCAGTGTTACTGTCTATATCATTTATATACACCAGAAACATAATTGGTGCCAGCACTGAGCCCTTTGGAATTCCGCTAGTCACTTCCCTTCATGATGAGTAATTTCCCCTTAGTACTGTTCTCATTTCTCTTTTTTTGAGAAAATCTTGCATCCAACAATGCAGTTTGCCTCGGATTCCTCTTTGATGTTACAGTTTCCATAAAAGTCTTTGGTGCGGTAATCTGTCAAATGCTTTCTTGAAATCTAAGTAGATACTGTCCACCCATCCTTCTCTGCTCTGTAATGTTTCTGTTACCCTATCATAGTAGCTCGACAAATTAGCAACATGATTTTCCCTTTCGGAAACCACACAGTCTTTCTGTTATCATACTGTGTTCTTCTAGATGATTTACCCAAACTTTTCTTATCTGCTTTTCTAATACCTTGCTTACAACACTGGTTAGTGAAACTGGTCAGTAGTTGAGTGGATTTTGTCTATTCCCATTCTTGAATAAGGGAACAATGTTTGCTTTCTTCCAAATATCAGGTAGTTTACCTTATCCGATGAATTCCTTGAAAATTAAAGATAATGGTTTACCTAACTCCTTTGCACATTCATGTGGCACCCAACATGAAATTTCATCAGGACCATTTGCTTTTCCTTTGTCTAATTTACTTAACTCTTCCTGTATTTCTTTTTCTGATATTTGTATATCTGGTAGTATGTGTGGGCATGCAAGTTCCATATAATCCCTCTCAAAATTATTTTCTTCTGTAAAAACTGATTGGAAATTCTTATTTAGTGCTTCACAAATATCCTTCTCTTGTGTGTAGGTAATTCCCTCGTCCGTAATGGATTGTATTTTATCTTTTACTTTGGTTTTGCTTCGGACGTAGCTGTAAAATAGCTTCGGTTGATCACTACTATTATTTACGATGTCTTCCTGAGACTGTTTTTGGGCTTTCCTCCTTATTCTTGTATAATCGTTTCTTGCGTGTTTATAGTTGTTATATGCCCTTTCACTATTGTGTCTTCTGTATCTGTTCCACAACAAATCTCTTTTTTTCTTTTGATTTTTTACATTCTGTATTGAGACATTTCTTTATTTTCTTTTCTGCTTCTTTGTGCTGTGGGATGTACTTCTGGACTCCTATTTCTTAAATTTCACAGAATTTTCTATATATAACATATAAAGCTTCTCCTTTAAGCTCTTTTTCCCAATCTGTTTCTAAGAAGTATTTCTTTAGGTCATGACAGTTGCCTTTTTTGTAGTTAAGGCTCTTTTTGTAAGTTTCATTACTATTAACTATGCCATATGCAATCCTGGAGTTGTAATTTAATAATGCGTGGTGACTTTCCGATTGGAGGGTGATACATTATATTGGCAATATCATTTTCTTGCCTCATAAATATAGGATCTAGTATCGATGTAATGTCAAGTCCTCTTTTTCTGGTGCTTTCTTTTACATGTTGTGTTAGGAAAAACTCCTGTACAAGGTCCAGGAGTTTTTGGTCCCAACAGCTTTCCTGGCTTTCTATATCTAGAGTATTCCAGTTTATATTTGTATTGAAATCACCAGTTAGCATATTTGTATTGAAATCACCAGTTAGTATAATTCTTTCAGATTTCTCCTCCATTCTATGTAGTAATGCTCTTAAACTATGAATTGTTTTCTCTGCCAGGTCTTCATATTCGGCTTTTTCCCAAATGTTTGATCTGGGTAGCATTTTTAAATTTGCCACAAATACTTTCCTATCAGACGTACTAATCTCTACAGCGATCAGTTCTACCTGTGAGGATACATCTAGTTATATTTCCTTAACTTGCAGATTTTTCTTTGTTAATATAATTCCTCCTTCCTTCTTTAAGTTCCTATCTCTTCTCCGTATATTGTATTGTGTGTGTGTGTGTGTGTGTGTGTGTGTGTGTGTGTGTGTGTGTGTGTGTGTGTGTATGTGTGTGTTCTTACCTAATTGTATCTTTACAGGAATGAGTCAAGCTCGCACTGTCCTGTGTCTTAAACCATATTTATCATACATATCCTTAAAATCGTGAATTGTTTTGGCACACACTATTTCATTTGGTAATGCATTCCAATGATCAGTTGCTCTATTTGGGAAACTAAATTTCCTTACATCTTTATCACCTCTCTTCTTATGCAGTTTTTGGCAGTGTCCTGATGCTGATGCTTCCCCATAGGTTAAGTAATCATTTATGTCTATTTTCTCCTTCCCTGACATGTATTTATATAGCATAATCATGTCCTCTTTTCCTTCTTTCCTGTAGCGTCGGTAGATTCAGTTTATTTAGTCTTTCTTCGTAGCTTAGATCCCTTAAGCTTGGTACCCATCTTATAGCTGCCCTTTGAACTTTTTCAATCTTGTCTATGTGTTTTTTGAGATGAGGACTCCAGACTACTGATGCATACTCCAGGGTTGGTCTGATGAATGATGTTATTCTCTCTCTTAGCATGTCTTCATTTATGTATGTGAATGCTGTTCTCATATTTTGCAAGCAGTGTATACATGTTCCGTACCTTCTCGCTGATGTGGTCAGCCGGAGATAGTCTGTTATTGATAATCACACCTAGTTCCTTCTCTCTTTCTGATGTGTGTAGGGTTTTATTTCCTAACGTATAATCCCAATCAGGTCTTTTTCCACTTTTACCAAACTTGAAGCAACGTTGGGTCTGGTTGGTACTTGGATGGGTGACCGCCTGGGAACACCAGATGCTGTTGGCATCCCTACGTGTCAAGTGGGGTTGGTGGAGGATTGGTGCCCCTCCCTGTAAAACAATTAACTCTAAGCCCTTGGCCACCCCGTTTGGGATACATGGCGTCTGGCAATGAATGAATGAATGATTACACGACACTTGTCCACACTGAATTCCATTCGCCATGTATTACTCCATTCATGAAGTTTATTTAATTCTTCTTGTAGCTCTTTACAAGAGTCTGTGTTAGTAATTCTCCTTTGTATTTTTGCATCATTTGCAAACATATTTAGATAGCTTTAATTTCCAGTGTTACTGTCTATATCATTTATATACACTAGAAACGTGATTGGTGCCAGCACCGAGCCCTGTGGTACTCCACTAGTCACTTCTTTCCATGAGGAGTAATTTCCCCTTAGTAAGCTACTGTTCTCATTTCTCTTCTTATGAGAAAATCTTGCATCCAACAACGCAGTTTGCCTCGAATTCCTCCTTGATGGTACAGTTTCCATAATAGTCTTTGGTGTTGTACTGTGTCAAATGCTTTCTTGAAATCTAAATAGATACTGTCCACCCATCCTTCTCTTTCCTGTAATGTGTCTGTTACTCTGTCATAGTAGCTCAACAGATTAGTAACACATGATTTTCCTTTTCTGAAACCAAATTGTCTTTCTGTTATCATATTGTGTTCTTCTAGATGATTTACCCAAACTTTTCTTATCAGCTTTTCTAATACCTTGCTTACAACACTGGTTAGTGATACTGGTCGGTAGTTGAGTTGATTTTGTCTATTCCCTTTCTTGAATAAGAGAACAATGTTTGCTTTCTTCCAAATATCAGGTAGTTTACCTTGACTCAAGGATTTCTTGAAAATTAAAAATAATGGTTTACTTAACTCCTTTGCACATTCACCTAGTACCCAACATGAAATTTTATCAGGGCCATTTGCTTTCCTTTGTCTAATTTACTTAGCTCCTCCTGTAGGCTATTACTTTTTCTGATGTTTGTATATCTGGTAGTATGTGTGGGCATGCATGTTCCACATAATCCCTCTCAAAATTTTTTTCCTCTTTAAAAACTTATTGAAATTTCTTGTTTAGTGCTTCACAAATATCCTTCTCTTGTGTATAGGTGATTCCCTCGTCCGTAATGGATTGTATTTTATCTTTTACTTTGGTTCTGCTTCTGATGTAGCTGTAAAATAGCTTCGGTTGATCACTACTTTTTTTTTTATGATATCCTCCTCAAACTGTTTTTGGGCTTTCCTCTTTACTCTTGTATAATCGTTTCTTGCCTGTTTGTAATTATTATATGCCCTTTCACTATTGTGTCTTCTGTATCTATTCCACAACAAATCTCTTTTTTCTTTTGATTTTTTACATTCTGTATTGAACCTATTCTTTTTCTTTTCTGCTTCGTTGTGCTTTAGGATGTACTTCTGGACTCCTATTTGATAAAGTTTACAGAATTTTTTATATATAGCATTTAAATCTTATCCTCTAAGCTCCTTTCCCCAATCAATTTCTAAGAAGTACTTCTTCAGGTCATGATAGTTTCCCTTTTTATAGTTTAGGCTCTTTTTGTAACTTTCATTGCTGTTAACTATGTCATATGCAATCCTGAAGTTGCAATGTAGTACTGCATGGTCGCTTTTGCCGAATGGAGGGTGGTATATTAAATTGTCAATATCGTTTTCTTGCCTAGAAAATATGAGATCTAGCATTGAGGGTACATCGAGTTCTCTTTTTCTGGTACTTTCCCTTACATGTTGCGTTAGGAAAAACTCTTGCACGAGATCCAGGAGCTTTTGGCTCCAACAGCTTTCTTGGCTTATTATATCTAGAGTATTCCAATTTATTTTTGTATTAAAATCTCCAGTTAGTAAAATTTTTTCCGATTTCTCTTCCATTTTATGTAGTAATGATCTAAAACTCTGATTTGTATTCTCTGCCAGGTCCTCATACTCGTCTCTTTCCCATGTGTTTGACTTGGGTGGCATGTACACCCGAAAGCACTAATTTCTTCCCCCTGGTAGCGGGAGTCGCGGCCAGAGAGCGACCATGCGATCGAACACCCAACATCCACCACCCCTACCCGAACCCCAGGATAAACGTTGTTGTTTAGATGTGGAACGACCAAAGCTGTTGATGTTACAATGTGTCATGACTGTTTTTATAGACAATCAGAATCAGTAGGGGTAATTATATAAAGGTATTTAGTGTGTAAGACTGTAGTTATCCCCAACGTATGAGAATGGCATGAAAATGAAAGAAGGCCTATAATGTATTATATGCTATTGTCTATATACTTACGTTCTATATTATAATGTTACAAATAAGTGTAGTATAGTTAACCGCATCTGTTGCAAGATATGGTGTCTTATCCATTCTCGCTCCCACCTCCACCACCGTTCTCTCTGGGTTCCTGTCTCCACCAAATGCCTCTCTTACCCTCTCGCCTCCCACCCCTAGCCTATGTTAACCAACACAACTACGATAATGATGAAATGATCCATCAGGTATTGATTACATTATCATACACCTCTGTTTTAAGCACCAACTAATCAATAACATACAATACTTCGGTATACCTGCCAAATCTTTCATCCTATTGTAAGTTGTTACATGACATACACACTGCAAGTTTGACCTTGTGTTACAAGGATATACCGGTTGTTTATCAATGACACGGGTTATGTTTGGTTTTGGACGTCCATTAATTCATAATAACGTGGCAATTTAAGCCTTACATTATAAACGCGTAAGATTTATGTTCCTGTCATTATTGGATGAACGACACGAATCATGGATCGGTTCTGACGAACCACAAACTTTCTGGTTTAACGAAAATATTCCGACCTCTTGTCACAACAGTGACACAATGTCATTATGTATACGACTAAATGTGGGTCAGTCATATACATAATGACATTGTATCACTCTTGTGACAAGAGGTCGGAATATTTTCGTTAAGGCAGAGAGTTTGTGGTTCGTCAAAGCCGATCCCTGATTCGTTTCGTTCATCCAATAATGACAGGAACATAAACCTTACGTGTTTATATTGTAAGGCTTAAATTGCCACGTTAATATAAATTAATGATGTCCAAAACCACACGTAACCTGTGTTAACGATAAACAACCCGTATGTCCTAGTAACGCAAGGTCCAACTTGCAGTGTGTATGTCACGTAACAGATTACTACAGGTATACCGAGGTATTGTATGTTACTGATTTGTTGGAGCTTCATACAGAGGTGTAGGATAATATTGATGTGATCATTACCTGACGGATCATTTCATCATTATCTTTGTTATGTCGGTTAATAATGGGTGGGAGTGGGGGATGAGAGGGTAAGAGAGGCTTTCGGTGGCTACAGGAACCCAGAGAGAAAGGTGGTGGAGGTGGAAGTGAGAATGGATGAGAAAATACATCTTTCAGCAGATACTGTTTACCATGCTACACTTATTTGAAAACATCATAACACAGGACACAAGTATACAGACAATAACACAGTACACTGTAAGTCTTCTTTCATTTTCGTGCCATTCTCATATGTTGTGGATAACATCACAGAATTACACATTAAATACCTATACATACTTACCCCTACTGGTTCTGATTGTCTATAAAAACAATCATGACACAGAGTAACATCACCAACTTTGGCAGTTCCACATCTATCCAGCAACGCTTACATTGAGGTTGGGGTAGGAGTGGTGGGTGTGGAGTGTTCGATCGCCTGGTCGCTCACTGGTCGCGACTCCGGCTGCAAGGGGGGGGGGAGGGAGAAATTAGTGCTTTCAAGTGTACAAATTGGCTACAATTACTTTCCCTTCAGATGTATTGATCTCTACTGCAATCAATTCTACCTGTGAGGGTATATCTTGTTCTATTTCTTTGACTTTTAGATTTTTCTTAGTATTATAATTCATCCTCCTTTTTTTAAGTTCCTGTCTCTTCTCCATATATTATATTCCTCTAAGTTTAGGATGTCATTTGATATTCTTGGTGTTAATTTTGTTTCAGTTAGGCATATGTGGTTCATTTTCTCTGACATAATCATTCATCTCTAATAATTTAGATACCATTCCATCCACATTTGAGTACATCAACTTAATCGTCTTGTTTATATACTTGTCATGACTTGGTTCTACTACCTTCCTCCTTTTTATTCCCTCCTGTTTATGTACCACTTTCGTACCTGCAATCTTATTACTTTGTAAAAAAATGTATTCTTCTCCTCCTCGGATCTTCCCTCATTTTTTGTTTTTGCTTCCTCCCTCTTCTCTTTCAGCAATTCCAGATCCTCATGTGTTAGGCATCTTTTTATCCATATATTTTTGAACTTCTCGTTTTCCATAAGATTCTTTGCATTTTTTAGTATAGTCTCCATGGTGTTTACACTCTGGAAGGTTACCTTTAGGGGTCTTGACTTGCTTCTCTCGTTTTTCCCTAACCTTTTGTGTTCCTCTATGTCTTTACTACAGATTTCCTCTGATACTTCTTTCAATATGCTCATTACATTTGCCATCTCCTTTTTGTCTCTTGAGATTCTTCCTCTTCTATACCAGTGATTACTATAGATTTGTTGATATCTACTGAATCTCAGACTAACTTAGGATTGTTTTGGATTATTCATTTCTTTTAATGCTTTTTTCTTCCATCCTTGTTTCTAAGTCTTTCTTTACTTTCACCATTTCAGCATAAGTGGTTTCCACATCATTTTTGTAGCTTTGCACAGCTTCATTCACCTGTGTTATCTTCTCCTCAATATCACTGCTCTGGTCTATCAGACTGCTTACTTGCCTAATTGTCTCTATCATTTTTGAACTCTTCCATAATACTCTCGTGGTTGACTACTGTACTTGCCATTTCACTAATTTTTCTCCTGAGTGAACCCAACTCTACTGTCAATTCATCTATGGTTGTGTCTTTCTTGTTGACTTCCTTTCCTAATTTTTCTATTTCCTCCTTTTGCAAGTGCATCTGATTCTTAATGTCATCAATCTCATTTTGAAAAGCCATCTCTAGCCTGTGTACTCGATCCACTAGTTTATTGTGAGTCTCCATTTCAACCAGTTCTCGGTAGAAATCATCGTCCTGCTTTCTACCTTTATCCCTTTTCTTTTCCAAATTTGCTTTACTAAAGTATGTGGTCATTTTGCAGTACTAAAAGCACATATGGTACTTACATTCCCTGGGGCAGTTGTGGACAAAACAAACGATCAGCTGATTGTGCGCATTCTTACTCAAATTTGTTTTCTTTTCTGTTTGAACAAGTCTTGCTTAAAACTTCCTTTTATATATATATATATATATATATATATATATATATATATATATATATATATATATATATCAGAACACCATTTAGTCTAACCTGGTACAGAGCTTGACTCATATAAAGATACTAATTTAGGTAATGCCACTGGCCAAGTTGGCCGTGTATGGAGCAGTGGCGGCTTGCATCTGGTCTCCTCGATGCCTCATGTGTGTGTGTGTGTGTGTGTGTCCCGTAATGTTGTAGAATGGTAACAACTGACAGTTACTTGTACTATAGTCAGAATTTAGGCAAATAACATTTACTTGTGGTGGACAAAGAAGACCTGGTTTAGGGAGATTATAAAAAGTGTGTCAGGTGATGGGGACTCTCAAGTCCATGTTCTTCCTTTGATATCTCAAACAAAACAGACAGTGCTGTTGTGTACGATAATCTTTATACAGTAAAAATCCTCTCATATGGCATCTTCGGGACAAAGCAAGTGCCGAAAGAGCAGAAACTGCTGAATGACAGGGAATACCTGCCAAAAAGTTACTAGCAATCATGGTCGGCCACCTCAATGCGATCACAGTGTCTAGGAAGTATTATTGGTCAACCCTAAACACTTTAATAAACAACTGACATTTAATGTATTTAATGATACAATAAACATGAACTTACCTTAATTTGGGTGTATTTACATATGTACACCGTGAATTAGCACAACAAAGTTTCCAAACTTTAGAAAGGTCCTGCACACAAAGCCAGACACTCACGAGTCATGATGGCCAATGGCACACGCAGTGTTAACAAGTAGAAATCTTCAAAAAGCATTAAGATCAACTTCAAAATGCGCTAAGCTATAGGTGAACTGGTGAACTGCTCAAATATTCGAGCTTAATCGGGCTTCAAAATGCATTACATATAAAAGAAAATCTAATATTTATTGGTGCTAAATTATTATAAAAAGCATTAAATTATTATGAAAAGCACTAGAACTACAGCCAGCAGTGCCAAATTTGCAACTATGGGTGCATGGATGCTGATTGGCTCAGCATATGTGCCGGAAGAGCAGAAAACTTTCTTAAAGGGACTATGTATGAAAACCGCCGGAAGACCAGAAATACCGTAAGACTAGATGCCGAATAAGAAAACTTTTACTGTATATATAAAAGAGCCTCGTTCTGTGTTTGTCCTTCAGTCACGCCCAAACCAAGGGCCAGAGACCCCCAGACCCATATATATTCTGAATCAAAGTGACCCAAGGATGGTTATAGGCTGGTCAAAATTCAGATTGGGCCATTGAGGTCACTGGTAGACTGTTCGTCTTTTTGGTCCTGGCAATGCCAGGTACCATTGCATCCCAGTTTTTGGCATCGAGGCTCACATGACCTCCAGTTCGGACATAGACTATGTGAGGTTGACCTCCAAGGCCATTTGAGGTCATCAGCTGGAGGTCATTTGAGGTCACTGGTAAGAAACGCTCAAGCAACTGGACTCAGCAGCCCAGTTTTTGGCATGGAGACTCATATGACCCCCAGTTTAGACATAGGCTATATGAGGTTGACCTCCGAGGTCGTTTGAGGTCACCATTAATAGTAAACTAGTGTACACATATATTGTGCATTAGTCTGTGAAGGCTGAAATAGAAAATTCCTGGACCTCTTATAATCCCTCTTCAGAAGCATAAGAGGTTCAGTACATGGTCTTTCTGGAGTAGAAAGATTGAACTAGAACAAATAGGATTAGAGTGTTCACCTTTTTGGCCCAGGCAATGCCAGGTACCCCTGCTAGTGCTAGAATATAGTGATAAATCAACAGACAGGGTTAGCTGCTAGTTTGCTTCTTCACTGTGTGTGTGTAAGTGCAGTCTCCTGTGCTGCCATGGTCTCCTGCTCCACTTCTCTAGCACCTGCATACTACAGTCATGAGGATATTCTCTCCATTCCCAGTGCATGCACTGTGCACAGCATGGCACCCTGCTGTACTTTTATCTGTAGCTATATTAGAGACTATCAAAACAACAGACTGGCACCAAGAGTTTGCTAATCAGTGTGAGTAACATGAAATAAATAGCAAAATCATTATTCCTCTTAAAATTTCGGTAACAAAGGTCGGTGCCAGTTTCAGATGTAATCATTACTGTGTATATATATATATATATATATATATATATATATATATATATATATATATATATATATATATAATACCATCATCATCATCATCCGTTTTAGTGTCCACAGCAGGACCGGCCTATCCTGACAGAAGTGGGAACGATACAACCTATGTCTCTCTACAAAGTAATTAGGCTGTCTGGTAGAGATTGTATATAAGGTGAGAAGTGCTTGTAAGTGTGATTGTAGTGTTGAATTGAGTTTGGATTTCTGTGTAGTCTGTGAACCAAGTGTAACTGGCCCGCACAAGCCGACTGGGTGCAAGCATACTTTATTATATGCGACACTTGTTCAACTGCAGCACCCCTTATGTCCCTCAAAGCAGTACATGGCCGGGTGAACACTCCCAAAGTTTCTTACCCCCCAGCAAACATAAAATGCATGGGCCAGTATTGTTCCAGTGCTGGCGCTCCGACCTTTAATATATCGGACCAGTGATGTAAACTATAGCTAACGATGTTGGTCTGACTTATATCAGTTATCCTTTTGTACTCTAAGATGTATCGGTACAATATGCTGATTCATATTGGACAAATGATGGAAGCCTTAATCATGCCTTAATCGGGTGTAAGTAATCGGACCAATTTACAAGTAAGTGTGTCTGGATAGCTCGAAATTAACAGATCTTGAAATTGACTTTTTCTTCCTTTGAGGGAATCACGTTGTAAACTTTTAGCCTTTAGATGCTTCTTAAATAAAAAAAAAAGAGAACAAAAAATCAGGATTCGAACCTTTGTCTTCTGAACGCCTACCATTCAGTCCACACATTTGACAGCTGATTACTGAGTGAAGTTTCTCTTACCCAAGTTATATACATCTATGAATACACACTATGTTGCCAACTCAATATTTCCTTATGTCCCGAATTGCTGCCAAGTGATGGAATGTCTGAACTGAAACAAATTAAAATAACTGGTGTGGGGCGCGAACCCGTACCTCCAACTTATCAGAGATATGCACGTTACCACTGAGCCACAGACAACCTTCCTAGTCAAAAATGCAACTCTGACGATTTTATAGACCCATTAATTGTATATCTTTTGTGTGTATACTAATGCCTCTTTAATATTAATATTATCAGTTATGATCTAGTAAGCTGAAAGCAAGTTCAGTTCCCCAAAAACATTTCCAAAAATAAGACTTCTTTTATAACAGGACAGTTGTCTGTGGAAAACTCCCGTCTCGATCGAAATTTCTATATTATATACAATATGAGAACGGTAATAATTGTCAAGAATGGTACTACAATGTTGGCCCAGTCATTGCATTGCTGATTACGCCAGTCAAGCAGCTAACAACTGAATGATATAATTATACATCATCCATCACAGATCGTTTTCATATTGAAATATCGACCATGGCAACTGAGCACCACCAGGACATAGCGACACCCCCAAAGAGGCGGCCATGGAGGGGCTCTGAAGGCGTGCGCATTGCCAAGGCAGTATGGACCTACAGCATGTCCCCGACTACCTTGCGCCCTTATTCCCCAGAACAGACCCAGCGGGAATGTCACAGTTCACGTACATTACCCTCCAACCAGACTAGCCCTCGACGGGTCGGGGTGGGGCTAAAGATCCAGTCCCAAGCAGAATCCCTCTGATGGCCTCTAGCTACACAATAAAAGAGACAGCTTCTAGCCACAAAACATGTGACGGCCTCTAGCTGCACACACACCGTAACAGCCTCTAGCCACATGAACAAAGTGACAGCCTCTAGCCACACACTTAAAGAGTTGGCCTCTAGCTGCTCAAATGCTGCCAACCCCTCCACTCCTGCAGAAACTGGTGATGACCTCCAGCCGCACTCAGGGGGTATGCCTCCTCTCCTTCTGCAGTTGCCTTCAGGAGTAGGACACCGGTGACGGCCTTCAGCCGCACCAGCAAGCACGTGACAGCCTCCCCCCGCACCTCGACTGCACGTCACTCCCCTTACAGGACACCGGTGACGGCCTCTAGCCGCACCCATGGTCAGGTGACGGCCTCCGCCCGCACCTCGTCCACAGTCCTGTTAGGAAGTCGGGCCCCGGTGATGGCCTCTAGCCACACCAACAGGGAAGGAGCGGCCTCTAGCCACACTGACAGGGAAGGGACGGCCTCTAGTCGCCCTCCATCTGTTGCCCACAGGACCTCGGCAATGACCTCTAGCTGCGCCAGGGAGAGGCAACACCACCAAAGCCTCTCACCCCCCTGAGACTTCCCAGGTGGAGAATGACCCTTACCGTACTGAGCTCACACCTCCTGTAGCCAAGCAGGATATTCCTCCAATCCTCCCCACAGAGGCAGCCCCCAGGAGGAGCCTTCTTTCCTGGAAGAAGTGTGGCGAGGCTCCATGCTGTCCCCGTGAGTGTGTGCCATCCAGCCAGTGCCCGTGGGAGACAATCAGCTGACGGACTCCCACTGGAGGCGACGCTGCAGCCTGACCCTGACGGTGGCCTGACGGGAGGGACACTGCAGATGCCGGACTCCCTGTGGCGCCCCTGTAACCCCCGGGCGCAACCTCCCCAGCCCTAGACGACGGCAACCTTCTCCCCAGGATGGGTGCAGACAAGCACGCCTACTTGCACTGTTTGGCCCGAGCCCCAAGAACCAGACTGCCTAGCCAGGGCCCCACGAGCAGAGGGCCTCTCATCACGCCCAACCGCAGCCCGCAGAAGATGACATCACCTTTGAGGGTCATTCTGTGGCCCTTGAGAGAAGGGACACCAGACAGGACCTCTCCAACAACTGGGGATCACCCGGCTGCTGCAGCCTAGCTGGAGTCCTCCAGCCTGCCCAGTGTAACAGTGACTGCCCAGTACATATTGTGACTATAGTGCTCATGATGTATACAGTGCCGAACTACTCGTAATGTTCTACTGACTGCATAGTACGCCTCTATTTTCATTTTGTGTACAGTGTCTTACTAGTGCTCCTACCACTGCATAGTATACAGATTGGTACTAGAGCCCATGTAACGAACTGTGTGAAATCTACCATCACCTTTTGTACAGTGTCCATCCAATGTCCTTACGACTGGAAGGTATCCTACGTGATACCAATACGACACAAACCAGTCAGAACCCTCTAGCCCGTCTAGTACATTTGATAGTGAATAGTGTAACGTGTATATCTCCCATCCATATCGTATGACGGCTGTAATTTAGATAATACACGTGTAAGGTTGTTGTCCAGGGTTTTTATGTCCTGCACTTCTTCTTGTGTGTTCTAGCTCCGGTATTGGAAGAGGACCCCGGCTCTATAGCTAGTGTTTCTAGGACGAAAAGTCGGCCTAAAAACACCTAGCATAACACATATATTAGGTAACTGAAATATATTTGATATAATACAGAAATTTCGATCGAGACGAGAGTTTTCCACAGACAACTGTCTTGTTATAAAAGAAGTCTTATTGTTCGTAAAATTTTTGCGGAACTGAACTTAATTGTTTTCAGCTTACTAGATCATAACTGATAATATTAATATTAAAGGGGCATTAGTATACACACAAAAGATATACAGTTGGGTCTATAAAATCGTTAGAGTTGCATTTCTGACTAGGAAGATTGTCCGTGGCTCAGTGGTAACGTGCATATCTCTGATAAGTTGGAGGTACGGGTTCGCGCCCCACACCAGAGAGTTAATTTAATTTGTTTCATTTCAGACATTCCATCACTTGGCAGCAATTCGGGACATAAGGAAATATTGAGTTGGCAACATAGTGTGTATTCATAGATGTATATAACTTGGGTAAGAGAAACTCCACTCAGTAATCAGCTGTCAGAAATGTGGACTGAATGGTAGGCGTTCAGAGGACAAAGGTTCAAATCCTGATTTTTTTGTTCTTTTTTATTTAAGAAGTATCTAAAGGCTAAAAGTTTACAACGTTATTCCCTCAAAGGAAGAAAACGTCAGTTTCAAGATCTGTTAATTTCGAGCTATCCAGACACACTTGTAAATTGGCCCGATTACTTACACCCGATCAAGGCACGATTAAGGCTTCCATCATTTGCCCATTACTAATCAGTGTATTGTACCGATACATCTTAGGGTGCAAAAGGATAACTGATATAAGTCAGACCAACATCGTTAGCCAGAGTTTACATCACTGGTCCGATATATTAAAGGTCGGAGCGCCAGCACTGGAACAATACTGGCCCATGCATTTTATGTTTGCTGGGGGGTAAGAAACTTTGGGAGTGTTCACCCGGCCATGTACTGCTTTGAGGGACATAAGGGGTGCTGCGGTTGAACAAGTGTCGCATATAATAAAGTATGCTTGCACCCAGTCGGCTTGTGCGGGCCAGTTACACTTGGTTCACAGACTACACAGAAATCCAAACTCAATTCAACACTACAATCACACTTACAAGCACTTCTCACCTTATATACAATCTCTACCAGACAGCCTAATTACTTTGTAGAGAGACATAGGTTGTATCGTTCCCACTTCTGTCAGGATAGGCCGGTCCTGCTGTGGACACTAAAACGGATGATGATGATGATGGTATTATATATATATATATATCTAGACATATATATATATCTACATATATATATATATATATATACACAGTAATGATTACATCTGAAACTGGCACCGACCTTTGTTACGGAAATTTTAAGAGGAATAATGATTTTGCTATTTATTTCATGTTACTCACACTGATTAGCAAACTCTTGGTGCCAGTCTGTTGTTTTGATAGTCTCTAATATAGCTACAGATAAAAGTACAGCAGGGTGCCATGCTGTGCACAGTGCATGCACTGGGAATGGAGAGAATATCCTCATGACTGTAGTATGCAGGTGCTAGAGAAGTGGAGCAGGAGACCATGGCAGCACAGGAGACTGCACTTACACACACAGTGAAGAAGCAAACTAGCAGCTAACCCTGTCTGTTGATTTATTACTATATTCTAGCACTAGCAGGGGCACCTGGCATTGCCTGGGCCAAAAAGGTGAACACTCTAATCCTATTTGTTCTAGTTCAATCTTTCTACTCCAGAAAGACCATGTACTGAACCTCTTATGCTTCTGAAGAGGGATTATAAGAGGTCCAGGAACTTTCTATTTCAGCCTTCACAGACTAATGCACAGTATATGTGTACACTAGTTTACTATTAATGGTGACCTCAAACGCCCTCGGAGGTCAACCTCACATAGCCTATGTCTAACCTGGGGGTCATGTGGGTCTCCATGCCAAAAACTGGGCTGCTGAGTCCAGTTGCTTGAGCGTTTCTTACCAGTGACCTCAAATTGCTAGAACTTCGTAGCCACGATTTATATATGTGTAACTCTTTAATCTTGTAATAGGTGAGTCTTGAGTTTTGGTTAAAGTTATTTTGGTAATTGAAGAGCAGGAGGAGTTAAAGATGAATACAGGGAGTTGATCTTGATTTATTATCTTCAAAGAAAGTCTAAGTTGAGCAGCGTATGTATTATACAGGGACTTAATATACTAAGTCTAGTCAGACCCCTCTTCTTATTCACTCTCTCCACTACTTGACGGTTCTATGGCCAGTCCCTTTCTGAGCTCTAATTCCTACATTCTCGTTTAGCAGGGGTCGTGTCACGTTTGCTATACTGTTGTTGAAATGTTCTAGAAGCCTGTGTGTGTGTATGTGTGCGTATGGTCACGAGGCAATGTTTGTGGGCTATTGTGGTGGTGTGTTCATTCTGGAAAGGTGCTAACGTCATTTCCTTTTGGCCCTTAGGTTTGACATTGACCTAACCTCTAGACTATATATGTATGTTGCTAGTTATTGTGTATTAAGATATTTTAGAGTCCTGACATCGCTCGATCACGCAGCTGGCGGTCCTCCAACAGCAATCATCACTGACATATGCTAATCTATTAATACATAACATTGATTATAATATTGCATAGATATAATATTCATGTTAATATTGCGTAGATATAATATTCATGTTAATATTGCAATGATCCAGTATTATTATATTTTAAACAAGTTGTATGCATAATTGAACAAATGCAATATGGTTAAATTGGTTATTGTATAACATATTGTAAGATGTGTATGTATTACAGACATACACATATGATTATGCAATGGTAATACTGCTAGGTCATTACATTACATATGGAGTTATCCCTTTAGTAATGTCTAATATTTCCCCTAACTTGTGTGATGATTCTGGTAAAACAGAATTGTAGTTACATTGTGTGAACTGTTATATATTATTGTAGTAACATTGTTGTAATACATAACTGTAACAATGTATGAACTGTAACATTGTATGAATTGTTACATAATATTGTAGTAACACTGTAGTAATACATAACTGTAACACTGCATAAATTGTTACATAATATTGTAGTAACATTGTAGTAATACATAATTGTAACATTGTATGAATTGTTACATAATATTGTAGTAACATTGTAGTAATACATAATTGTAACATTGTATGAAATGTTACCTAATTGTACAGTGTGTTACATATCATTTGTAGTTACATAATTGTGGCAAGTGTAGTATAATGCAATCGTCTGTCGTTACATAACTGTAATAATTGCAGTCCTGACATCAAATCCGGTCATGCTGCGGTCGATGATGATGATGATGAGTCTTTCCACTGGCCCGTGGAGAACATTTTTTTTATTTCTTTCACTTATAGAAGGAGTTTATGTGCTATTTTGGCATTTGTAGTAACACACCTATTTTCATTTGTCTATTATGTGATCTTACTGTATTTCTTTTCTTTTCTGTTTTTTTTTTTATGTATTGATTTTCTATTGTTTGTTTTTCTTCGTTTGACTAAGATTTTTTGGTGTTGTCCAAGGTTGCATAATTGCTGGTTAATTTCCTTGCGACCCTTTTTTAAGGTTTAGTTTACATTGCACTTATATTACTGAAAATGATATTATATAGCCCCATATTTTGTTATTTTATATAAAAAATATATGTACACTATATACAGGATTAACTATATACACTGACTTGTTGTTCACTTGTATCTATCATGGGCAATATATGTGTCAGTACTGTGTGGAAATCTTTGTCATCACGATTGTGTGGAAGATGTTGTTCATTCTTGCTAACGTCATTTGTGTTGGCCATTTTTTTTTCCTGGTTTTCCTTGTAACTTAATTTATCTGTTTCCACTAGGTAGCTTTAATTAATAAATGTTTAATACAGTTCTTTTAATCGCTCACTGAGTAACTGTGATAGTATATATTCTTTATTACTTTGTAGATGTAATAATGTATAGCTGTATGTATGAGACACGTATTTTATGTAGGCTAGCTATAAATGGTAACACTCGTTGGTAGTATATAAATGCTATAATAAATAACTTCTACAGTGTAGAATATTTATTGTCGGTGCATTTAATGATTGAATTATGAAGATAATTGAAGTAGGTACATGTATTGTAAGTTGTAACTATACAGCACGTTTTATATGTTTGTGTAAAAGTTTTTTTGTCTATCACTGTGTATTGTATAAATGAAGTAATTATGTAACTCACTAGTTTTTACCGTGGTGGGAATGGTGTTAGTGATGGTCCAGGTGGTGAGTTGATTGACGTAGCGTTGTCTCAGCAAACACGCATGGTGATGTTGTCTCAGCGGATACTGTACACATGGTGATGCCGGCTTCCCACACTGGTAGCTGTGGTGAGTAACTGAGTAGCGATGAGTAACCTGAGTGAGAAAAGGTGAGTAAGATGCGTTATAAATGTGGCTCTGGTGTTTTGCTGCGTTGTCTTGACCTGCGTCAGCAGTGGAGGTTGAGGGGCAGTAGGAGAGAGTGTTGGGGATTTAGTGCTTGTTGCTTTGGTCTTGCTTTTCCTTTACTTGTTTTGTTTTTTATTCTTCTTGCTGATACTTGAAGTTGCATGAAGAAGATTATAGAGTTGTCTTGTAGACTTGTTATTTGTAGTTAATTGTAAAGCTTGTTGATGCTCACTCGTAACTCGTCGTTGCTACTGTATGCTCATAGATTCGTAGGCTCGTAGACTCGTTCCTCTTATTGTATACTCGCTTGCTTTATCGTAGAATTGTAGTAACGTAGAATCAGCTGTAGAACTGAAGCTGACCTTGGTTACAGTTTCTCCTGCTTTTGTAGAAATGATGTTTCGTAGACGTAGAGTTGATCGTCACTGCCACCATATAATGTTACAACTTCGTAGCCACCATTTATTATGTAACTCTTTAATCTTGTAATAGGTGAGTCTTGAGTTTTGGTGGAAGTTATTTTGGTAATTGAAGAGAAAGAGGAGTTAAAGATGAATACAGGGAGTTGATCTTGATTTATTATCTTCAAAGAAAGTCTAAGTTGAACAGCATATGTATTATACAGGGACTTAATATACTAAGTCTAGTCAGACCCCGCTTCTTATTCGCTTTCTCCACTACTTGCCGGTTCTATGGCCAGTCCCTTCTGAGCTCTAATTCCTACATTCTCATTTAGCAGGGGTCGTGTCACGTGTGCTATACTGTTGTTGAAATGTTCTAGAAGCCTGTGTGTTTGTATGTGTATGTGTGTGTAAGGTCAAGAGGCAATGTTTGTGGGCTATTGTGCTGGTGTGTTCATTCTGGAAAGGCGCTAACATCGTTTCCTTTTGGCCCCCAGGTTTGACATTGATCTAACCTCTAGACTATATTATGTATGTTGCTAGCTATTGTGTATTAAGATATTTTAGTCCTGACAAAATGACCTCCAGCTGGTGACATCAAATGGCCTTGAAGGTCAACCTCACATAGTCTATGTCCGAACTGGAGGTCATGCAAGCATCGATGCCAAAAACTGGGATGCAAGGGTACCTGGCATTGCCTGGACCAAAAAGACGAATATTCTACCGGTGACCTCAATGGCCCAATTTGAATTTTGACCAACCTATAACCATCCCTGGGTCACTTTGATTCAGAATATATATGGGTCTGGGGGTCTCTGGCCCTTGGTTTGGGCGTGACTGAAGGACGAACAAAGAACGAGGCTCTTTTATATATACAGTAAAAGTCTTCTTATTCGGCATCTAGTCTCACGGTATTTCTGGTCTTTCGACGGTTTTCATACATAGTCCCTTTAAGAAAGTTTTCTGCTCTTCCAGCACACATTCTAAGCCGATTGGCATCCATGCACCCATAGTTGCAAATTTGGCGCTGCTGGCGCTAGATCTAGCGCTTTTCATAATAATTTAATGCTTTTCAAAACAGTTTAGAACCAATAAATATTAGATTTTCTTCTATACATAGTGCATTTTGAAACCCAATTTAGCTCGAAAATCTGAACAGTTCATCCTTAGCTTAGTGCATTTTGAAGTTGACCTTAATGCTTTTGAAAATTTCTGCTTGCTAACACTGCGTGTGCCATTGGCCATCATGACTCGTGAGTGTCTGGCTTGTGTGCAGGATCTTTCTAACGTTTGGAAACTTTGTGGTGCTAATAACCGGTGTACATATGTAAATACACCCAAATTAAGGTAAGTTCATGTTTATTGTATCATTAAATACATTAAATGTCAGTTGTTTATTAAATACTTATTGCTTAGGGTTGACCAATAATACATGCTAGACACTATGATCGCAGTGGGGTGACCGACAGTGATTGCTAGAAACTTTTTGGCAGGTATTCCGGGTCATTCAGCAGTTTCTGCTCATTCGGCATTTGCATTGTCCCGAAGATGCCGTATGAGAGGATTTTTACTGTATAAAGATTATCGTACACAGCAGCACTGTCTGTTTTGTTTGGGATATCAAGGGAGGAACATGGACTTGAGAGTCCCCATCACCTGACACACTTTTTATAATCTTCCTAAACCAGGTCTTCTTTGTCCACTACAAGTAAATGTTATTTGCCTAAATTTTGACTATAGTACAAGTAACTGTCAGTTGTTACCATTCTACAACATTACGAGACACACACACACACACACACACACACACACACACACACACACACACACACACAAAGAAAATACATGTACTATACTGACAAGCCATTGCTTTCACATAATGCGCACTCTTTGACTACCAAATGGCAGTACTGGATAAACCACTGCTTTTACTGCACAGCAATCAGTCTCGTTATGTTGTGTCATCTGACGCATTAATATAACCTGTACTGTTACAAATATCTTAATTTGTCACTAAACTTTATCACATACTTCCTATATCCAGACAAGTAAATAATTAACATTACACTTCTTTCACTTCTTGACTATCCCCCCTCTCACAATTACAATAAGTAAAGGGTAAAGATATGAAAGTGTCTGTTTGGCAGTCTGAGTAGGTGATTCCAATACAGTACTGATGAAAACTTGTTATAGGTTACTGCTGTGGTCCTAGGCTCATCTGAACATGAAACTGGTGAGCTGCTGGGTGAAGCTGCTGCTCTTCTGCAGTCCACCATACCTTTTCAGCGGATAGGGAGAGAGTTGGGGGATGCTTGTATAATCAGTAGCTCTGCTGTTCATGTACAGGATATCGATTCCACCATATGAATCCATCCCTCTTCAGCACATAACAACAGCTAAAGTCTTAAATTAAATATCCATCTATCATTCAACCTTGTTTTCTGTTTATGATACGTATGGTACTGTGACAGACTCATGGTGAACATCAGCCAGCTCTTAGCTAATTGTTCTTACCTAACTATCTTTACATGAATGAGTCAAGCACATACTGTCCCGTGTGTTAAACAATTTTTATCATAAATATCCTAAAATTTACGAATAGTTTTGGCACACTATTTCATTTGGCAGTGCACTCCACTGATCAACTACCCTAGTTTGGAAACTGAATTTCCTTACGTCTTTATAGCCTCTTTTTTTATGTAGTTTTTGCAGTGTCCTCTTCCTAATGCTTCCCCATAGGTTATATATTCATTTATGTCTATTTTCTCTTTCCTTGGGATGCATTTATAAAGCATAATCATGTCTCCTCTTCTTCTTCTCTCCTGTAGTGTTAGCAGATTCAGTTATTTTGGAAATTTTTCGTAGCTTAGATCCATTAAGCTTGGTACCCATCTTGTAGCGGCCCTTTGAACTTTTTCAATCTTGTTTGTGTTTTTGGAGATGAGGACTCCAGACTACTGATGCATACTCCAGGGTTGGTCTGATGAATGATGTTATTATCTTTCTTAGCATGTCTTCATTTATGTATGTGAATGCTATTCTCATATTTGCAAGCAGTATATACATGTTCCGTACCTTCTCACTGATGTGGTCTGCCGGAGATAGTCTATTATTGATAATCACACCTAGGTCCTTCTCTCTTTCTGATGTGTGTAGGGTTTTATTTCCTAACATAATCCCAATCAGGTCTTTTTCCACTTTTACCAAACTTGATTACGACACTTGTCCACATTGAATTCCATTTGCCATGTATTACTCCATTCATGAAGTTTATTTAATTCTTCTTGTAGCTCTTTACAAGAGTCTTTGTTCGTAATTCTCCTTTGTATTTTTGCATCATCTGCAAACATATTTAAATAGCTTTCATTTCCAGTATTATTGTCTATATCATTTATATACACTAAAAACATGATTGGTGCCAGTACTGAGCCTTGTGGTTCTCCACTAGTCACTTCTTTCCATGACGAGTAATTTCCCCTTAGTATTGTTCTCATTTCTTTTTTATAAATAACAGAACGGAGGAAAAAAAATGAGTAAAAAAAAAAAAACAATCCATACACCAGATTACTGGCGTCCTCCGTTCATAAAATATCTGTAACAGTTAGACTTGAACAGCTGTGAGTTGAAATTTGGAGGGAAACAACTCTGGGGAAGCGAATTCGAGAGAGATGCAGTTCGGGGAATGAAAGAATTCTGATAGGCAGAAGTTCTGCGATATGGCTGAGTGACATTCCAGTCATGAGCGATACTAGATGCCCGTGTAGCACGAGGGAAGGCATGGAGAGGTGGCACCATGGACGCAACTTCGTCTGAGCATTTGCCAAAAAAATATCTGTAAAATAATGCAAGTGTAATGCCACAGATTTAGTATTCATGTATATGTTTAGAGGTACTGTAATTTCTAAGTTAGATAGAGTGTAATCTAAATACTAGTCTATAAGGCTCCTGTTCTAAGTAGTTCATGTGTTAATAATCGATGTAGGGACAACTTTATTTTCATATGTATATATCTCTGTATCTATGCATAGGTAGTGTAACTGGAAGTGTTGAGCTATGGGAGCTCCCCCCATCTGGTTGTTAACGAATAACAGATGTGGACAACGTTCCCCCCCCCCTTGATTGTGGTGTGTCGTTGCCGGGCGCCAAGTTTAAACATTAAACAGGATAATAATGGGTATGCAATTCTTTCCGTATCATTGTTGTGAAATGCTTACTAATGAAGCTGCTAGAATCCAAATATGTAAAATTAATAGTCAAAAAGGCCAAGATAATGTAATTTGTGAGGACCAAATAGTCCCCCTTGCCTTAGCCGTCACTAGATGGCATAAACTACCCCAAACTCAAGGCGGGATGGCAGTAAATTCAGTATTTAAATGTAGTAAGGAATGAATCTCAAATTTTCCCCAATTCAGTCAAAAGTCCTAACGTCATGTGTACTCTACTATATAAATAGTGGAGAGAATTAAAACCCACCATATCGCAAAAGCACAGTCTCATTTGATCTAGCAGTAGCGTCCCTACGTGCCCGATAAGCCACATTGGCTACCTAGATGTTGTGGATAACAGACGTTGATTCAGGTGAGCTTTACACATTCCTCCTTTCTTCCCCCCCTTGCTTGTTTTGATTCTTGCTTGTCGTGAACAATATGAAGTAATGTTGTTAAAAGCTTAACCTAGACATTGGCTACCCAGACGTTGTGGATAACAGACGTTGATTCAGTTCACAGACACCGTGACTTTGGGGCGTGCACGAGGCCATCATGTGATATTGCCCATAGACTTGATGTACACACACACTTACACTACCCATGAATAGTTTTATAAACTGAATGTAGTAGAAATTGAATTATGAATCAATCAGGTGAACCTTTTTTTATAGTAGATAAGGTACAGAATTTTGAAAGTTAATGTGATCATGTAACGGAAAGGCGAATTCAAACTCATCAACCGTTTTCTTTTCTCTTTTATTAATAGGTTAGGAATATTGGGAGTGTTGAGGTGAATTTAGTGGTTGTAAGGAAATGTGATTTTTGAGTTGTTCCTCGAGGCTAAACAAGCCCGAGTGATTATGAATTATTAGTGAATTGTGTGATGAGTTTAGACTGCCCGACGAAATAGAACAAGAGTGAATATTTTTGGTTCGAGGCTATACCAGCCCGAAAAGACAGTTCATGTCATTAAATGTCCCAGTCTTGAGGCTATTGACGAGCCCAAGAATGACTGATAATAGAGAATGTAATGTGACGAACTCAGGAGTCGTTATTAAATATTCAAATTGTTTCGCTTGGTAACAGTACTGTATTACTTTCGCCCAAACTATTACTTAATTTACAACTCTTTTACATATTATTAAAGGTCATGTAATTGAAAAATGTCTGCTGATTAACAAGTATAGAATTATTAAAGTAAAGTATATGTAATTTTGATACCCAGCCAAGGGAATTATGTCCTCTCACACATAACTCACTCCCCTTTCAGTTTGATTCCTCTGCTTTAGGAACGACTAACACACGTGGTACTGACTTATTCTCGATTCGGCCAAAAAAAATACAAACGCTACCAAAAAAAATATCCTTTAAGCAATTAACCTTTATCATTCAAAGTCGAAGTTACTTCCCCCTCCCCCTTTGTTTTTTCTGAGGTGAATACTTTATCAGTCATTGAGTACCATTTGTATTATCAACGAGTAAGGTAAACAGAACCACAACGGTGGGATAAAAATTCGGCCATTACACAAGGGAGGCAACATTCCTTCTTATATGCAGGGGAGGTAGTTTATATGTAATGACAGGGTTATTAATGATTCTAACAGCTTTGTTCTGAATTGTCTAGTTGTCTTCATGCAACCTCTCCACAACCATTCCACAAGGGTGAGCAATATTCAAGCTGAGAGCACACATGACTCTTATAAATTATAGCTAACTGCTCATCGGTGAAGAAGTTACGGACTCTGTACAATAATCCAAGTTTCTTTGAGGCGGTTTTAGCAAGTGATCTGACATGAGAGGTCCAGCTGAGGGCACTGTTAAGTGAGATGCCAAGAATTTCAATACTTTTGGAGATGAGAATATTAGTAGCACTGAAGGTAATGTACGAATCTGGCAATATCTGTCTATTAGTAAACTGTATATATTTAGTTTTACTAGCATTAAAAGAGACAAGGTTGTTTTGTCCCCATTCACTGATCGTAGATAGATCTTGATTTATGGAGATGGCTGTACTGAGTTGAGAGGTGGAGATATTAGACTTTGTAAATGGGTGTCTGAGTGTGAATGAACTATGTAGTGTTGAGTCATCTGCATATGAGTGAATGGGATTGTGGGTGACAGATAAGAGATCATTAATATGAACCAGAAATAGGGTTGGCGCCAGAACTGATCCCTGCGGCACGCCAGCTTTAATTGAGTGGAAATTGGAATATACATTATTATGAGAAAATCTTGCATCCAACAATACAGTTTGGCTCGAATTCCTCCTTGATGGTACAGTTTCCATAAAAGCCTTTGGTGTGGTACTGTGTCAAATGCTTTCTTGAAATCTAAATAGATACCGGTACTGTCCACCCATCCTTCTCTTTCCTGTAATGTGTCTGTTACTCTGTCATAGTAGCTGAACAGATTAGTAACACATGATTTTCCTTTTCTGAAACTGAACTGTCATTCTGTTAACATATTGTGTTCTTCTAGATGATTTACCCAAGCTTTTCTTATAAGCTTTTCTAATACCTTGCTTACAACACTAGTTAGTGATACTGGTCGGTATTTGAGTGGATTTTGTCTATTCCCTTTCTTGAATAAGGTAACAATGTTTGCCTTCTTCTAAATATCAGGTAGTTTACCTTGACTCAAGGATTTCTTGAAAATTAAAAATAATGGTTTACTTAACTCCTTTGCACAATCACGTAGTACCCAACATGAAATTTCATCAGGACCATTTGCTTTTCCTTTGTCTAATTTACTTAGCTCCTCCTGTATTACTTTTTCTGATGTTTGTATATCTGGTAGTATGTGTGGGCATGCATGTTCCATATAATCCCTCTCAAAATTTTTTTCGTCTGTAAAAACTTATTGAAATTTCTTGTTTAGTGCTTCACAAATATCCTTCTCTTGTGTATATGTGATTCCCTCATCCGTAATGGATTGTATTTTATCTTTTACTCTGTTTTTTGCTTCTGATGTATCTGTAAAATAGCTTCGGTTGATCACTACTTTTATTTATGATATCCTCCTCAAACTGTTTTTTAGCTTCCCTCCTTATTCTTGTATAATCGTTTCTTGCCTGTTTGTAATTATTATATGCCCTTTCACTATTGTGTCTTCTGTATCTATTCCACAATAAATCTCTTTCTTCTTTTGATTTTTTACATTCTGTATTGAACCATTTCTTTCTTTTCTTTTCTGCTTCTTTGTGCATTGGGATGTACTTCTGGACTCCTATTTCATAAAGTTCACAGAATTTTTTATATATACTCGTAGAATTTAAATCTTGTCTATTCCCTTTCTTGAATAAGGTAACAATGTTTGCCTTCTTCTAAATATCAGGTAGTTTACCTTGACTCAAGGATTTCCCCAATCAGTTTCTAAGAAGTACTTCTTTAGGTCATGATAGTTTCCCTTTTTATAGTTTAGGCTCTTTTTGTAACTTTCATTGCTGTTAACTATGTCATATGCTATCCTGAAGTTGTAATTTAGTACGGCATGGTCGCTTTTGCCGAATGGAGGGTGGTATATTAAATTGTCAATATCGTTTTCTTGCCTAGTAAATATGAGATCTAGCATTGAGGGTACATTTCATCGAGTCCTCTTTTTCTGGTGCTTTCCCTTACATGTTGCGTTAGGAAAAACTCTTGCATGAGATCCAGGAGCTTTTGGTCCCAACAGCTTTCTTGGCTTATTATATGTAGAGCAGTCCAATTTATATTTGTATTAAAATCTCCAGTTAGTATAATTCTTTCCGATTTCTCTTCCATTTTATGTAGTAATGATCTTAAACTCTGAATTGTATTCTCTGCCAGGTCCTCATACTCGTCTCTTTCCCATGTGTTTGACTTGGGTGGCATGTACAAATTGGCTACAATTACTTTCCCTTCAGTTGTATTGATCTCTACTGCAATCAGTTCTACTTGAGGGTATATCTAGTGTGTGTGTGTGTGTGTGTGTGGCAAATACATGTAATGGAAGATGAGTTACCTTTAATGTGAAGGGAAACAACGTTGGGCTTATAAGGTTGGACTTGAAAATAAAAACTTGAAGTGGTTTTGTTGAAAATTCAAACATTTCTCCAAGGGTTTGATCAAATATTTCTAAATTTGGTCCAGACTGATCATAAACTAATTCCTAATGGTACAGTGGCGGATCCAGCTGTCCCTGTTGGGGTGGGGGAGGACAATCAGAATGGGGAAGGATGTCAAGCAAAGCGAGCCTATCCAGCGGGGGGAGGGGGGGGAGGCGCTGTAAGTACCCCTGAGAGAATTTTTGATATATGACCAATTGGAGGTGCATTTTGAGGCCATAATCACTAGATATGTGGACATATTTTAGGTTAAGTATTTAAGCTCATGACCTGTCAGGGGCGGATCCAGCTGTCCATCATCGGGTGGAAGGTTGGGGGAGGGGTGGTAATAAGCTATAGGGTCTGGGGTGCATGTGAGCAATAGCTGCTCCATCAGCATGGTCTGGGGTAGAGCCCCAGCCACAACACATTTTCCAACATATCAGAGGTATCATTGATGCATTTTGAGTCATGTTTTGAATAAAAACTACAAAATATAGATGCAAAGAGTTATATATTAATTCTAACCAGGTAAAACAAGTCAAATAATATGTGAAATCTTCAAATCTAGGTATTTTACAAGTAAATATGAAGTAATTCAGCAGAAAAAAGTAAATACTGGTAATTAGATATTTAATAATACAAAAATTATAGCCAAAATTCAAAGGGATAACTTGAAATCTAAACGACGTGACCCAGATCTACAAAACAAATTGACAACTTCCTCAGTTGATGGTTTTATATCTCTGTGTGTCTGGCACATGACCAGCGCTTCCAGTCTATCTTCTCCCACTGTGGCTCTAACTGCTGAAAAAGTACTTTGTACTTTGTTAAACATACGTTTCGCATCAGCAGTAGATACTAGCAACACTGCAAGCACCCAGAAACAGAAACAAAACTTACATAATGCTAAGCCAGACTAAAATATTTTAAGTATGCCACTGTACTGAAGAGGTAAAACAAAGACTAAAAGAAATGTTCAAGGCATGCTGACAGCTAGCCTTGGGTGGGAAAGGGGAGAGGTTAAAACACCTTGGGGTTGAAAAAATTAATGACCACGTGATAAAAAGAAAATGACAGCTAAGAATGATCATACATATCCTACATATTAAACTACTATTTTTTTTTTTTATGTGAGGAAGAAGGAAAAGGCAACGAGCCCGAAAAACTGTTCCTTCCAAGAGAAAAACAAAATACAACAGAGCCAAATTCAAGATCCATTCATTTCGAGATGCCTGGAAACACTGCGTTTGAAAGACTGGAGACCATAGGAAGCAGGAAATACAGACAGAGGGAGACAGTTCCAGAGATGACCTGTTGCATAAATGAAGGACTGGGAGTAACGGTTAACTCTTGCATTAGAGAGTTGGACACAAAAGGGATGAGAGTTTGCTGCTAGACGGGTGCTACGCGCCTGTCGCAGAGGTGGAGGAACGCATCCAGACAGTTCAGAAGAACAGTGAAAATTGAAGTAGCAATAGAAAAGAGATAAAGATGCAACAGTGCGGTGAAGAGACAGAGGTTGAAGGGAGTCAGTAAGAGGAGGAGAGTTAATGAGATGAAAAGCCCTTGACTCCACCCTATTAAGAAGAGCTGCATGTGGGGAGCCTCCCCACACATGAGAGTTGCACTCCATGCAGGGGTGGATAAAACCCCTGTATAGAGTCAAGAATTGTGCAGGGGTAAAGAAGGAACGGAGTCGGCTTAGCACACCCAGTCTCTTGGAAGCAGATTTTACAAGAGATGCAATATGATCTTTCCCAGATAAGTCCCGAGTAAATGAAACCCCAAGAATGTTCAACGATGATGCACGATTAAGCTGAATATTAATAAACATTAGTGGGTATACCTGTGGAATATTTTGTCGTAGATAGGTGCAAAAACTAAGTCTTTGATGCATTAAAAACAACCAGATTATTTTTACCCCAGTCAGAGATATGAGCCAAGTCAGACACTGGGTGTGCCATAGCCTCATCCCTCGTTTGCTGAAGCAACTGCTGAGATGGATGCTGCGGGAATCGAATGGAAAGGTGAAGGGTGGAGTCATCAGCGTACAAGTGGATAGGGTTAGATGTACAGCTTAGAAGGTCATTGATGAATAAAAGGAAGAGAGTTGGTGATAGGACAGAGCCCTGAGGAACACCACTGTAAATAGATCTAGGAGAAGAACGATGGCCGTCTACAACAGCGGCTATAGAACGACCAGAAAGGAAGCTAGAGATGAAGGCACAGATAGAAAGATAGAAACCGTAAGAGGGCAGTTTGGAAATTAAAGATTTATGCCAGACTCGTTCGAAAGCCTTTGAGATGTCAAGTGCAATGGCAAAGCTTTCGCCAAAGTCCCGAAAGGAGAATGACCAGGAGTCTGAAAGGTAGGTGAGAAGATTGCCAGTGGAGCGTCCCTGACGGAACCCATACTGACGATCAGAAAAGAGAAGGAAAGATGCTTTAAAAATGTTCTATTAAGAACAGACTCAAAAACTTTTGAGATACAGGATGTTAAAGCAATTAGACGATAGTTAGAGGGTTGGGAATGGTCACCCTTCTTTGGGACTGGCTGATTGAGAGCAAACTTGCAGCAAGAAGGAAAGGTACAAGTTGATGGACAAAGGCGAAAGAGTTTGCCTAGGCAGGGTGTAAGCACAGAAGCACAGTTCTTGAGAACAACAGGAGGGTCTCCATCAGGCCCATATGCCTTATTAGTGTTGAGGCCTGTGATGGCAGAAAATACATCAGCTGAAGAAATTTTAATGTTAGCCATGAGGAAGTCAGAGGGGGGAAGTGATGGAGGAACAGCACCGGAATCGTCTAAGGTGTCAATGGAGGAGAAAGTCTGAGCGAAGAAATCTGCTTTATCTGTAGAAGAAATAGCTACAGAGCCATCAGAGTAGAAAAGAGGAGGGAAGGATGATGAGGTAAAGTTGATAGAAAGGTTTTTGGCAAGGTGCCAGAAGGAGCGGGAAGAATTCGAGTTAGAGAGTTGGGAGCATTTTGTACGGATGATATTATTTTTAGCAGAGCGAAGAACAGACTTAACACAATTCCGGGAAGAAACGTATAAAAGATGTGATTCAGGGGTGGGGTGGCTCCGGTACCTTTTATGGGCCCTCTCCTTGTTGTGGACAGCATTAGAACAAGTTTGATTAAACCAAGGCTTTCGTGCATTAGTCAAAGGATATGAGAAAGGAATGTATGCTTCCATGCCCGAGAGAATAACATTCGTAATGCGCAAGGCACGCCCAGATGGCTCCCGGCCATGGAAGCAATAATCATTCCAGGGAAAATCAAAGAAGTACTGCCTGAGGGCCTCCCAGTCCGCAGCTTCAAAGTGCCACAGACGACGTTTCTTTGGAGAGTCCACAGGCCGTACCGGAGCGATAGGACAGGTTAAGGTGATAAGGGTGTGATCTGAGGAGCCCAACAGAGAGAAAAGATTAACAGTGTAAGCAGAAGGATTAGTTGTAAGGAAGAGGTCATGTATGTTGGAGCTCTCTCCAAGACGGTCAGGGATACGGGTTGGGTGCTGTACAAGCTGTTCTAGGTCATTAAGGATAGAAAAGGTGTAGGCTTATTCACCAGGTGGATCAGTGCAAGGAGAGGAGAGCCAAAGGTGGTAGTGAACATTGAAATCTCCAAGAATGGAGATTTCAGAGAAAGGAGAAATGGATAGAATGTGTTCCATCATAGAAGTAAGATAGTCAAAGAATTTTTGATAGTAGAATTAGGAGATAAGTAAACAGCACAGATATATTTAGTCAGAGAATGACAGGAAAGCCGAAGCCTGAGTGTAGAGTATTCAGAAGAATCGAGTTCAGGAACACAAGAGCAAGATAAGTTGTTGCGTACATATACACAACAGCCACCTTTGGCTTTGAAATGAGTATAGAGAAAGTAGGACGATAGAGAAAAGGGTCTGCTGTCAGTTGCCTCAGACAGCTGAGTCTCCGTTAGAAAAAGAAGGTGAGGTTTAGAGAAGGAGAGGTGGTGCTCAACAGAGCGAAAGTTAGAGGAAAGTCCACGAATGTTGCAGAAATGAAGAAGAGAGTCAGACAGTTGTTCCAGGCATCTTGAGTCGTCACCGGGAGAGGGGCAGAAGGTGGGGGCATTTATGGTCCCCCCCCCCCTCTGGGGACTCCGAGGCTACGTTATTCGACGTCATTTTTTTTTTTAAATTTTGAAAAGGAAGTGTGGTGTGTTCTGTGCTTGTAGTTTGGTGTTGATAGTTAGAGAAACTTGTATTGGATAGCATGCTGGCCTACTCTCTGTGTTGCTGAGGCACTGAAAAAGTTCAGCAATGGGGGATGCTCGGGACCTAGTCCCGAGGGCTGATGAAACGGGAGCTCCAGCTCTCCCTATCATCAGCTTTCCATCCACCTTGGGAGTACTGCCCTGCTCGACTTGTGCTACAGTCTACTCCTAACATATAATGCAATCTTCACTGATATAGTGATAAAAAATAAATATAAAACTAAAATAAAGGAAAGTTAAATGCTCCAGATACTTATGCCAACATACTGGGTCACAAATGTGAGACAGAACTGATAACACTGAAGAATACAAAGGTATGGTACTACAACGATATAGAGAAAGTTCAGTATTATGTACTGTCATGAATGTAAACAGATAGGCAATAGCAGTGGCTGTCTAATGTTGAAGCAGTTCATTTATGAAACAATTATTAAGAAACACTTTCCAAGACCTCAAGAATTAAGCTATAAGAAGGCACTGAATGACAGGAAAGACAGACAAGGTGCACTCAAGAGCCTCAACAACAGTCTTGGGCAGAGGTTCACTCCGACGAGACCACATAGCACACCATACACTGAACTTGCACTATGCCAGGTTTTCTGCAGGGTCTTCCAGTAAGGAACATTATTGTTTCCATGCGTGTTCCACATCTTCCCAGGATGACTTCACTGCTCTAGCTGGGAGCAGACAGGAGAGACAAAAAGTATGACGCTGATGGCTACCAATACGGAGTGACATGTCATACAGAACAGCATCAAGTGCCGGTATCATCATGTTAATGCAATAGTACTCCTCAGGGTTCTTGGTATTCTTTCCACCTGCAGCATTAGCTCGGTACATAGACCTCTCATCTGTTCGTGACTGGGGTATTTGAGTATCCATTATCTGGGCCATTTCAACTGCCTCTTTGAACAGCAAGGAGAGCTCTAGCTCACTGTTCCGTAGTTGTTTCAGACTGTCAGTAGTAGCATCAGTCATCATCAATGACATTCAGATCAGCACCTTTTTCCTGAAGGGCCTGTGATAGTGGTCTCAAATGTCCCCACAAAACGAGTCTCTCAGGGTCTGCTGATGCTTCATTTGTTGTGCATGCTGTGGCATATGCACCATTAACTCCTCCCTGAGCTCCTGTCTGTCGCCCGCTGAGTGACTAAGTCCGTGAAAACGTGTATGTAAAACTTGAAACTTTATCCCACCAATTGACACCAGTGTAAAGCTGGTAATGTTATCCCACCGGTATTCACCAGTGTAAAGTTGAATGTTTATATTCTTACCTGTTGTGGGTACTGATCAACTCCTCCATGGATATACAAGTGGTACTCGACTTAGTATAACAGTTTATAGTAAATATTTAAAATATTGTGGTAGCGTTTATAGTTTTTGGCCGAGCTTAGATTTAGTCGGTACCACAGGTGGTTGTCGTTCCCTCAGCGAAGGAATCTTGAATTGGAAGGGTAGTGAATTTGGCTTGAGGACATAATTTCCTTGATTAGGTCTACTAATAAAGAAAAGAAAATGATATATATTTTACTCTACTTTAATAATTCTGTTAATTTCCACAAAAACATTTCTTTTATTTCCTAATTACATGACCCTTTTTAGTATGAGAGAAGATTGTATATGTTACCAAGGTTTTTGGGTGATCATTCCTCTAACATTATTACCAGACGAAACAATTTGATACACGCGAGGTATGGAGTTGTTGTACTTTACTTTCTTTTTGGCCGTTACTCTTGAGCTCAACAATGGCCTCAAGACAGGGACATTTTTACGGGTATGAATTGTCTGTTCGGGCTGGCATAGCCTCGAATCAATAAGAATGATTATTTGTGTTCATCTTTCACCCATATAATATATTCTCCTCGTGTAATTTTCTCGATTCCCACACCAAGTCAGTATTATTTTCAGTTCATCATTAACAATGTTATATAGTCACTAGAAATACATAATCTCTCGGGCTTGTCTAGCCTCGAGGAATAATTAAAAAAAAAGAAATATAATCACCAAGAACACCCAATCACTCGGGCTTGTTTAGCCTCGAGGTACAACTCAAATATCACATTATTGCTCACAATCAGTAAGTTCCCTTCCACGCTCCTGATTATTTTTTCTACTAAAGTAATTTTTAAAGAAAGAGAACAGTTAATGAATTTGAATTTTTCCTTTCCGTTACAGAACATATCACTTTTATATTTCTATTCCTTATCTACAAAAAAGAAGTTCACTTGATAGGATCATTAATAACACATCAACTACTTTCGGTTTGTAAAATAACTCGTGGGTAGTGTAAGTGTAACTGTAAAAGTCTGCGGGCAATACTATGGGAATAACGTCGTGCTCACACGGACGTCGCCGGTGTCTGGGGGACTAAACGAACGTCTATTAGATACGACGTCTGGAGCTCGAGTGACTCCGTTGGGCACGCTAGCGACGCCACTGCTCAAGTCAAATGAGATGGTGTTTTTGAAATATGGTGGGTTTCAATTCTCTTTACAATTTATTTAGCAGTGTACCCATGACGCCAGGACTTTTGATTGAATTGGGGAAAATTTGGGATTTATTCCTTACTTAATTTAGACACTGATTCTATCACTATCTCAATTTGAATCTGAGAGCAGCTCATGCCATCTAGTGACGGCCAAGATAAACGGGACTTTAAATCCTCACATATGACATTATTTAGGCCTTTTGGACTGCTAATCTTACATACTTGTGTTCTAGCAGCTTCATTAGCAAACATTTCACAACTAGGTTACGGAAAGAATTGTATATTCATCATTACTCTGTTTAAGGTTTAAACTCGGCGCCCAACAACGACAAGAAAAGTTGCGCGGATCTGTTATTCATTACTCGGCCAGATGGGGAATTCCAATAGCTCAACATCCACAATTACATCACCCACTGCATAGATACAGAGATACATACATGTAAAAATAAAGTTAGCCCTACGTTAATCACTAATATACGAATTACTACTTAGGGTAGGAACTTATAGACTAATACTCAGGTTACACCCTATCTAACTTAAAATTACAGTACTACTAAACACATACATGAATATCAAATGTGTGGCACTACACGGCTCCCACGTTCGGAAAACAAATTTTACCCAAGTCAATTTTCTATGACATGTGCATGGATGGAATGTTGTTACTCTGATAACTGCTATGAACACTTTGAATTTGGAATACCTTTCCCCACAATCAGTGGCACCTGTCGGTCCACATTAAACATCTGATGCGTACCTCGGGAGGTCGCTTACTCACTACATTAGGAGGTATGATCACTCCTTACTCGAGATGTTATGAGGGAATTTATGCCCCAGTCAGCCTCAGGTTTTGGAGGATAGCTTGTCACTCACCTGAGCTCGACAGGGTCTCTCGAGATTGAGATCACCATGGGAGGCGCTTCCTTACACTCTTCCATTCGCAATCACATTCACTCTGTCCTTTTGTTTCCAGCTTTCTGCCCGCAAGAGGTGAGCGCTCATTCTGTCCTGAAGACTCCACTACCTCACAAATCGTGCTAACTGTAAGGTGAGGGGATTAGCTACTCCCCTCGAAGTAAGGCACTTCCCAGTTCCAACAGGAACTCTTCTCTCTTTTTACACCCTCTCCTCGGGGACGAGTCCACCCGGAACATAACTTTAAGCAGTTATGTTTCACAACATTCGTCACATGCACTTATCCACTTTTCTAACACTCCTCTATGAGTCTCCGAGGGGCAGTCCTCACTCGCGGTGGTAATCGCTCATCTTCGGGCTCCGGGGCGAGCTCCTGTTGCAGCGGTTCTAAAAGCCATTCCTCAGTACCGTAATATGGTTTTACCTTTTCAGCAGCCCTTTGTATTTTTTTTCCACTAAATACATTTTCAATGATATAAACACTTCCATCAAGTAGCACTTCAATCACTTTATACGGGCCGTCCCATTTGGCATTCAGTTTTCTACAGGTACCCGGCTGTATGGTCTCTTTTTTCGCCCACACCAAACTATTGACTTCAACCTTCTGGGCTCTCCTCCGCCTGTTGGCCACCTCCCGGTATCGCCTAGTCATCCGTTGGGTTGTATCCTTTATGAGAGTGTGTGCTGTCGCCAGGTCGTCCTCCTCTGCATTCACAGAAGGCAATAAGGTACCAATGAGGCGAGGGGGATGGCATAATAAGGTTGTTGTCCCGTGCTCGAGTGCACCGCTTGATTTATGACGGTTTGACACGATTGAAGCAGCTGAGGCCAACATAAGGGATGTCCATTGCAGAGAGATGCTAGGATGCTTTTCATAGTCCGATGCATCCTTTCAGTGGTGGAATTTCCCTGGGGATGATAAGGGGTGACGTAGAACAAGTCCACCTGGTTCCTCCGGCAGAACTTCTTGAACTCTCCACTCGTGAACTCTCCGCCGTTGTCCAGCACGATACCTCGTGGCGTCCCAAAGTCGGTGAAGTATTGCCCAAGACAGTGTATGATGTGTTGTGTATGTTTATCCCTGATGGGATAATATTTGACAAATCTGCTATAATGATCTATCACAGTAAGGACATAGCGGTAACCCTGAGATCCAGCAACCATATCAGTCAAGTCAATCCCGATACGTTCCAATGGTTTGCTTACAGGCGGGAAACCTTTCCAAGGTTGCTGCAACCCAGTTTCACCTTTGAATCTCTGACAAGTGGGACACTGTTTCACATACTCGCATACATCTACCTTTAGATTTGGCCAATAGAATAGTTCTTCGGCTTTCTTAATAGATTTTTTCTGACCTAGATGTCCTGAGGTTTCATGCGCGTTTGATAGCTTCTCTACTGATTGACTTAGGAATCACCAAACAATATTGGATGCTGCCATCACTTGTTTCACGGGCAAAATATAATAGTTCATCAATCAATGCGAACTGGCTCAACATAGCTTTCGGTAGTCTTTTAGCAGGGAGCTTCTCACTATGCAAGTACTTAACTCGTCCCACATGGGTTCTGCTCGTTGCTTAGCTCTCATCTCGTCTCGACTAAATCCAAGCCAGTTGGTTTCTGACTGGTGGAATATCACTCTGACAGGTCTAGAAAGTTGAACAGCGACTACATTATATTTACCCTTGACGTACTGCACGTTGTAGTCGTACTCACGCATCTCGAGAATCCATCGGTTCATACGTGGGGATTTGGTTTTTCGCTTAAAAATGCTAGTAAGCGGTTGATGGTCTGTCAAGATAGTAAAGTGGGAACCCCACAAATAATGGTGAAAGTTGCGGCATGTGAGAACAACTGCCAATGCTTCTTTGTCTGTTGCGGAATATTTTCTCTCGCAAGGATTGAGCTTTTTGGAAAAGTAACCAATTGGCAAGTTGGAGTTGCCTGGTTGGATCTGACTCAATATGCCACCAATATGAGTGTTGCTCGCGTCGGTGGTTACAATGAATGGTCGAGTCACGTTGGCTCTTACCAACACTGGCGCATTCACTAAGCTCGACTTCAATTGATCAAAAGCGGACTGGCACTCATCTGACCATTCGAACGCTACTCTGGATCTGGTTAAGTTAGTAAGGGGAGCTGCTATTTTTGTGAACGAAGGTACGTGTTTTCGGTAGAATCCGCACATTCCAAGGAATCTCTGGACTTCTTTTACTTTGGTGGTCTTTTCATTTTGTTGATAGCCTCTATGTTTTTTGGGTCCGGCGTACTCCCGGCCGCTGAGATTTTATGGCCAAGAAAGGTCACTTATTTTAACCCAAAGGTACATTTGCTTAAATTTAACTTGGCCCCATTCTGTGAGAGTAAAGTGTATAGTTGCTGTAAGCGACTCAACAACATGGGGAAGTCATCAGCCCAAATTATCGTCTAAATAATTCTTTACCCAGCCTTGCTTCAACAATGGAGTAAGAATGTCCTGCATTCGTCGGGAAAATATGGCTGGTGAACATTTTAGTCTGAATGGTAGGCACCTAAATCTGTAAAGTGTGACTCCATCGCTGAATGTGGTTAAATCACGACTTTCCTCGTCCAACATGATTTGAAAATATGCCTCACGCATATCGAGTCACATAGTAATTATGACCTGCGGCCTGCTCGACTAACTCTTCCAGTCTGGGCAGTGGATAGATATCCGTGGCTAGGTGTTGATTCACGTGGCGATAATCTAAACACATGCGCTTGCTGCCGTCCGGCTTGTTAACTAATACAATAGATAACCAGGCAGCTGTTGATCTTTCAATAATTTCTCTCTCTTCCATGTCTTGCAACATTTCAGCGATCACCTGTTTAGCTTGTTCTGGGTATCGGTAGATCGGTCCACGGCTGGGCTGTGGATCTGCTACTTTAATGTGAACGGGGGGACCGCTGATGGTTCCTAGTTCTCCTTTTTCCAAAATGAAGAGGGGATCGTGTTGCAGAATTACGTTAGCTAATTCTTCTTGTTGAGCTGAATCTAAGTGTGGCCATGTCTGTTCGTCAATTAGCTTTTGGAGTCGTTGAACACGAGTTCCACTTTCATCTGTTCGATCACTGGTAGGGATCAGGTCATTATGGATTTTGGTTACTGAGTTGACTGTACTTACAGGAGGGTCGTCAATGATTTCATATGAGCCTGGAATGGTACCTATCCGAAACAGTTTGTCTTGTTTGGCTCTATTATTGAGGGGCAAATAGACTAGGCCCTCTGAATTCACCTGTAATAAGTAAGGGTGACTATTGTGACTGAAACGTGCTTGTGGGTAAAATAGTAAAGTGGTTGTAGGCTCCTCACTCACTGGCACGGCAATGAATTTGGTTTGATATGGGGTAAGTCTCTCTACTGTTACAAGATTAATTTGTTTCAACTGTTGAGGGTTCCTGACAGCTCTGGTAGGTGTGGCCTGGACTCGTTCAACTTTTCCTTTTCGCCGCGGAACGTAGTTCACGACATACGGGGCTCCTCCCCACATTAGCGCTCGTTGTGCACCATTCCAGATCAACGGAGATTGTCCGAGGACATCACATCCCAACAACATTTCAGTAGTCAAGTAGGCGTTCGGAAAGACTGGACACCACTGTTGATGAACTTTCTCATCTCTCACTCTGATATCTACTTTGACCATACCCAGGATACGGAGTGGCGCTCCTGTGACTCCATGTAATCTCAGTGGATTTCTCCTCATGTTTATTTCTGTTCCTAACCGCTTCGCAGTGGCCTCTTTAAGTAAGGTATATCCACTCCCTGTGTCAACAACAGTTTCCACTATTTTATTATTCACATTGACACTTATTGTGGGCGATGTTATACCAGCGGTTAGTCAAATAGCCTGATGGGGGAACTTTGTTTGAGTGGCGGTCTGTCTCGCATTTGGACTGGGTGGGTGAAATCTGTTATTGCCCCGCATCGCTGTGCTGCGGTTTATGCGCCCTGGGCAATCATTACTGCCTCTACGACATCCCAACCTACGGCAATCAAAACGGTGGCCTGGAGGTGGTTTGGCCCAACATTCTTGCAACGTGTGTGAACTCTTCAGACAATGACTACAGTATTTTCGCCTCGGTGTTTCAGTAGATTGTTTTTGATTGAATTGTTCTAAATTTTTCAAATCCCTTAATTGAGCTTTCAATTCAGTCACTTCCTTGTCTGACTCTGATTGGCAGTTATCAAGGGATGGTCTTGGTGGATTATCAACTACATTGGTATCTGAGGGATTTTCACTTTGTCTCTATCCGGCATTGCATTAACTCTGGTGGTATACCTCTCTTCGAGAAGCTGCCTTTCATTTTCGATCCCGTCAATGAATTTACGGAGTGGATATCCGTCATCAAGGTAACCTTCCAATTTTTCCCTAGACTCAAGCGGAAGACCATACCACAGTTTCTTCTTGATCCGTTTATCTCGCGAGGGAAACTTTTCTTTCGGGAACTTTGTTTCGAGAGCCGCATGCTTACACATGAACCTATGCACAAACGCCTGGGATGATTCCTCCCAGTCATAGGTCATGTTCTCTAACTCTTGCCAAGCTCGATCTACACTCAGCTCGATGGCAAACTCCGCATTCAAGAATTTTTTAAGCTCGGGCCATGACAGTGCAAAATGTTTCTTTTGGCAATTATGAATAAAAGTGGCCAATTCAGAACCCATTCGACTCTTGGTAACTTGGATTCTAGTTGCGTTGCTAGTATGAGTTTGTTCCACCGCCTCACAAAACATTTCGAGGCGAGATGTAGCTTCTATCCCTTGCAGCTGATTTAATTCCAAAATTGGGATATCGCGCGGTTTTGTTAGAGAGTGGTGTGAACTCATAATGTGTGAACAAGGGGTCGAGTGTGAAAGCAGCGTTCTGTTAGTAGCACCGAATTGTTCCTCAGCCTCATCCAATTGAATGGTTACATGATCTCGCCCTACTTGTGACGATCAGCTTCCGGCTGTGTCTGAGCAAACAACTGTCCATACAGAGACATGGTGACTAATGTACTATTCTTACTCACAAAAAAGAGGAAATTAAATTTTGAAATATTGTCTCTTTACCTTTCACATCCCTTCATTTTCTCACCAACGCCACTAATTTGGGAACGATGAACATCCCACCGCTATTGCCACCAGTGTAAAACTTGAAACTTTATCCCACCAATTGACACCAGTGTAAAGCTGGTAATGTTATCCCACCGGTATTCACCAGTGTAAAGTTGAATGTTTATATTCTTACCTGTTGTGGGTACTGATCAACTCCTCCATGGATATACAAGTGGTACTCGACTTAGTATAACAGTTTATAGTAAATATTTAAAATATTGTGGTAGCGTTTATAGTTTTTGGCCGAGCTTAGATTTAGTCGGTACCACAGGTGGTTGTCGTTCCCTCAGCGAAGGAATCTTAAATTGGAAGGGGAGTGAATTTGGCTTGGACATAATTTCCTTGATTAGGTCTACTAATAAAGAAAAGAAAATGATATATATTTTACTCTATTTTAATAATTGTTAATTTCCACAAAAACATTTCTTTTATTTCCTAATTACATGACCCTTTTTAGTATGAGAGAAGATTGTATATGTTACCAAGGTTTTTGGGTGATCATTCCTCTAACATTATTACCAGACGAAACAATTTGATACACGCGAGGTATGGAGTTGTTGTACTTTACTTTCTTTTTGGCCGTTACTCTTGAGCTCAACAATGGCCTCAAGACAGGGACATTTTTACGGGTATGAATTGTCTGTTCGGGCTGGCATAGCCTCGAATCAATAAGAATGATTATTTGTGTTCATCTTTCACCCATATAATATATTCTCCTCGTGTAATTTTCTCGATTCCCACACCAAGTCAGTATTATTTTCAGTTCATCATTAACAATGTTATATAGTCACTAGAAATACATAATCTCTCGGGCTAGTCTAGCCTCGAGGAATAATTTAAAAAAAAGAAATATAATCACCAAGAACACCCAATCACTCGGGCTTGTTTAGCCTCGAGGTACAACTCAAATATCACATTATTGCTCACAATCAGTAAGTTCCCTTCCACGCTCCTGATTATTTTTTCTACTAAAGTAATTTTTAAAGAAAGAGAACAGTTAATGAATTTGAATTTTTCCTTTCCGTTACAGAACATATCACTTTTATATTTCTATTCCTTATCTACAAAAAAGAAGTTCACTTGATAGGATCATTAATAACACATCAACTACTTTCGGTTTGTAAAATAACTCGTGGGTAGTGTAAGTGTAAGTGTAAAAGTCTGCGGGCAATACTATGGGAATAACGTCGTGCTCACACGGACGTCGCCGGTGTCTGGGGGACTAAACGAACGTCTATTAGATACGACGTCTGGAGCTCGAGTGACTCCGTTGGGCACGCTAGCGACGCCACTGCTCAAGTCAAATGAGATGGTGTTTTTGAAATATGGTGGGTTTCAATTCTCTTTACAATTTATTTAGCAGTGTACCCATGACGCCAGGACTTTTGATTGAATTGGGGAAAATTTGGGATTTATTCCTTACTTAATTTAGACACTGATTCTATCACTATCTCAATTTGAATCTGAGAGCAGCTCATGCCATCTAGTGACGGCCAAGATAAACGGGACTTTAAATCCTCACAAATGACATTATTTAGGCCTTTTGGACTGCTAATCTTACATACTTGTGTTCTAGCAGCTTCATTAGCAAACATTTCACAACTAGGTTACGGAAAGAATTGTATATTCATCATTACTCTGTTTAAGGTTTAAACTCGGCGCCCAACAACGACAAGAAAAGTTGCGCGGATCTGTTATTCATTACTCGGCCAGATGGGGAATTCCCATAGCTCAACATCCACAATTACATCACCCACTGCATAGATACAGAGATACATACATGTAAAAATAGAGTTAGCCCTACGTTAATCATTAATATACGAATTACTACTTAGGGTAGGAACTTAGAGACTAATACTCAGGTTACACCCTATCTAACTTAAAATTACAGTACTACTAAACACATACATGAATATCAAATGTGTGGCACTACATGTAGGCCACAGTACGTTCGAAACGCACGGGTTGTTCGGTAGTAGGTACGCGCAGCGCATTTCATTGTACTTGCCACATCAGCTACGGTGACATAAGCACGTGATATTTCAGCACCAAAACTATGCATAATCAACACAAATTCCCCCCCCCCCTTAAAATAATAATTGTCACGCCCACTAACTTATTAAGTGCTACGTGAGTAATGGTAATGGCACCTGGGTCATGAAATGGCTATGTATTAATAAAGTAGATGTGTTGGGGTGCATCACTACCGTAACACCCCAGCATACCCTGCGTATCCTCACTACACTTGTACACTGTTCTTTAGTATCCGCACTACAATTGTCCACCATTCCCAGTATCCACACTCAGGAGTCAAGAATAATGTTGATATGCTGGAACATTATGCAGTCACAGTATACATAGAAAGTAACTTAGTCTTCCTCTTAGGGGAAACAGTTCCATCACCTGGGGGCGGGGGGACCAAAAAGATGCTTTGGCCCCTCCCTCTGTAGACTTGGGGGGCGGGGGGGGTCATTTTCCCTCCCCCCCCCTGGATCCGCCACTGTAATGGTATTTGGATTTTGATTATTTTATCGTTTCCAAAACAATAAAGGCAGGGCGGTATATTTCTAAGAGAATCCTACCGCAGGCATGTAGGAAGAATCATAAGGGCACAACATACTGTAACAAAAATGTAAAATGGCCAAATTATTAAACTTAGTCACAGTCTGAGTTGAAAGCTCAAACTAGCAGAAAGTAAAGTCTTTTATTTAAACACGCAACTCCATCACTAAACATATACATACCTCATTAAATATTGGCGGAGGGTTAGTGCCCCTCCCCGGAAAACAACTAACTAAAAAAACAAACAATAAGCCTCGGACAAGGACTGACCAAACGTTGACGACCAAGGACCGGACAAAGGACATTGCAATTGGAACTTGGAATGTAAGGGGAGCAAATGATGAGGTGAAAGAGAGAGAGATTGTCCAGGTGCTTGAGGATGCGAAAGTGGATGTATGTGGAATAACTGAAACAAAATGGAGAGGAGAAAGTGTGAGAGAATGGGAGTATGGATGGGGTATATGTGCAGGAGTAGGTGAGAATGAGAGGGCAAAGGAAGGAGTATGTATAGTTGTGAGTAAAAGATGGAAGAGGAGCATAAGACAGTATGGATCAGTTGGATCAAGGATTGTGTGGGTAAAGTTGAAAGTTGGAATACAAATGTGGGCGATTGTGTGTGTGTGTATGCGCCAACGCAAGATCGTGCTAGAAGAGTGAGAGAAGAGTTCTGGACAAATGTAGAAGTGTGCATGGAAAAGTTTGGAAGGAATGAGAGAGTGTTTTTGATTGGTGATATGAATGGTAAAGTTGGGAATGTGAAGGTGGATGGAATAGTTGGTGAGTGGGGTGTGCCTGCTGAGATAGATGAGAATGGGAGTGCGTTAGTGGACATTTGTGCTGGGAGGGGGTTGGTGATAGCCAATACCCTCTTCTGGCATAAAATGATTCACAGGTATACATGGCGAGTGATGAGAAGGGTGGGTGGTGAACTGAGTGAAAGGAAGGCAATGATTGATTATGTGTGTGTGGATGAAAGGATGCGAAGATGTATATTGGATGCAAGAGTTTATAGAGGTTGGGGGAGTGGACTTTCTGACCACTACTTGGTGGTGGCCAGAATTAAAGTTCAAGTAAGATGGAGGAATAGAAGAAGGGAAAGACGAGAGGAAGGCGTAGTTGCAAGGAGAGTGGAAAGGTTACAAGAGGATGAGAAAAAGGCAGAGTATAAGAGAGAAGTGGAGGAACGATTGGGCAAATATGAGTTGGAGCAGATGGGGGACGTGGAAGGTGTGTGTAGAATATTTACAGAAGAAATATGTGCAGCATGTGATGTGGTGTGTGGAAGGAAGAGAAGACAGAGGGGGTGCAAGGAACAGCGTGGTGGACTGAAGAGGTGAAACTGGCTGTGGCACAAAAGAAGAAAGCATACAATAAATGGATGAGAAATAGGGGCGTGGAAGAAGTTGAGAGGCGGAAGAGAGTTATATGTAGAAAGAAAGAGAGAGGTGAAAAGATTAGTAAGAGAGAGTAAGAAGAGAGTGGATGAGGAATTTGGAAGGAATTTGAGTGTAAAGTGGAGGGACTGTAAGAAAATGTTCTGGAAAGAGGTGAAAAGAGTAAGACAGGGTGGAAGTGAAGTTAGCAGGGGAGTGAAAGATAAAAATGGTAGATTACTAGTGGAGAAGGGAGAAAAAGCGAGCAGATGGAGAGAACACTTTAAGGAATTGTTGAACGTGGAGGATGGAAGTAATGCGAGTATAAGTGGCTGGGGAATGGCTGGGAGAAGGAGGGAGGTGAGAAGACAGGAAGAAATCAGTAGGATAGAAGTTGTGGAAGCAATGAAGAAAGTTAAATCAGGGAAAGCCCCAGGAATTGATGGAGTGTGTGGTGAAATGCTGAAGCACGGGGGAGAGATAGTAGTAGAATGAATGTGGAAGATGTGCAGATTGGCCTGGGAGGAAGGTAGAGTCCCGGAGGATTGGAAGTCAGGTATAACTATTCCCTTGTACAGAGGAAAAGGGGAAAAAGAAGTGTGTGGTAATCATAGGGGCATTTGTCTTCTTAGTATAATGGGAAAAGTGTATGGTAGGATACTTATTGACAGAGTTAGAGAAAGAACAGAGAAATTAGTTGGAGAAGAACAGGGAGGCTTTAGGAAGGGAAGAGGTTGTGTAGATCAGATATTCATTCTCAGATCTTTAGTGGAAAAGTTTCTAGAGAAGGGAAAGAAGTTGTATGCGGCTTTCATGGATTTGGAGAAAGCATATGACAGGGTGGATAGACTAGGATTGTGGAAAGTGTTAAGAATATATAGAGTAGATGGGAAGTTGTTGAATGCTGTGAAGAGTATGTACGATGGTGCGAAGGCTGCAGTGCGTGTGGATGGTGAACTAAGTGAATTTTTCTCTTTGAAAGTTGGGTTGAAACAGGGATGTGTCATGTCTCCATGGTTGTTCAATCTGTACATGGATGGGGTAATAAAAGAGGTACAAGGTAGGGTAGTGGATGTTGGAGTGGCCCTGGTGAGAGAGGACAGTGTTTGGAAACTCCCTGTACTGTTGTTTGCAGATGATACTGTGTTGTTGAGTGAAGACGAAGGGGAGCTGCAAGGCTTGGTGGATGAGTTTGAGAGAGTGTGTAAGAAACGGAATCTAAAGGTGAATGTAGGGAAGAGTAAAGTGATGGTCTTTGAGAGAGGTGAAGTCAGTGAATGTACAGCGAGGTTGGATGGTGAGGAATTGGAAAATGTGAGTACGTTTAAGTACTTGGGTAGTGTGATGAGTAAGGATGGAGGTTTGGAGGGTGAAGTGCTTGAAAGGGTACAGCAGGGTAGAAAGGTTGCTGGTTCTTTGAAAGCAGTGATAAGAAACAGGGAAGTGAGCATGGAAGTGAAAAAGTTACTACATGACAGTATTGTGATACCAACTCTAACGTACGGAAGTGAAGCTTGGACGTTGTTGGAAGGACACAAGTCAAGAGTGAGAGCCGTGGAAATGAGTTATTTAAGAGGAGCCTGTGGAGTCACATGGAGAGACAGGCTGACGAATGAGGATATAAAGGATCGTTGTGGTGTTGATGTGGATGTGATAGGAAGCGTTATGAGGAACACACTGAGGTGGTTTGGCCATGTGGAGAGGATGGAGGGAGAAAGACTGACGTAGAGAGTGTATGTGAGTGAGGTGGAGGGGGAAAGAGGGAGGGGGAGGCCGAGGATGAGATGGAGGGATGGGGTGGAGAGGTATATGAGAGAGGGGGGTGTGAGTTGGGAGCAGGGGAGTGAAATGGCGGGGGACAGGGCGACTTGGAGGCGATTTGTTTGTGGCCACCCCAAACGAGATTGAGGCGTCTGGCAATAGATAGATAGATAGATAGATTAAATATTAACTTTTAGGTTCGTTTCGTATGGCCTGGCCTGCACCTACAGTATAGTGCAGGCCAGGCCATACATTAGCCCGGTCAGTAGGGTGTGGGCTGACTTAAAAAATAGCAAGGGAGAAGACTCAACCTGGAAAATATCGGATGGTCTGCAGACTTAAGTGTTTCGGTTTAATTTTAAGTTTGTAGTACGGAGGTATATACCGTACATTTTGTCTAGCCCCTCCAAAAATCTGTTGATAATTACAGGCCTGTTTCGGATTCGTTTGCAGGTGCTGGGCGCGTCGTTCACGACAACAGCAACCGCAAAAGAAATGACTGATGAGGAAGAGACGGCTGTGCCAGTTAGTGGGCAAATCCGACTGGTGTTAGTGGGAGCGTGTTGGACGGTGAGTGGGAAGTAGGGTGGCACTGTGGGGTGTGGAACCACGTAATTTGGTTTTGCTTTTCTTGTTCACCAAAGCCCTAGTCACATTGGAGATTAAGCAGTTTATAATTTCGCTAAGGGAAGGAGAGAGACAACACTATAGGACTGATATCATGGCATGCATACACTTATACACACATCCATCTTTGACCAAGGCAGGATTAAATCTGTGCGCACTGAGGTGAAAACAAAACGGCTACAGTTTGTCTTTTATTTTCCACCAGCTTTTGTGGTGCCGCTCATAGAAAACGATTAATGACAAACTGCCTAAGACACAGTAAATTGCTGGAATTATTTTGAATTCATATTGGTATAAGCACTCCGATTACTAGCCTAAAGTTCAATTTTCTAAACTTCTTTGCATCAGTTTATATAACGATGATGGTCAGTGAATTACAATAACATTTTGCCAGTCAGTGCACGCAACAGCCGTGTGAAATATTTAGCAGGTAAAAATTTGTTTTTGTTAACTGTAGTCGGTTTGTTTTAACTTGACGGAACTGGTGCCACTCCCACAGTCTAAATACTAGTTCGTGGTTGCATCAGATTCGGTGAGCCTTGGATATGAGGTACGAATATGTCTCCTTGGTTGACAATTAAATCAACCCAGCAGTCTGGCTATACTTAGTAATCAAGGGAACTGAAATGGGTAGCAAGTTTTTGTCAGGTTAGTGTAAAAGAGCTACATTAATGCTATATGGGTTGCATATCGTAGTATGATTTATACTGTTAAGAAACAGGAGTGCTAGCAAGGGGGTAATGGAAAATTCCGGATAATTCTCGCATTTTTAGTTGCCAGATGGAATTGCCAGGTAGCCTACTGATGTGAGCTGAGTGTATTCTGTAAAGTTATGCGTTAATTTTTATTATTTTTCTCTATAATTATTTATTTGGATAATTGTTAAATTATGTAATATTCGGATTAAATGCTAAAGCATTTAGAGTGCTACGTAACGTAAGAAGCTCAATATTCTGGATGTCTCTGTTGCTACTAGGCAGTGACGTATCCAGGATTTTTGCCAGGGGGGACAATCTATCTATCTATATACCTAGGCTGCTTCCCCCAAGGAAAGGGAGGTAGCCGAGACAGGACGACTCACTCTCCATTTACTCATCCATTCAAAACACATTCATTCGCATCTTGGAATATATCCCCAAAATATCTGTCACCATACTGGGGTGTACCCCGGACACACACATACTTTCCCACAAATATGATACTAGCGCTTTTTTCTATTTTCCTTTGCGGTTCTCTCTCTCTCCCCGAACTTAGCACATATATGTAAATTAAAATTCGCTGCCGCATCCACCCCCATTCGTTCGTAGATTTCCTGCACCTGCAGTATAGTGCAGGCCGGGCCATACATTAGCCCGGTTCCACCCCCAGTCTGGTATTCTGTTTTGTAGGCTACTACTGCTGTGGTGGTAGCCAATAGAAATTCTGTTTTCTACTATTTATTCTTTTAGTTTGATTCTCATTGGCTCAGGCATCAGGGGTGGTGCATACGTCAAGACTGACCTAAATACAACTGGTGGGATTAACCTCTCTTATAGTAGCCGCAGCGAGAATATGAACGCTGTGGTGGGGCAGGCGGGATGACCGGGGATTCCCCCACTGTAGCCATATCCACATGTCACCGACCATCGGCCACCGCTGCAGCCCCGCTCCATGATCCTTACCCTGTGTCTCTGGCTTTCTCTTTCGCTCTCGGTTTCTATATAAACTGGTGTATTTCCGAAACTAATTATGAAATTATTATGACTTTTGTTCCACACCACCGCTGAGGTAAAAATCAAGGAGAGTTTTCTGTATAAAGGTTTCCCCCCCCTCCTAAATATGGCATATGAGCGGGGGAGTGCGGCCTTGCCGATACCTCCGCCTGACCTATAATTATACACTCGCCAGAACTGACCTGCCCTCAGACAAGGGGGGGGAAACCTTTATACAGAAAACTCTCCTTGATTTTTACCTCAGTGGTGGTGTGGAACAAAAGTCATGATAATTTCATAATTAGTTTCGGAAATACACCACTTTATATAGAAACCGAGAGAGAAAGAGAAAGCCAGAGACACAGGGTAAGGATCATGGAGCGGGGCTGCAGCGGTGGCCGATGGTCGGTGACATCTTACCTCTATGGTCGGTGACATGTGGATATGGCTACAGTGGGGGAATCCCCGGTCATCCCGCCTGCCCCACCACAGCGTTCATTTCTCGCTGCGGCTCGGGTGACCACGCGACCTGCCCCGCTCAGCAGGGATTGATTTTTATATCACCTGAACTGTACTGTACTGTATAGAAAGGATTTTTCCATTAAGGAAAAAAAAAAAAAAAGTAAAGCTATCCGTCCTGAAAATTTTCACCCAGAAAAGTGAGGGGGACAAAAGATACTCTGTCCCCCAGGCTTCAAAAAGTAGGGGGGAGGGGGGACACGTCCCCCTGTCCCCCATTCAAACGAGGCCCTTGGCACACATATTTATATCCGCTTACCTTCTAAAATGTAGTCTGAGGTGATCATAATGGTTTCATGCAGTCTTCAAAAATTCTTCTTGGTTCAGCTGTTTGTAACAATAATTGTGCAGTGTTTGTTTGCAACTGGCTACAGGGTGAGAAGATATGGCTGCAGGGTGAGAGGATGTGGCTGAGGGGACAACAAGGCCATTTTTACACCTCATCAGGATTCAAGTGCAAAATATCATTAGAGCTCTAATATTAACCACATAATCTAAGGGATAGGAATTGTTAAGTTATAACTGGTCGTTTTTTCTCAAGGGTTTTATAGTATTTATTCTAGCTTTCAGTTTCATAGGAAATTATTGTCTCCAATCAAATATTTTTGGAAACAGACAATATTGTTTAATATATAAGTGGTAAAATTAGGAAAACTGCATTACCATAAAAGAACTATGCCAAAAATCCCTTTCAGCATTTCCCCCAAATTTTCCCACGGGAGGCAAACTGCCCCCCTGCCCTTCCAGTGGCTGTGTGCTGCTAGGAGTACCTAGAACGTTCGAGTGGCAAGGAAGGTTATAACAAGGATAGGGGAAAGAGTAGAGTCAGTCAGTTCGCTTGTGGCCCTTGTGCATTTGGTGTAACTCTGGCACTTATGAAATTAGCTAAGGTGGCAAGCAGACAGGGCAATTACTTGGGAAATGAAAACTACAAACGCAAGGAGCCTGTGTTATTATGGCTTCTGAGTTGATCTTGTGTATATTGAAAGGCTGACTCTACGAGGAACGAGTCACTGGGTGACGTCTCTCCTATACTGTTGGAGCCTGTGGCAGTGAGGGACGAGGACGTAACAATATCAGCAGACAAAGCCACTGGTCCAGATGAAATTCCTTCATTAGTACTTAAAAATTGTTCCTCAGTGTTGGCTCCTGTATTAGCAAAATTTTTCCGCTTATGCATCCGTGCCTCAATTTTTCCAGCCCCATGAAAAGAAGCAAATATCCATCCTGTTCCTAAAAAGGGGGCAACTTCTGATCCATCAAACTATAGACCAATTGCAATAACTTCCGTTCTCGGTAAAGTTTTTGAGACACTAATTAACAAACACATAGTCAAGCATCTAGAAATCAATAAATTTATCAATGATCGGTAATATGGATTTAGACAGGAACGTTCAGCTGTAGATATTCTTTGTCTTCTTACCCATTAGATTAACAAAACAATAGACCAACACGGTGAAACACACACAGTAGCACTTGTTATTTCAAAAGCATTGGACAGAGTATGGCACCAGGGCTTATTGTCTAAGATGTCACACTATGGCCTTGCATCACTGGTTCCTCTAATTCTTCTTACCTTCATAGTAGAAAAATACGGGTCATGGTAGACGGAATTTATTCTCAGTTTCATTCCATAAATACTGGCGTACCTCAGAGATCAGTTTTGGCGCCAACCCTCTTTCTCATTCATATAAATGACCTATCTGTCACGCACAATCCAATACGCTCTCATGCTGATGACTCGACCTTTCATAGTTCTTTCACATTTAGTACCTCCTTTACACAATTTGATATTATAAATTCCCAAATAAACACAGCAGTTTCTCTGAACCAGGACCTTTCTAAAATCATTCAATGGGGACATAAAAAATCTGGTCTCATTTAATGCTCAGAAAACTAAATACATTAATTTCTCCAATAGAAAGAATCCCTCAGACTCTCACATAATTTTAAATGATGTCAGTATTCCCATATCCACTACAATTGATATCCTAGGTGTTACTCTAAACCCCAACCTAAGCTGGACAGCTTATGTTAAATCCCTTGCTAAAAATGCTGCTAAAAAACTGGGACTTATGTACAGAGTTCGTGAGTTCTTCACTGACTAGCAGATGGCCACAGTATACAAAAGTCATGTGCGTTCTCAGATCGAATACTGTTCACCACTGTGGAGTGGATGTGGAGCGGTTGCATTGAGGCAGTTGGACAAAATTCAAAATAAAGCCATTAAATTAATCAATAATCCTGCCATAACGCAGGACCTTCCTCCGTTATCAGTACGTAGAGATGTTGCTCCTTTAGCACTATTTTATCGATATTTTTACCGTAAGTGCTCTTACGAACTGGCTTCAATTGTGCCTCCCCTTCACATTTTCTCCCGAAATACTCGGGCAGCTGGGAGCGCCCATGAACTCACACTCTCTCCCCCACAATGCAGAACCTCTGCTTATCAAAATTCATTTATCCCCAGAACTACTACTCTTTGGAATTCACTTCCTGGGAGTTGCTTCCCACATACATCTAATCCTCTCGATTTTAAATCCAATTGTTATAAGTATTTTATGAATGGAGGATGCCTTTAGGCACACGGACTTATTTTTTTTTCTTTGTTTTTCCTTCCTCCATTCATTTATATATATATATATATATATATATATATATATATATATATATATATATATATATATATATATATATATATATATAGTAGACGTGCAGCTTCCTCCTGGGCATTCAGAGAAAACATGGAAACTGCATACCAAGTCCTACGATATGCATGCTGATTGTGAAGAATTACAAAATAATATTACTGTGTCATAAAGGAAGCTAGTATCACGATGTAAAAGCCACATGATAGCAGTGGTGGCATATATGAATGAGATAAATTACAGAGGGTATAAGAAATGTAACGAGTTTCAACAGCACTATGATGTTTGGTGTGTTACCAGGATGGTTGATGGGAACCCAACTTGTTGTGATCGTATTACTACTTTGCCTGATGTTTGCAAGTGGAAGTAGTAGCTGATGAATGGGAGCACCTTCTACAACATCTGCTAAGATATCAAACCGATATCTGCCCTCCTTCCCCTATTTTGCATCCTTTATAGGCTAAGGCTTGAAAGTGGGGGTTGACCCCTAAAAATAATGCTGGGAAATTTTGTATAGTGGAAGACTTTTCAAAGTAGCCATACAAACTGACCTGAGAATCTTCGTAGAAATCACTGTTCTCACTTTCCCCTGTTTCTAATCTTTTTGTTTTTGGGAGTGGGGCTGCCCCCTTCTTAGAATCGTTTGGGGGGTAAAGCTCCCCAAATATCGCATTACGGATGAGAGCCCATTCTAAAACATGTATAGTGCTAATTAAGATAACAAAGCCATATCTTCTTTTCTTTCACTGTTTCTGACAATTTTTATTTGGTTTAGGGGGTAGAACCCCATAATAATAACGGCTGGAAAACTGTATATAGTGGAAGACATTTGTAATAACCAGACGAACTCATTTGGGGAGTTTCATCCAAATCCATCAAATATCGTGGGTTAGGAAGAGTTAAGGCACATACACACATACATAGACGGACAGAGACACAAGTTGAATTTTGTACAATGGTACATGGTGAGTTGCCTGTGCATTCAGAGAACATATGGAAATTGCATACCCAGTCCTGTGATGTGCAAGACGATTTGAAAGAATTGCAAACTAATATTATCGTAGTTGTAGATATATCATAGCCGTCACCGAGCTATTGTAACAGTTTGTTAATTTGTAGGGATTTTACGAAATGAGAGAAAGTTCGTTGTACTTGACGTAGATGGCAGGAGAAAGATAAAGATGAGTCTGGGGTTTGATTGCAGTTTATTTCCTTCAAAGGGAATATCTCAAGAGTAATACTGAGTAATAGTGAGTGAGTTTCGCTAGAGCGTAATGAGGTGAGAGCTACTGGCTAACCCGCGCGGTCCTCTCCTCGCCGTCTCTATTCTCTCCTAAACCCCTTCTGCCCTGTCTCTTCCATTTCCCCTGTATATGACTGGTTGTGTCACGTGTAAGGCATGGTTGTGTGGAACCTTCCCGAGCCTGGGGACTTTCTGATCAGGCGTCACACCTCGCTGTGTGTGACATTCCTAACTAGAGAATGCAAACGCCATTTCCTCTAGCTCTAGGCATGACTTTTCTTCTAACCTCTGTATTACATATATAAGTTACTAGCTATTATGTAGTGTGTTATGATATTTTAGAGTCCTGACATCACTCAGTCACACCCCAGCTGGCATACATACATCAGCCTGTAGTAACTAATTGCACTATAACCTATTAATACATAGTATTCATAACAATACCGTAGAGATACAATAATACTGTAGAAACATAACACACTGTAGTAATATATTGTATGTATAATGGAGTAAATACATGGTAGTAAAATACTGAATATAGAATATTGTATAACATACTGTAGTAATATTTTGGCACAAATGTTTATGTACAACAGACATACGCATATATTTATGCAATGGTATTATAATGACCATACCATACCAGGATGATGATGTAAAGATTCGTCCAACTACAGAAATATGGACCCAGGCTCAGGGTAAAGAGCCCGCTAGAGTTATCTGAAGTTGAAGTGGAGCATCCTCTTCAAGGAACTGCTGGGGCTGGTTAATTTTGAAAATAAATGTGGGTCCGTCTCTTTGAGACGTCCTAAGAGTATGTCCGGGTCAAGGGCCGTCTTGATGATGTTATTTTTCTCTGCTCTGTTGATGGTCTTGCGAGAGTTCAGGTGAAGGTCAGGAACTGTGGACGTGGAGGGTATAGTGCCTTCAGTATCCATCTCGGCTGGAGGCGGTGGTCTTGGCTGTTTCTCCATCTTCCTCTTCTTCGATATCGGTGGTGGCGTGTGAGAGGTACGTGCCTCCTCGGTGGGCTGGAGGTCGACGACAGCAGCAGGAAGTGGTAAGGGGGAGGTATGGTCACTGTCCTGAAGGATACAAAGGACGGGAGAGGCGGCCCTTCCCTCAGCTGCTGACGGCGGGCGGTGGTTATCATCGTTGGTGTCCATTGGCGAGGCAGAGGTGGTGCAGGAGGAGGCAGTCGCTCTGTTTAGAGGGGCGTCGAGCTGCAGCCTTTTACGCGGTGTTGTGCGGGGTTTGGGAGGCTGCAGTGTGGTGGTATGACGCTCCTCATGCCAGGACTATAGTAAGAGTCATATACTGTATATGTAATGCACTTACCTATCTATCTATCTATCTACCTATCTCTCTCTCTCTCTCTCTCTCTCTCTCTCTCTCTCTCTCTCTCTATATATATATATATATATATATATATATATATATAATAGTCAATCGCCTAAGGTGTGGGTAATTGGTTCTGGAACAATCCCCCGCCATAGAAACCCGTGCCATAGAAATAACTAAACTTATGGGAAAAATGGAATTTGGTTCTGGACGTTCACCCTAAGTCCCCCTTCTCACCCCACTTTTCCCCATTTGCCTCCACTTTACACAGGCACACAATGAAGCAATCAGTCAGTGCATGTGTTACGTGTAAAAACAGGTACAAAAAATGGGAGGGTAATCACCCTTGTGTCTACTTGGGCATAATACAGTGGTTTGTAAAACTAGTACGAACTGGTTAATGATGAAGCACCGACCTCTGAGCTAAGATGAAGTATAATGCATCCCATCATCATCATCATGTACTGTATATAAGAATGATTATTAATGTTAAATGTGAGTTTTATTGACACTTGAGTATACACATTTCATCAAATAACCTTCTTCAGTCAGTGCTGGACCAGGCAGCCTCCACCATCTTTAATGTTTTGGTCAGTCACCTGATCAGCTGACTTACCAAAACATTAAAGATGGCGGAGACTGCCTGGTCCAGCACTGATTGAAAAAGTTTATTTGATGACGTTTGTATGTTCAAGTGTCAACAAAACTCACGTTTAATATATTAATAATCATTCTTATATATGTGATGATGATGATGGGAGGCATTATACTTCGTCTTAGTTCAGAGATACGTGCTTCGTCACTAACCATTTCATACCGGTTTTATGAACAAAATCTATAAACTAGTCACAATACCCAAAGAATCTTCAATGTTTCATTACGTAACACAATGAATTTGGTGAAGTTTAACCTTCTCATAAGAGAGAAAAAAGTCCACAGTTGGAGTACTTGTAGTATGGAGCTGAAGTGGTCGCCATCTTCTTTGTTTACAAACAGGGGAGCAAGTCGACCGCCAGAGGAATTTGCCAGGGCGTTTCAAACTTTGCCGTGCCCCCACGCCATAGGTATTTTATGCACGTGGTTCGTTTTTTTTTTTTTTTGGTTCTGGCACCTTGCCGTGTCATAGAAAACAGCAGGATGGAAGTCCGTGTCATAGGTGACTTGACTGTATATATATATATATATATATATATATATATATATATATATATATATATATATATATATATATATATATATATATATATATATATATATATATATATATGGAGCCTCTGTGGTACAGTGGTAGAGTGTGCGTTTTCGTACATGGGTGAACCAAGGTTCGCGCCCCGCCAGGGTAATAAACTTTGGGAGTGTTCACCCAGCCATTACTGCTTTGGCACACACAAGGGGTGCTGTGGTTGAACCAGTGTCTCTTAAGCCCCCTTCACACGTACACGATCTTTTAACCGACCGCAGCGCAATTAGGGATCATGCTGCGGTCAGGTAGTCATCGTTTGGCATCGCAACGCAGTCTAGCACATCGCCATGGAGTCCTGGAACTTCAGGATTTTTTAATGCTTGCATAAAAAAATCGTGGACCTAGGCGATTGTCAAATCCATCAGAGAGCATTTGGTTTACAATCGGGTATAATCGTGATACAGTCCATTTGCAGTCCTGATAAATCGTGGTTTCATCGCCGGGAAAAAAACCGTTAACGAGATGTGGCAACAGTGTATATACAATTGGCATAGGCACACACAACCATAAAATGTGTGGCGTGTGACTCCCTCAAGTTCACAGTCTAGTGCGCGCATGCCCTGAAGTGTCTGTCGGTGTCACCATGGCCCAGCGTAGGAACCGTAATGTCATCAGGCGTTTTGCTCCCTCACAAGAGCTCTTTGATGACACTGACTGCAACACACTGAGTCAGGAGTGGGATGAGGAGTCGTCTTCATGTATGCAGGTGGAGGAGGGACAGACACAGCGTGAGAGTGAAGTTCGGTCTCTGCAGCTTGAGGTCAGATCTCCGTCACCAGCAGAGTCATTCTCTGGTGCATTCCCCAAGACAGTGCGCAAGACCAAGATTGACCTCACTGAGGAACAAGAAAGAGACTTGGTGGAGTGGTACGAGGAATACGCTGAGTTGTACAATAAAAAGCTGAAAGTGTACAAGGACATAGGACGGAAGAACAGGCTGTACGAGGAGAAGGCCTATATCTTGGGAATGACAGGTGAGAAAGTTTAATGTTTTCAGTGGCATACTATGCGTAATGTTTAGTGCATATAGTGCAGGGAGTGTGTTGGGTGCTTGTATGGGTAAAGGCTAGTTTTGAGTTGTCTTCCCCTTTTGGCTCAGTTTTTGAATAGTTGAGAACCCTGTACAGTATTTCCCAAGATAACATTCCAAGAAATACGGGTTATTTAATGTTTGTTTTGTTTTTTGTAATTTCAGTTGCCCAGCTCAAGACTTGGCTTGAGAGTATGAGAACCAGGTATGGTCGCCTTCGTGATAACCGTTCCGGTGATGGTGCACTGGAGCTGACTGAGAGGGATGCCTGGATCCTCGCTACATTCGAGTTCCTGAGGCCACATATTGTTGCGTGCAAGACCCGCACCACTCTCCTGGTAAATATAAGTGTACTTTAGTGGTAATTGAAACTACATTTATTAAACAGAATTTCCTTTAATTTTATAACAATATCTTCTCATGTTCATAACCCTTTCACTGTGGAGAGAGAGAGAGAGAGAGAGAGAGTAGAACGTAGATGAAAAAAAGATGTATGATAATGATGATGATAATTTTTCAATACATATGCAGTGAAAGGGTTAAAGAAACATAACTGCCATCAATCTTCAAATTTATTGCTGGTTATTTGTAAAAGAAAAACAAAAACTTATTTCAAATTCTGTTTTGTACGCTAAAATTATTTTTTTCCATACAGACTCCGACACTGTCTGCTGAGCAGGCGGGCTCTGACTATGTTGGTGCCAGCCCTTCTCAGACTGTCAGCGACCAGTCTGCTGTGGGGGATGAGCCACCTGCCAAGAAATGCCGCATTCAGGACACTACACTGCAAAACGTAGGTAGAAATAAGTTCATTGGAAAGGTATTACATAATACATCAAAATAATGCAATACCTGTTTACACACACACCACACAAACACATAACCATAACATAACCACACAATCCTTTTTTATCTTTCCTTTCCGTTTTTTCTTTTTTCTTTTGTTAAAATGAGTTTAAATTTTCGTTCACTTTCTGAACAGCTCGCTGAGAAGCAGCAGGAGATATCTGCCCTGAAGAAACTGGTGGAGGATGTTTATAAACCCAGCAACAATTTGCAAAATCAGGCTCAACAATGCTGTGCTCTGTTGTCAAGCGTTGCGGAGACGCTTGACCAGCAGGCCTTGTCGCTTTGGATGGGGGAGGTGATGCAGTTCACCTTCAGCGTCCAGAAGCAAATGCATCAGAGGCAGCGTGCAGCTTTGACGGGACCAGCACCACCCTCTCTGCCAACGCTCCAGTCACAACACCCTCCCCAGTGTACTGCACAACAACAATACTACCAGCCCGCACAGTACCAAGCTCCACCCACCAACTGGAGGGGTCCTGCACCGCCACCACCTACTCCTGGGCACAACTTATCCTTCGGCAGCCTATCCATCCTCGACCGTGAGAACATTCCACAACCTATGAGGACGTCAACTCCTGCACAGCCGTCCACAGTCACAGGTGAACATCCATAAACACAAAACAAGTACATTCCATTCTCTCCACTACATTTAAGCATCTCTGCTTACACCTCATCAACCCCAGCTGCTTTCCCATTTTTCAGCCGCTTCATAGCACTCTTCACCTGTGTGAGTATCACGTCTCCTGGCACTGCATTCCTTCTCTGCACACCCCCAAAACCAATCATGTTTACAGCTGCTCTGCTCTTTCTATCCCCATTCATCAGGCTTTCAAAATATTCTTTCCATCTGGTCCACACATCCTCTGCCACTCCTAAACCCACCCCGTTCATCACTTCTGATATCTCTCTTACTTTATAATAATTCTTCCATATACCTTCCCTACCACACTCAGTAAGCTTATGCCACGATAATTCTTACACTCACTTCGTTATATATATATATATATATATATATATATATATATATATATATATATATATATATATATTGTTACGGAACAGAGAAAACTGTCCCGCAAAGTTCCAGGTTCAAAACAAAAGAGTTAGGTAAAATTACAAGTTAAAGTTTAATGCTCAAACTAACAACTAAACATTCAGGACTCATAAGGATAATGTAATGGCAAAAAACAGGTTAAATATATGGTTAACTGCAATAGCCTCTATTAACACGAAATTAGCAAGAGTAAATTTATCTAAGTCAGCCCTGATAAAATGAGAATACCAGATAATACTCAGTGAATGCAAGATATATTATTACGGATACTAAATATTATTAATAAGGGCTGACACCCAAAACACATGAATCACAAAAACCTTACTAGGCCTAAGAATTAACACCTTACGCTACACAGTACAAGAAAAAATGTAATAACACTCATATTCAAATTACACAGCTGCTAGATGGTTGGAGACTTCCTGAGCACTCACAATAATAACAACTGTACAGGGGAGGACAGAGATGTGAACAAAATGAGTAGATCTAAGTGGCCATAATGCAGAGACTGAGCTCATTATATAGGGGCCGGCAGAGCTTGATACAACTTGTAAGAAGGACGCGCAAATGAAGCCGGAGGGGACAAAGAGTTGACACTCCTGCTCTGAACAACAGAAAGAACGACTTACCCTACTATAAGGGGAGAAGGGGGGAGTGAGGTAGAACACGCTCGTGATCAAATATGCAGCATACTGTACGTTAGAATTACACAAAGGATGATGAAATCATAGGCTATGTAACACCTCCCCACAAAGAAAAAGAAATTTACAAAGGAAATTTCTTATTACTCTAAAACAATCTGTCTAAAGTCTAGATAAGCAATCTGCAATAACATTTTCTTTCCCCTTGACATGTTGTATGTCTAATGAATACTCCTGAAGTAGTAGACTCCATCTTGTCAATCTCTGATTTTTATCTTTAAACTTACTAAGGAATTTCAGTGGGTTATGATCGGTATCAATGACTATGGGGTCAAAACCAGAACACAAATAAAATGAAAAATGCTGTAAACCCAAAATCAAGACCAAAAGCTCTTTCTCAATAGTTGAGTAGTTGTTTTGAGGTGGAGTGAACGTCTTACTGTAATAAGATACAGGGTGTTCAATACCCTGATCATCTTCTTGCAGCAAAACAGCCCCAGCTCCTGTATCACTTGCATCAACAGCCATCTTAAAAGGCTTAGCAAAATTTGGAGTAGCGAGCACTGGCTGACTTAATAGGATAGCTTTAAGTTTGCTGAAAGAGGATTCACAGTCATCGGTCCAGACAAATTTAACTCCCTTTTTCAGTAGGTCTGTAAGTGGTGATACAAGAATTGAAAAGTTAAGAACAAATCTTCTGTAATAACCTACCATTCCCAAAAATCTTTGTAGCTGTTTCCTACTTTTAGGTCTGGGAAGATCACTTATAACCTGAACCTTAGCTCCTGGTGGTGCAACATGTCCATCACCAATTACGTACCCAAGGTACTGAACTTTAGCTTGACCAAACTCACACTTTGATAAATTAGCTACAAGATTAGCCCGAACCAAACGCTCAAGAAGTTTACTGACTTGGCATAGGTGATCTTTCCAGTTGTCACTGAAGATTAATACATCATCAATATAAACAACACACCCTGCCAAACCCTCTGTTACAACATTCATGAGCTTCTGAAATGTGGCTGGTGCATTCTTCATACGATATGGCATTACAGAACATGCAAAAGTCTTTCCTAGTGTTACAAAACATGAGATCTCCCTAGCACGTTCAGTCATAGGTACTTGCCAGTATCCCTTTAACAAATCAAACTTACTTATGTACCTAGCCTTTCCGATCTTGTCTATGCAATCTTCCACACGAGGGAGAGGGTAAGTGTCTGTTTTGGTTATCTGATTAACACGTCTGTAGTCGATGCAAAGCCACTGTGACCCACCTGGCTTAGGGACTAGAGTGACAGGAGAATTCCACTCACTCTGACAGGGCTCAATCATCTTGTGGTCCAACAGGTAGTCAAGCTCCTTCTGGATGAGAGGAACTTTCACTGGGTTCACACGGTAAGGAGGCAGTTTAATTGGCTTTGCGTCTCCAACATCGACATCATGCATCAACACAGTGGTTCTTCCTGGAGTGGCACGGAACACTTGCGGGTACTCCTGCAGTAATGCCGAAAACTCCTGCCTTTCCTCGGGAGCTAGATGAGAAAGCTTAGTTTGGAGATCATTCATGATATCAGGATTCTTCCCCAAACTATCACTCAGGCTCATGCTGCATGGGAGAACTTCACTTGCAGACTCGGGTGGAACAGGTACAGTGCAGACTGGGTTATTTTCGTCCCGCCTGTGATATAACTTTAGCATGTTGATGTGACAAAGTTGCTTGTTCTTTCTACGATCTGGTTTGGCGATGACATAGTTGACATCACTGAGTTTCTTCTCCACGAAACAAGGACCACTAAACTTGGCTTGAAGAGGTTACCCATGCACTGGTAGCAGAATCAAAACCTGATCTCCTGGCTGAAAGTGGCGTAACCTGGACTTCTTATCATACCAAGTCTTCATCTTCTCCTGAGCAGCTCCTAAATTCTCTCTCGCCAGCTGTAAAGCAGTGGACAGCCGTTCTTTGAACTTCATCACATACTCCAGCAGGTTGACGTCATCTTCCTCCGACAGCCAGCATTCCTTGAGTAGCTTAAGGGGTCCTCTTACTTCATGGCCAAACAGTAGTTCAAAGGGTGAGAAGCCCAGTGATTCATTTGGAGATTCTCTTGCGGCAAATACAACGAATGGAAGACCTTTATCCCAGTCTTTCTGATGTTCCAAACAATATTTCTTGAGCATCGATTTGAGTGTTTGATGATATCTCTCCAACGCTCCTTGGGTCTGGGGATGGTAAGCTGAAGACGTGATCTGGGTGATGCCCAACTCTTTCAGAGACTGCTTGAAAACATTTGACATGAAATTACTTCCCCGGTCTGACTGTACCTCCTTGGGCAGACCAAACTTTGTGAAGAACCCTAGCATTTCCTTAACCACGTTCTTTGCTGAGATATTTCTAAGTGGAATGGCTTCAGGATAACGAGTAGCCATATCAGTCAGGGTCAACACATAAGAAAATCCTGAAGAAATCTTAGGAAGAGGGCCCACAATATCCACCAACACACGGGTGAAAGGCGCCTCAAAAGGAGGAATGGGAACTAGAGGTGCAACCTTTTCGGTCTGATTACACTTCCCCACAACTTGACAGGTGTGACAAGACTTACAATACCAGGAAACATCCCTGAAGATACCTGGCCAGTAGAAGTGTTTCAAAATGAGTGCCACAGTCTTCCTCACTCCAAGGTGTCCTGCCAAACTGGAATCATGAGCCACTCTAATGATATCCTGCCTACAAATACGAGGGATGACAACTTGATGTACAACCTCCCATTCACAGTTGGCGGATCCTGTTGGGGGTCTCCACTTCCTCATACGTACTCCTGACATTATATAATAACAAGTAGAAGCACCAGCTGACTCTTCCTCACTGCAAGCAGAGTTAACCAGACCTTTCAACTCAGGGTCAGCAACCTGCAACTCAACCAACTCTTGACGAGACAAATTTTCAACACTACGGGGTACTGCCTCATCTGGTGAGTGGTCCAGATTAGCAAGAAAAGTGTCAGCTAGGATATCATCATCATCATCATCATTATCCTCTAAGTCACCAGTAACTTTAGACTTAGCCCTAGTGACAGCACATGCAGAGAACACATCAGGGACATCACAATCCTGGGCCGCAGCCACTGGCTCACTAGACAACTGAGGAGCTGGACACACTTGACTTCCACCAATATCATTTCCAAGTAAGAAAGTTACACCTGACATTGGGAGTGTCTCAACCAACCCAACCATAACGGAACCATTAACAAAACCAGACTCTAAATTCACTCTGCACAGAGGGACAGAGAAGTAATTATTCCCTACACCTTGTAAGATTACAGTTTCATCAGAGGAATTAACATTAGAGCCTAGAACACTGGTCAGCATAAGGGATTGGCAAGCACCTGTATCACGATATATTTTAACTGATTTCCTGTCATTACTGTCCAGAGGACTGACAAAACCATCAGACAGGAAATTAGCACATGAACTCTTGAGAGTGTCACCCACGTTACTGCTCAAAAGAGGAGCTTCATCATGAGAATTTAATTTACCCCTCAAAGCAGGTTCAGTTAACTCAGTTAAAGAATTCTGGGAACTCTCAAGGGTGGACACTAGACCAATTGACTGAATATTTAAAGACTCCTTTTTGTTCACATCACGCTGTCTCCTGAAACATTCCTCCGTAGTATGACCAAGCTTACTACAATAAGTACATTTACTTTTCTGAAATCTAGAGGTGAAGCTGGTATTTACTTCCTGAGAAACATCATCTTTATTCTCTTTCCTGTTACCTGTACTCTGAGTAGAGGCAACGTACTTACTCTCAGCTTTCCATTTTTCTTTAGAATATCTCTTGTGAGTGAGAACATATTCATCAGCTAAAACTGCAGCATCAGACAAATTATCTATTCTTTTCTCATCAAGATATAGGCTTACATCATTATTAATACACCTTTTGAAGTCCTCCAGCAAAATCATCTGCTCAAATTTACCAAAATCAGAATCCACATTCTTAGAATTAAACCACTCCTCTAACAGATCTTCTTTGATTTTTGCATACTCAACATGGGATTGCTTATCTTGCTTATAAGTTGTCCTAAATTTTACTCTATAGGCTTCAGGAACAAGCTCATAGGCCTTAAGAATCAAGCTGTTAACGACATCATAATTATCAGATTGATCCTGAGGCAAAGATGCATAAGTTACTTGAGCTTTACCGGTGAGAACAGTTTGAAGGAGTACTGGCCAATACTTTTTAGGCCAATTAAAACCTGTAGCTACCCTCTCAAACAACTGAAAATACTTTGTTAAATCAGATTCATTAAAAGGAGGGACAAGTTTAACATTTTTAGCCACATCAAAATCATCAGAGCTAGATGATCCAGTTCCACCTTGTTTCATGCGATACTCATGGTCTGCCTGAATCCTAGCAAGTTCAACTTGTGCCTGAAACTCAGCCTCCTTAGCACAAGCCTGAAACTCAGCCTCCTTAGCACGAGCCTGAAACTCAGCCTCCTTAGCATTAGCCTGAAACTCAGCCTCCTGAATACGAGCTTTTACGTGAAATTCAGCCTCCTTAGCACGAGCCTTCTGCAGGGCTAGCTGGAACTTAGCTAATTCAATCTGCGTTTGCTCATTTCGAGGAGTTACATTAAACAAGCTTTCATTAATCATGTCAACAATTTGATCTTTAGAATGATGAGAGTGAACAGCAATTCCCAATTGTTGAGCAACAAGCTTAAGTTCATTCTTTGTTCTGTTTTCTACATCACACACTGTTTGCACATTTGACAAAAATTTTTTGGCTTCATCAAGCGTAGTAATAGTAGACATCATGAATAAATCACAGTCACAAAATATCAAGCAATATCCTTATGATAATATCCTGAATATCCTGGCGAGGTCGCCAAATTTATGTTACGGAACAGAGAAAACTGTCCCGCAAAGTTCCAGGTTCAAAACAAAAGAGTTAGGTAAAATTACAAGTTAAAGTTTAATGCTCAAACTAACAACTAAACATTCAGGACTCATAAGGATAATGTAATGGCAAAAAACAGGTTAAAAATATGGTTAACTGCAATAGCCTCTATTAACACGAAATTAGCAAGTGTAAATTTATCTAAGTCAGCCCTGATAAAATGAGAATACCAGATAATACTCAGTGAATGCAAGATATATTATTACGGATACTAAATATTATTAATAAGGGCTGACACCCAAAACACATGAATCACAAAAACCTTACTAGGCCTAAGAATTAACACCTTACACTACACAGTACAAGAAAAAATGTAATAACACTCATATTCAAATTACACAGCTGCTAGATGGTTGGAGACTTCCTGAGTACTCACAATAATAACAACTTTACAGGGGAGGACAGAGATGTGAACAAAATGAGGAGTAGATCTAAGTGGCCATAATGCAGAGACTGAGCTCATTATATAGGGGCCGGCAGAGCTTGATACAACTTGTAAGAAGGACGCGCAAATGAAGCCAGAGGGGACAAAGAGTTGATACTCCTGCTCTGTACAACAGAAAGAACGACTTACTCTACTATAAGGGGAGAAGGGGGGAGTGAGGTAGAACATGCTCGTGATCAAACATGCAGCATACTGTACGTTAGACTTACACAAAGGATGATGAAATCGTAGGCTATGTAACAATATATATATATATATATATATATATATATATATATATATATATATATATATAAAATCCCCGTAAGACAAGGATGCCCAAGTCCTGGACATTTTGGGCTCGGATCCTTGGACATCATAAATGACCAAAAAACGTAAAAATCTCCCCCCTCACAAAAAATACATGTTTCATTGCTACTTTGAATTTGCCACACGATGACGGAATTGGCATGTACTTCCTCCGACGTCTGCTAGAGCACCCCTGCACCCTCCCCATTTCCACCTACCTACCGTCGTGACTGCACGCTCGTCGCTATGGCTGCCCACATGCTCACTTTTGTGGTGGTGCCATACCTCCTGCAGGCCCTGCTGTTCCTCTGCTGCCTCTGCTTGTGTGTGTGACAATGGCCCCGCTATCCGAGAAGAGGAAACGAGTGGTTCTGAACCTGGAGAAGAGGGAGATATTGGAGAAGGTGGACGCGGGATGGTCGACTTCCTTCATCCTTTGTGAATTCACCCTGGTCTGCTCTACCTTGTTCGATATCAAGAAATCCCAGGACAAACTCACCCAGTACATGGCAGACTTCGCATCGAAGACCAAATGCAACATGCAGAGGAAGATTATGTACCCTCCAAGGTTTGCAGAAGTCAACCGCCCCATGCTGATTTGGTATTATCAGCAACATGCTGCTGGGGTGCTGGTGTGTAGTACGGAGCTGAAGGCTGCTGCTGAGAAACTTGCAACGTTACACAACACCCCAGACTTCAAGGCATCCAAAGGGTGGCTCTTCACTTTCAAGCTATGACATGAACTTAACAAACGTAAAGCCCATGGCGAAGCTTTGAACGTCAATGAGGATGGAGTAGAAGAGTTTCAGCAGAAGGTGAAGGGCTTGATCGACAGGGAGGGCCTCACTCTCGGGCAAGCCTACAATGCTGACGAAACTGGTCTCTTGTATTGCTTCTGCCCACGAACACCCTAACAGAGGAGACAGAAGCATGTACCTGGACGCAAGTTCTCCAAGCAACGGATATCTGCTTTGTGTTGTGCCAATGCTGACGGCATGCACCGGCTCAAACTCGTTATTGTTGGCCATGCAAAGCAGTCTTGGTGCCTTCATGTGTTGATGGATGTTCTCCCTGTCATTTGGTACCATTCTGTGAAGGCTTGGTTCACAGCCAAGATTTTCAAAGACTGGTTTCACCACCTCTTCGTCAAGGTTATCCAGTATCAGATGAACACACTGGGAATCCTATGCAACCAGGCAAAGGGTCTCCTTCTGGACAATGCACCTTCGCATCTGTCCGACAAGGAGTTGGTGGCTGAGAATGGCCACATTAGGTGCTTGTTTCTGCCACCAAATACTGCTGCTCTCATCCAACCAATGGACCAAGAGCTGATCGTGGCTACGAAGAGGCTGTACTGTCAGCAGATCCTGGACAAGGTGATGGTTGTTCTCGAGGATGAGGACGAGCACAGGGAGGTACGGGACATGCGAGGCCAGCGGACTGTGGAAAACTTTCCCCGCTTCAACCTCAAGTCAGGCATTTATGATTGTGCCAGTGCATGGAGGGATGTCCCTGTCAAGACTCTGGAAAGTGGTTGGTTTCATCTGCTTCTAGGAGCCAATGTGGTGAACGACTTTCTAGGTTTTGACGTGGATGACTTCCACACGTGTCTTTGTGTGGCTGGCGATGAGGTGGATGTGAACGAAGTGCATGAGTGGTTAGATGATGACAAGGGCAATCCTGGGTATCAGATCATGTCTCATATCAAGATCGCATCTTCAGTTCCAGGTACAAATACTCAGCTAGAAGATTCCGTGAGGACAGCAAGGATGATGTAGACTCCTCTCAGCGCACCACTACTCCAGCCATCACCAAGCTGAGAGCACTCGAGGAGCACATTGAGTTCATTCTGGACTACCTTGAACGCCCGGACAGCGACAGGGAGATGTGGCCCCGGGGACTTGTGGAGGAAGTGTACCCTTTAAGGCAGTGCATCATCAATCACCAAAATTACCGTTCCTTACATCAATCAATCATTGACACATTCTTCAGGCCTGTGACTCCCGCTGTGCCCAGCCCTGGCTCCACATCACTGCCTCACCAAGACCTGCCTTCCACCTCCGAGCCACAGCCCAGCACATCAGCCATGGTGGAGTCTCCACTGGACGTGAGTTTGCGGCTGTCTTCAGTGTTGTCTGCATTGGGTAGCTCATCACCACGTCACAGCGACACACCCCTCAGCCACCTGCAACGCCTACTCTCTGGATCTGACAGTGAATAAACAAAACTCACCAGTAGACCACATGAGAATTTACAGTGTTGTGCAATATTAAGAACAGAATGTGCAGTGTTCAGTAATTAGAATTCAGAGTACAAAGGATCAAGTGCTGAGTGAAACACTGGCATGTTAAAAGTGGCTTGGCGCAAGTAAGAAAAGAATGTGCAGCGTTAAGAAATTAGAATTCAGAGTGCAAAGGGTTAAGGGCAGAGTACAACACTGTCGTGTTTCACGTGCAGCGTAAGACAAGAATGTACAGTGTTAAGAACTTAGAATTCAGAGGGCAAAGGATTAACTGCAGAGTGCAACACTGCTGTGTTTCAAGTGCAGCGCAAGTAAGAACAGAATATGCAGTGTTAAGAAATTAGAATTCAGAGTGCAAAGGGTTAAGGGCAGAGTACAACACTGTCGTGTTTCACGTGCAGCGTAAGACAAGAATGTACAGTGTTAAGAACTTAGAATTCAGAGGGCAAAGGATTAACTGCAGAGTGCAACACTGCTGTGTTTCAAGTGCAGCGCAAGTAAGAACAGAATGTGCAGTGTTAAGAAATTAGAATTCAGCGCAAAGGATTAAGCGCAGCACTATCACTGCATTACTGTACGTGCTTCAAGTGCACCTTCACCACTGTCAGAGTCTGAGAGGAGGCGAGTTAATCTTCGCGATAGCCACGGACGTGTCTTAAGTACCCTGTACACTGCTAAATATTTTCCATACTCATTTCTGATTTCTCATTCATTGCTATTATTCATTTATTTCATGGTTTCTGTTCCTCATTTGTATGAATAGGGTCTTAAATGGGTGCTGTGCATGTTCGATAGGGAGTTATTTAGGTGGCTTTCAAAGGTAGGTTGGGTTGGGGTCCATAAGTACCAATCCTGGAGCATTTTTCCCAAGTCCCGGACAAAACCAAGTCCCGGATGTGCCTTTGGCTCTATTACGTCGGATCTTTGAGGGATTGCTGTATAATATATATATATATATATATATATATATATATATATATATATATATATATATATATATATATATATATATATATATATATATATATATATATATATATATATAATGCTCCCACTGTCTGATGGATTTACTTAACTTTCTTGGGATCCTTTGCCATAGAATCACTACAAACATTATCCACTGCAGATTTCTTTATGCTGATTGTTCTTTTTTTTTTGGGGGGGGGTAACAAACAGACAACGTATGACTTCACATGCTCAGATTGTGTTGGAAACTACATCCCGATTATTCCTTCCATTATCACGACTATTTTAACTTTGTTCCAGTTATTAAACGATTTTTTTCCAGCTTATGAGTGACCCCCTATAGTGAGAACCTGATTAAACTTATTGTGGATGTATGTTTTCCATAACAGACTGTAAAAGGATTATTTTGACCATACTCGGTTCAGTGTCATATGATCAAAAATTATAATCTGTCCATCTTGAATACTATACTGCTGTAAGAAAATATCACTAGAACAGTGGTTCTTAAACTTTCTCGTGCAGCGGACCCCTTTTATTAAAACTAATCATGCGGCTGACCATTAATTGTGAGTAGATTTCCCTCCTACCCTACCTCTTGAGTTTAAAGGTGTTTGTAGGCTATAATATACTAGTATTGTTACTGAATTATTTATTAATGGCTTAACTTGATCATAACTGTTCAAATTTACTTCACATAACTGTCATAACATTATTCACTTTGCAATTTATTACATGTTTTATCTTATGCTCAAATTAGCCTGCGGACCCCTTGAAACGTTCCACTGACCCCTGGGGGTCCGCGGACCACACTTTAAGAAACACTGGACTAGAATATGGATTCAGCCATACAGCAGTGCAATGGGAAGGGCGTAGAGTCGTAGTACTGTCTTATACTGCAATTAGGTTTTAACGAATAAGTTACAAGAACAGGAATACATCCTCCAGTACTAAGTGCAAATGGAGAGTGAGCACTATAGAAAACTGCATTGTGCGGTTGTACAGAAAGAAATAAACTTTAGATGTCAGCGGCATCCTCACCCGAGAGAGAGAGAGAGACAGAGAGACAGAGACAGAGAGATGCTTTTTCTTCTTAAAATAATAATTAAATGGAGTGGGACTAATATGAACAGAGAGAGAGAGAGAGAGAGAGAGAGAGAGAGAGAGAGAGAGAGAGAGACGCTTATCTTTCTTAAATTACAATCAACTGGAGAGGGACTACTATGAACAGAGAGAGAGTGAGAGAAAGAAAACAGAGATGCTTCTCCTTCTTAAATAACAATAAATTGGAGAGGGACTAATATTAACAGAGAGAGAGAGAGAGAGAGATGCTTATCCACCTTAAATTAATAATTAACTGCATTATGTGAACTATTAACAGTGACCCAAAAATGACTATGAAACATCCATCCATCCATCCATCCATCCACACATACATTCACATATACAAGCATACATACAGATAGATAGGTAAACAGACAGATAGGGACAGACAAAGAAACAAATATGCAGATAAGCAGCTGGATACAGATGTATTGCTACTCTTGCCCGAACTAGTGTGAGGTTGACGTGGGAAACATAAACCCAGGTAATTAAATATAGTGCTGAAGCAACACTAATGACAGTTAAACAGGGATATTGATATGTGGATAATTTTACAGACTAATTTTCTCATCTTCATATCACAAATTTATTGAGTAATGGTGACGTTAAATTAGAAATTTACCTAGATATCATGACTCAATCGATATTAGTGACGTGGTAGCCCGTCTCTTCTTTCTCGGCTCACTGTTTCACATTCTCAGCTGAATAAAATCGCCTGGCTTTAAGTGGTTTACAAAATGAGAGTTGTCCCGACCATGAGAGAGTTAATGGTGACAGTATTAAACAGGATAGGCCATACTCCTCATACTGAATTTCTTTTCCAGTCGAACCTCGTGTGTATGTCTAATGTAGTACACACACACACACACACACACACACACACACACACACACACACACACACACACACACACACACACACACACACATCTATGCAACACCCTGTTATCATCACAAATCACTATTAACATCAAATGCAGCAGCAATACAGAGTCCAGCAAATGTATATGCTGCATGATTCAAGTACTGTTCATTGACTGCATTGCAACGAATCCATTATTTTAAAGCATCGGTTATATAGATACATTAATATTGTTTTACATGGAGGTTATTTTTTTTGACAGATTTTTATGGTCAGTTACGTAGCTTCTCTGACACATGTATCAGTAAAACACGTTACTATTTTTCAAATACTCATTATGAACATATTATTTTAAATATTAGCATACTCTGTAGTCCGATAATCATCATTTGCAGTGAATGTCTGATATTTTGATGTCCGTGATATTTGATTCATTATACTTTGCAATGGACGGGTTATTCGTACTGAATTTAGGATTATTTTGATCCATTATCTTTTCTGACCCTCACATTAGTTTTTTTTTTTTTTTTATTATGTACTCATTACTTTGATACATTGTTCTTTCTGACGAAACAACATCTTGATCTGTGAGAAGATCATCTGGTAATATAAAAAATTGAGTAAATGAAAAAGTGGCAGTCGTGGTAAAAAAGAGAAAGGTATTTTTTATTTCTTCAGTTACAATATTAAAGTGAAAAACTATTTCCACTTCGTCAGTAAAGGTATAGAAATATTGTCATATTGTGTGTGTGTGTGTGTGTGTGTGCTAGAAGTGAGAGAGAGGGGGGGGGGAGTTATTTTTCACAGCAAGGCGAAAGACTTAACACACTTCTTTTTAGTCCAAAGCTAAATTTCTCCTAATGCTTCCTTAAATATCTTGCAGGTATGAAGAGTAGCAAATAAGATGTTAGGAGTCTGTATTGCCTGCTATTTTTTTTTTTTTTTTTATAGTTTTCTAAGTCTTTTTCACATTCAAGCTGTTTAGATACTGCTCTACACACACACACACACACACACACACACACACACCATGTCATGACAAGTATACAAACAAGATGATAAAGTTGATGTACTCAAATGTGGATGGAATGGTATCTAAATTACTAGAGATGAATGATTATGTCAGAGAAAATGAACCACAAATAATATGCCTAACTGAGACAAAATTAACACCAAGGATATCCAATGACATACTAAACTTAGAGGAATACAATATATGGAGAAGAGACAGAAATTTAAAAAAAGGAGGAGGAATTATAATATTAACTAAGAAAAATCTTAAAGTCAAGGAAATAAACCTAGATATACCATCACAAGTAGAACTGATTGCAGTAGAGATAGACACATCTGAAGGTAAAGTAATTGTAGCCAATTTGTATATGCCACCCAGATCAAACACATGGGAAAGAGACGAATATGAGGACCTGGCAGAGAGTACAATTCAGAGTATAAGATCCTTGCTACATAAAATGGAAGAGAAATCGGAAAGAATTATACTAACTGGGGACTTCAATACATATATAAATTGGAATACTCTAGATATAAATAGCCAAGAAAGCTGTTGGGACCAAAAGCTCCTGGATCTCGTACAAGAGTTTTTCTTAACGCAACATGTGAGGGAAACCACTAGAAAAAGAGGACTTGATGTACCTTCAGTGCTAGATCTAATATTTACTAGGCAAGAAAATGACATTGACAGTTTAATATATCACCCTCCACTCGGCAAAAGCGATCATGCAGTACTAAATTATAACTTTAGGATAGCATATGACATAGTAAACAGCAATGACAGTTACAAAAAGAGCATAAACTATAAAAAGGGAAATTATCAAGACCTAAAGAAGTATTTCTTAGAAGTTGATTGGGAAAATGAGCTTAGAGGACAAGATTTAAATGCTGTATATAAAAAATTTTGTGAATTTTATGAAATAGGAGTCCAGAAGTACATCCCACAGCACAAAGAAGCAGATAAGAAAATACAGAAATGGTTCAATACAGAATGTAAAAAATCAAAAGAAAGAAGAGATTTGTTGTGGAATAGATACAGAAGACACAATAGTGAAAGGACGTATAATAATTACAAACAGGCAAGAAACGACTATACAAGAATAAGGAGGGAAGCCCAAAAACAGTTTGAGGAGGATATGATAAATAAAAGTAGTGATCAACCAAAGCTGTTTTACAGCTATATGAGAAGCAAAACCAAAGTAAAAGATATAATACAATCCATTACGGACGAGGGAATCACTTATACACAAGAGAAAGATTTGTGAAGCACTAAATAAGAATTTCCAATTAGTTTTTACAGAAGAAAAAAATTTTGAGAAGGACTATGTGGAACACGCATGTCCACACCTACTACCAGATATACAAATAGCAGAAAAAGTAATACAGGAGGAGTTAAGTAGATTAGACAGAGGGAAAGCAAGTGGTCCTGATGAAATTTCATGTTGGTTGTTACGAGAATGTGCAAAGGAGTTAAGTAAACCATTATTTTTAATTTTCAAGAAATCCTTGAGTCAAGGGAAACTACCTGATATTTGGAAAAAAGCAAATATAGTCCCCTTATTCAAGAAAGGAAATAGACAAAATCCTCTCAACTACCGACCAGTATCACTGACCAGTGTTGTAAGCAAGGTATTAGAAAAACTTATAAGAAAAGCTTGGGTAAATCATCTAGAAGAACACAGTATGATAACAGAAAGACAGTTTGGTTTCAGAAAAGGAAAATCATGTGTTACTAATCTTTTGAGCTACTATGACAGAGTAACAAACACAATACAGGAAAGGGAAGGATGGGTGGACAGTATCTATTTAGATTTCAAGAAAGCTTTTGACACAGTACCACACCAAAGACTTTTATGGAAGCTGTACCATCAAGGAGGAATTCGAGGCAAACTGTTTTGTTGGATGCAAGACTTTCTCTTAAAAAGAGAAATGAGGACAGTACTAAGAGGAAACTACTCATCATGGAAAGAAGTGACTAGTGGAGTACCACAGGGTTCGGTGCTGGCACCAATCATGTTTTTAGTGTACATAAATGATATAAACAGTAACACTGGAAATGAGAGCTATCTGAATATGTTTGCAGATGATGCAAAAATACAAAGGAGAATTACTAGCACAGACTCTTGTAGGGAGCTACAAGAAGAATTAAATAAACTTCATGAATGGAGTAGTACATGGCAAATGGAATTCAATGTGGACAAGTGTCATGTAATCAAGTTTGGTAAAAGTGGAAAAAGACCTGATTGGGATTATAAGTTAGGAAATAAAACCCTATACACATCAGAAAGAGAGAAAGACCTAGGTGTGATTATCAATAACAGACTATCTCCGGCTGACCACATCAGCGAGAAGGTGCGGAACATGTATACACTGCTTGCAAATATGAGAATATCATTCACATACATAAATGAAGACATGCTAAGAAGGATAATAACATCATTCATTAGACCAACCCTGGAATATGCATCAATAGTCTGGAGTCCTCATCTCAAAAAGCATATAGACAAGATTGAAAAAGTTCAAAGGGCCGCTACAAGATGGATACCAAGCTTAAGGGACCTAAGCTACGAAGGAAGACTAAATAAACTGAATCTACCAACACTGCAGGAGAGAAGGAAAAGAGGTGACATGATAATGCTATATAAGTGCATATCAGGAAAGGAGAAAATAGACATAAATGATTACTTAACATATGGAGAAGCATCAGCAAGAGGACACTGCAAAAAACTGCATAAGAAGAGAGATGATAAAGACGTAAGGAAATTCAGTTTCCCAAACAGAGCAATTGATCAATGGAATGCACTACCGAATGAAATAGTGTGTGCCAAAACAATTCACAAATTTAAGGATATGTACGATAAATATGGTCTAAGACACGGGACAGTACGAGCTTCACTCATTCCTGTAGAGATACAATTAGGTAAGAACAATTAGGTAAGAACACACAGAGTGGCACGTAAAGGTATGCACGCAGGCGGCTGTCGATACTACGCTGTTATCGGAACACTGCGGTTTTGCATTGCCTCTTTGTTCATGGACGGAGGCGTGTGTACTAAGCTGGCCATGGGATGACTGGCAGGCATGTGTATAGTTAGGATGAAGGATGTAGGTGTAAGAGCTTCTGGGAACAGCAGGAAGGGAGAGAAGAGGACTGGATACGGATGAAATGTATATGGACGGAAGTGTTTTTTTTTTTTTTTTTTTTTGTGCGGTGAGGTAAGAAAGAAAATGAAGATAGAGAAACAGACTAGAAATAAATGATAGGTTGACGAAAGAAAAGCTGAAATAAATACTCGAAAACTATGGTGAAAAGAAGAGAAGCAGGAAAAGGGGATAAAAAGTGGATGCAAGAAAACAAAGGATTTATGCTAGAGACAGAAATATGGGAGGGAGAGCTTCCAGAATTAGTAGGAGAGGCGATAAGAGTATTCAAAAATAGCATAATGGAGGAGTCAGGGAGGAAAAAGGACGAAACAGAACGAGCTGAAAAAGAGTGACAGTGGTCAGAAGTAAATGGAAGAGTGGGAGAAAAGGACAGATGAAAATGAAGAACAGGAAAGGAGAGGTGAAGAGGAAAGAAGCAGGGGGGAAAGAGGACGGAAGATAAAATGAAGGAAGAGCAATCAGAAGGGGATTGAAGGAAGAAGAAGAAGCTATTGACAGAGAAGATAAATGGAGGTAGAGATGAATGTTAGGAGGATGGAAGAACAGAAAAATTAATGAGTGAAGAGGAAGGAAGGAAGAACAAGAAAAAAACACTATAGAAAATATAAGAAAGCACCTTGAAGAAGAATGCCGATAGGATGAGCGAGAAAGGGAAACAGTGAGTTATGATTTTGTGTATTGGCTTAAGAACTGAAAACAATAAACAGGAGAGAAGAGGGATATACCGTACTTTACGTGGAAGCAAGAGCTCCTCCACGCAGTATCCAACCGCTTTCTGCGCCTTCAGGCGAGTAGGAGCCGAAACCTATGTCACACAGCCCCAATATTTCAGGCGAGATGGCCATTTTTTCTCTTTCCTGACTTCCATTATTTAGGCAGTGAACACCAGCCTTACCTCATATGTCAAGCCTATCGGGCCCCATCAAGCTCGACCGCCTCAACCCACTAGACCAAGAAATGTCATCTAGTTATACGAGTATGATTATCGTCCAAGGAAATTAATTATTTCCTGAGATACAGTAAGCTGATTTTCTTGTCTCTAAGTGTAATGTCACAGGAATCGTGAACTGAAGCAAATGAATGGACGATGAGGGATCCCGCCCACCATAAAAAAAATGTTGAACAGGTGAGAGAAACGGAAGGGATAAGAATACAAGACTGGAAATGAAGAGAAAAATAAATAGAAGGGAAGAGAGGAGGGAAAAAAGAAGAATATTAGATAGGTTGAAAAAGAAGGAAGGGAAACGATAAGCGAGTAGAAGACAGGAAGATGAACAGGCATGACAAGTGGAGAAGGAGACGAAAAAGAAAATATTGGAAAGTGGATAAAGAAGAAAGGTGTGGAAGGACTGGGAGAAAGGGGAAGTAAAGAGATATTTTAAAATTAGCTGATGTAAGTGTAATGGTTGAACTGAATAATGGAGAGAGAGAGAGAGAGAGAGAGAGGGGGGGGGAGGGGGACTTCTAATTACCAGGTGGCTGTAGCCGACTCAAGTGCAGAGCAAGGCCATAATACCGTCTTCATAATGAAGTCTTATGAGAAGCCTCGATAATTAGTGAAAATAAAAAACAAGCATATGCACTTAGTGACAGAGAGACAGACTGACTGACGGACAGAGAGACAGACTTACTGACGGACAGAAAGACAGGCGCAGACAACTGAGAAATTATTTTTAGGATGAGGAACGTAATTAAAAAGCGCCCTTATTTTAGGTAATAGATAATTTGCCCCAAGGACATTATCAAGAAGGTGAGAAGGGCAAAGGAGGGACATTCCTCCCCAACACTCAGATAAAGGAGTGATCTGTTTATAGTCTAGTTTAGTTTCATTCTTCATTCTTGGAAACACTTGTCATACTGGGTGACATTTTCTCTTCCATCACCGTTTTACATTAAAACATGGTATAGTTGTGCCATTGTTAAAGGAAGACGGACACCTTTTTTGTCTTTTTAGAACTTTTGAAGGATTCTACTGATAAAAGATCAAACCATTCACTGACGTGAAATATGGCAACACGAATCTATAATTTTAACCAGTGTTTTGCGAATATGGCTACCATCACTATTATTTTTTTACCATGTTACATTCCATCGGGAATGCTGGCAATCTTTAATTACTATATAATTATATGCTGTTCTTACGACATTCCTAGTTGGCCCTTTTTAATGAACTCAGCTACCCCCCCTCCCCCGGTAGTAGATTTTCAGTATATTATTACAGGACTGGTCTTGGTCAAATACATAGAAAAAATATGGTTCTTGAAAATATGCCACTGGGAGGAGTGAAGAATGCTATGATGAGACTAAATAGCAGGAAGCCAGCGGGTGTTGACAGGGTACACTATAATCGATTCGTCTTCATCTGACGAAATGTGGCCATTACCACAAATAAAAAACTGTCGGTGTTATATGAATTCGATGGACATCAGTTATGAGGAATGAGGAATCTCATTTATTACGAGTCAAATTAACCCTCTAAGCTGACTATTCTTCGCATTTAATTAGGCTGAAAAGGGTTTAAGGAGCATTGTCAGGTTATAATATACGCATTATAACTGCAAAAGCATATCTCAGGTAATGTATTAAGTTTAGCTGCAGAAATGAACCAATAAAGTTTGAATGCCTAGTCACATGGGAATTCATTCACTCAGCTCACCTCCTAAAAGAACAAACCATCAAATCATCTATTCGCCAAGCGTGGTTCCTTCCACTTCATGGTCTGCCAATGGAAGTCGCTGCCTCCTCCCCTAAGCACCATTACTAGGATGAATAAGTAAGTTTCCACCCGCAGAGGGATGCATACCTGTTAATATAATACCAAACAAATGTATATGTAATAAGTCAACGATCGCCAACAATCCTCTGCCAGTTGTTGTAAAAGAATGTGTTCCATGAGCTATTGTTGTAACACCGATATAAAGAGTACAAAACAGATTATAAGAAGGAAAGAAACATTGTCATTTGGCGAGAAGTTGCAAACGTGGAAGGCATGACTCAATGCAGGCAAAGAATTTCCGACGAAGTGTTGGTCACAGCGGTACCTTACAAAGTAAAACAGATTAAAAAAGCTTGACCAAACACAATGATTAACAGTCAAGGAGATTAACCTGTCACAATACTCGGTTAATGTCATATATAAATTAAACTTCCTTAAGAAAAACATACAGCATCTGGAAGCCAAAGGCAATTCTCTCTCTCTCTCTCTCTCTCTCTCTCTCTCTCTCTCTCTCTCACTACATGGGGAATTAATTCATGTGTGAACCAGTCTTCCAGAGAAGCTAGGCATGTGTGTACCCTGCCACATGGGGAAGTAATGCATATCTGTAGTCCTGCGACCTGGCCAAGTAAGGGACGTGTGTACCCAGCCACCTGAGAGAGATAGACATGTGTGTTCCCTGTCAGCTGGTGAAGCAAGGCACGGTTCTACTCTATTATCTGGGGAAGCAAGGCATATGAGTATCCTCCCATATGGAGTAGGAAGGCATGTGTGTTCACTGGCAGGCGAGGAATAAGGAATGTGCGCACCCTACTTCTTGGGGAAGTAAAGCATGTCTGTTCACTTCCACCTAAGGAAATGGGGCATGTTTGTACCCTCCTATCTGGGGAAGTGAGATATGTGTGTTCACTGTCACCTGGGGAAGTAAGACATAGGATATGTGTTCACTGTCACCTCAGGAAATACAGTATGTGCAAACCCTGCCATCTTAGGAAGTAAGGCATGTGTGTTCCCTGCTATATGGGCAAGTAAGGCATGTGTGTACTATGGCACCTTCGAAAGTAATACATGTGTGTATTCCCCCACCTGGGATAGAAAGGCATGTGTGTTCCCTGGCAGCAGGGAAAGTAAGGCATGAGTGCACCCTGCTACTTGGAGACGTAAGTCATGCCTGTTTACCAGCCACCTAGAAAATTAAGGCATGTCACTACTCACCCTCCTGAGGAAGTAAGACATTTGTGTTCACTGCCACCTGAGGAAGTAAGGCAGATGTGTTCACACTCACCTGATGAAATACGACATGTGTGTACTCTGCCACATGGGGAAGTAAGGCATGTGTGCTCTCTGCCACCTGGGAAATAAGGCATGTGTGTTTAATGCCACCTTGAGAAGTTAGGTATGTATGTTCACCATGACCCGGGGCAGTAAGGCATGTGTGCACCCTGCCACCTAGGGAATGTACTGTAGTTACAGCTACCTAAATCGTCCTTCACCCAACCTTGACTGATGGAGTGTACTGTGTCCTTGGACAATTTAAAATATCTTTAGAGAGGTTAAAAAAAAAAAAAAAACTAAAACTGCCTATAAAAACAAAAATAGGATATTGAAAGTCTGTATAATTAGCAGAAGGTTACATTTCTTAGACAATGGGAATGCGTTTCATTGAATGCATTATCAGTCTCACCGATGCGTTCATTTCAAGCCATTGGGCCTCCGTGGCGGGATAAAATAGTGTGCCGGTACGAAGTTGAAGTAATAACACCGACCGCCACCAGGAATTTTTATTGTTATATTTTTCATATAGATTTTAAATTGTGAAAGAGAAATTAGAAATTTTGGAAATCTTAAATCAAACACAATAGTATCTTTCAGTAAATCATATTGTGGGCCTGATTATGGGTAACCATCTTTTTGAGATATGACATTAAAATGTAAGTTTTAAAGAACTTTTGAGTGCATATACAAATGCTTTTAAAAAGATAACTCATACAGAAATGGAAGCATAACAGAGTGTTAATGGCTGGAAGGCTACTTTTATTAAGGCAATATATACGAATGGGTATTTTAAATAATTTGACAGCATTTTTTTTTTTAAATCCCTTTTTTGCCTTTGGTCACCATACTACACGTCTGTTGACAGGATTTAAAGAGATTTATGACACAGATATATTAGAAAAGATATATTGTAAATGCAAGGGTATATTGTGTCTGAAATCATGAACATGTTCGAATTTTACTGGAAGAGTGTTAGGCGTACCGCCCTCCGCCTGTCGGCTCATAGTCATGAAGTTCATAGGTCCCTAACCCGGGGTTCCCTCCTTTATTTAATTTTTAAAATGCCCTGTTCCGTCCTATACTGGGGACACGGTGTGCAAAGGGGTTAAAGATATAAAATATAATTCATTTACATGTGTCAATGTTACCTTTTCTGAGATAACTAGAGAACTAATGTCAAAAGCACTTGTGAATTATTTGTACATAATTCTTTCCCGTTTAATCACACTGGTCAGCAACAGTTTTGTCCCAAGGGTACTGATGGATGTCGTTAGTTTACTTTTTCATGATGACTCCAAATATGAAATAAGATTTTTCCTCTCAGGCTTAGTTTTCTTATGAGTGTTCATACCTTCGTCATACAGCATAATCACGGTAAAAATAATTAATAAATTATTTGTTAATGTTAATCAGTTTTTCTTAAATTACTACAATTTAGTTGTTTATGGAGAAAGATCTGATAATGGTAGCAGTATAAATTTTATCCCAGCAGCAGACTGTGCAGGTTGGACATGTTTAGACCTGTTCAGACATGAACCTACTTTCTGTCTGTGTGTAAAGCAGCCCCAGGTCAGTCTGCTTGTAGGTGCCACAATGTTAACAGCTAGTGTATGATGCTTAATTATTATTTTTCCACTCCATGGTTGTGATCATTTAGATGCTTTATCATGCCGTGGAACTGTCGTAATCATCGATATTCCTTCTGCTATGTGTGTAGTGAGCTATCACTGCGATCAGTAGGTGTTAGTCCGTACAGTTGGGTGATTACCTGGGCGTTGAGATTTCGTTTCAGGGCCCGAACTCAGAAAGTACATCCTAGAGAGTAATGAAATTTCACATACTTATGTGTCTTATAGCGAACTGGCGCCTTTTGATAGATAGTAAGCTGTATCTTAAGTAGTTTTCTTTATATTGAAAAAGTAAAACAATTTTTTTTGTACGATTTTAATGTGACCTGCATAAGAACTCTGTAGGGCCAAGGTTATGTGTCCTCAAGGCATTTTCCTTATGGCCTCCTTTAAAAGAAAGATTTGATTGAGGGGGGGAGGGCCGCTATGTGCTTGGTTAGATGTGCAGGGAGGTGGGGGGGACGGTTATGTGCATCGTCAGATAGAGGGTTGCAACAGCGTAGCATTGCCTATGTTTCGACATGAAGGCCATTTCTTGACAAATTTTTATGGTTTGTTACGTTGCTTTTCTCACATACGTATCAATTTCAAAAGTTACCATTTTTTTGCATACGCATCATAGGGGCATTTGTCTTCTTAATGTAATAGGAAAAGTAAACGGTAGGATACTTACTGACACAGTTAGGGAAATAACAGAGGAATTAGTTGGAGAAGAACAGGGAGGCTTTAGGAAGGGAAGAAGTTGCGTAGATCAGATATACATTCTTAGATTTTTAGTGGAAAAGATTCTAGAGAAGGGAAAGAAGTTCCATGCGGCCTTCATGGATTTGGAGAAAGCATATGACAGGATGGATAGACAAGGACTGTGGAAAGTATTAAGAATATATGGAGTGGATGGGAAGTTGTTGAATGCTGTGAAGAGTATGTATGAGGGTGCTAAGGCTGCAGTGCGTGTGGATAGTGTACTGAGTGAGTTTTTCTATTTGAAGGTTGGGTTGAAACAGGGATGTGTCATGTCCCCATGATTGTTCAACCTGTATATAGATGGTGTTATAAAAGAGGGCAGTGGATGTTGGAGTGGCCCAAATGAGAGAGGACAGTGTTTGAAAAGTCCTGTACTGTTGTTTGCAGATGATACTGTGTTACGTGAAGACGAAGGGGAGCTGCAAGGCTTCGTGGATGAGTTTGGGAGTGTGTAAGAAACGGAATCTAAAGGTGAATGTAGCGAAGAATAAAGTTATGGTCTTCGAGAGAGGTGAAGTTAGTGAATGAACAGTGAGGTTGGATGATGAGGAAATGGAAAATGTGAGTACGTTTAAGTACTTGGGTAGAGTGATGAGTAAGGATGGAAGTTTGGAGGGTGAAGTGCTTGAAAGGATACAACAAGGAAGAAAGGTTGCTGGTTCCTTGAAGGCAGTGATAAGAAACAGGGAAGTGAGCATTGAAGTGAAAAAGTTATTACATGACAGTATTGTGATACCAACTCTAACTTATGGATGTGAAGCTTGGACATTGTTGGAGGGACACAAATCAAGATTGAGAGCAGTGGAAATGAGTTATTTGAGAAGAGCATGTGGAGGCACATGGAGAGACAGACTGACAAATGAGTATGTGAAGGAGTGTTGTGTTGTGAATTTGGATGTGATAGGAAGCGTTAGGAGAAACACATTGAGGTGGTTTGGCCATGTGGAGAGACTGGAGAGTGAGAGACTGACAAGGAGAGTGTATATGAGTGAGGTGGAGGGGGAGAGAGGGAAGGGAAGGCCAAGGATGAGATGGAGGGATGGAGTGTATAATTATGAGAGAAGGGGATGTGAATTGGGAGCAGAGCAGTGAAATGGCGGGGGACAAGGTGACATGGAGGCGATTTGTTTGTAGCCACCCCGTATAAGGGATTAAGGCGTCTGGCAATAGATAGATAGATAGATCATTTTTTCGGGTGAACATACTTTTAGTACCGGCGTAGATTTTAGTCTAATGAACATAATTTCCGATGGAGGTGTTTTTTGTCCCTGTTATTTTGATACCATATACTTTATAACGGGTGGTTTATTTGACAGAGTTTAGGATTATTTTCTCTGCTTCATTGTCTTTTCTGTCCATCACATTTTTATTTTTTTTTTTATTTTTTTATCCAGTACTGATTATTTTGATATATTGTTCTTTCTGACGAAACAACATCTTGATCTATGAGAAGATTACCTAGCGGGGCAAAGAGTTGACTAAAAGAATAAGTGGTCACTGTGTTAAAGAAGATAAAGGTAATTGGAAATACTTCAGTCAGTTAAATTATTAAACTAAAAAGCTTTGTCCACTTCATCAATAAAGGAATAGAAATATCGTCATGATTGTGTGTGTGTGTGTGTGTGTGTGTGTGTGTGTGTGTGTGTGTGTGTGTGTGTGTGCTCTTACCCAATTGTTCTTACTTAATTGTATCTTTATAGGAATGAGTCAAGCTCGTACTGTCCCGTATATTAAACCATTTTTATCATACATAACCGCAAATTTATGAATGGTTTTGGCACACACTGTTTCATTCGGTAGTGCATTCCACTGCCTTATTTGGGAAACTGAATTTCCTTACGTCTTTATCGTCTCTCTTTTTATGTAATTTTTTGCAGTGTGCTCTTGCTGATGCTTCTCCGTAGGTTGTATATTCATTTATGTCTATTATCTCTTTCCCTGAGATGCATTTATATAACATAATCACGTCTCCTATTTTCCCTCTTTCCTGTAGTGTTGGTAGATTCAGTTTTTCTAATGTTTCTTCGTAGCTTAGATCCCTTAAGCTTGGTACCCAACTTGTAGCTGCCCTTTGTACTTTTTCAGTCTTATCTATGTGTTTTTTTATATCAAGCTTCCAGACTACTGACGCATACTCCCGAGTTGGTCTGATGAATGATATTGTTTTTTTTTCGCAGCATATCTTCATTCATATATGTGAATGCTATGCTTATAATAGCAAGCAGTGTTTACATGTTCCGTACCTTCTCACTGATGTGGTCAGCCGGAGATAGTCTGTTGTTGATAATCACTCCTAGGTCCTTCTCCCTTTCTGATATGTGTAGGGTTGATCTTCCAAACTTATAATCCCAATCTGGTCTTTTCTCACTTTTACCAAACTTAATTAAAAGACACTTGTACATGTTAAATTCCATTTGCCATTTATTGCTCCATTCATGAAGTTTCTTGTAGCTCTTTGCAAGAATCAGTGTTAGTAATTTTTCTCTGTATTTTTGCATCATCTGCAAACATATTTAGATAGCTTCCGTTTCCAATGTTACTATGACATTTATATATAGGCCTACTAAAAACATAATTGGTGCCAGCACTGGGCCTTCTAGAATTCTGCTACTCACTTCCCTCCATGATGAGTAATTTCCCCTTAGTACTGTTCTCATTTCCCTTTTTCTGAGAAAATCTTGCATCCAACAATACAGGTTGCCTTGGATACCTCCTTGATGGTATAGTTTCCATAAACGTCTTTGGTACGGTACTCTATCAAATGCTTTCTTGAAATCTAAATAGATACTGTCCACCCATCCTTCTCTTTTCTGTAATATTTCTGTAACTATGTCATAGTAGCTTATTAGATTAATAACACATGATTTTCCCTTTCTAAAACTGAACTGCATTTTTGTTATCATACTGTGTTCTCCTCAATGGTTTAGCCAAACTTTTCTTATCAGTTTTTCTGCTATCTTACAACACTGCTCCGTGATACTGGTTGGTAGTTGACTGGATTATGTCTATTTCCTTTCTTGAATAGGGGAACAATGTTTCCTTTTTTCAAATATCAGGTAGTTTACTTTGACCTAAAAATTCCTTGAACATTAAATACAATGGTCTCCTTAACTCTCCTGTTCATTCATGTAGCACCCAACCTGAAATTCGGTCAGGACCAAATGATTTTCCTTTGTCTAATTTACGTCACTCTTCCTGTTCTTCTTTTTCTGGTATTTGTACATCTGGTAATACGTGTAGGCATGCATGTTCCACATCATCTCTTTCAAAATTATTTTCTTTGGTAAAAACTGATTGAAAGCCTTTACAAGTTTACATAGTGTTTCACAAATATCTTTCTCTTGTGCATAAATGATCCCCTCATCCATAATGGACTGTATTTTATCTATAACTATGGTGTGTGTGTGTGTGTGTGTGTGTGAGAGAGAGAGAGAGAGAGAGAGAGAGAGAGAGAGAGAGAGAGAGAGAGAGAGAGAGAAGGTAGTACCTTCCACGGCAACACGAAAGATTTAACACATTTTTTTTTTTTCTAAAGCTACGTTGCTCCTTGTGATTCATTATACATTTTGCAGGTATGAAGAACAGCAAATAAGATATCAGGAACGATCCGTATGGCCTGCTAATATTTAATAGTTTCCTAAGTCTCTTTCAGATTCAAGTTAGTTGTTTGTTTGCTCACACACACACACACACTCACACACACACACACACACACACACACACACACACAGTGGCACATAAAGGTATGCACGAAGGTGGTTAGCGATACTACGCAGTAATTGGAACGGCGCGGATTTGCATTGGCTCCTTGTTTTGCGATAGCGAGGTCTTTAATAAGCTGGCCATGGGATGAACAACAACCGAGTGGATAGTCAGGATGAGGGGTATTGTTGATAGTGCTTCTGGGAACTGCAGGAGAGGAGAGAAGGGGACAGAACACGGATGAAGTGTAGGTGGAAGGAAGTGGATTTCTGTTCAGTGTGGTAAGAAAGAAAAGAATGAAATAGTACAGACTAGGAATATAATAAGGTAGACGAAAGAAAAGCTGAAATAAATACTCGTAAACCGAGGTGAAACGAAGAGAAGCAGGGAAAAGGAGTAAAGAGTGAATGAAAAGAATCAAAGGAATGATGCTAGAGAGAGATGTGGAAGGAAGACCTTCCGGAATTAGTAGGTGAGAGAAGAATATTGAAAGAAGCACAATGAAGCAGCGGAGGAGCAAAAATAAGAGGCAGGACGATCTTTGAAATATTACAGTAGATGGAAGTAAATGCAAGAGTAGGAGAAAAGGGAATATGAAAAGGAAGAACAAGAAGGAAGAGGTGAAGAGGAAAGAAAGAGTGGAAAAAGAGGGAGGTAGAATAAAAGAGGGAAGGAAGAAGGTACTATGAACAGCTAAGATAAAGGGACGTGGAGAGAAATGATAGACGGACGGAAGAAGAGGGAAATAAATGAGTGAAAATGAAGGAAGGAAGGCAAGGAAAAATGATATGAAAAGTAGGCATAAGAAGGCAGCTTGACGAAGAATGCTCATAGGGAGAACGAGAAAGGGAAGACAAGAAGTGATGGTTATGTGTAATGGATTAATACCTGAAAACAATAGACAGGAGAGAATAGAAAAACTGGGTACTGTATGTGGAAGTAAGAGCTCCATTCACCCATCATCTAACCGTTTTCTGCTCTTAAAGGTGAGTTGGAGCCAAAACCTACATTAACCAGCCCCAATCTTATAGGCGAGGTGACCATCCTATCTCTTCCCTGAGTTCATTATATGGGCATGGAACTCAACCTTACCCCCGATATGAAGCCGAGCGGGCCCCATCAGGCTCAACTGCCTTAACCCACTAGACCAACAGTTGTCCTCTGGTTATATGATTATTGTCCAAGGAAATTAATTATTTCCTGGGTTACTGTAATGTAATTTTCCTGTTACTTAGTGTAATGCCACCGGAAGAGAGAACTGAATCAAATGAATGGACGGTGGGGAGCCTCTTCCGGCAATGAAAAATAAAAGTAGAACAGGTGAGTAAAACGGAAGGGATAAAAATACGTGAATGGGAATTAAGAGGAAACAAAATAGGAGGGAGGAGAAGAGAGGAAGAAAAGAAGAATAGTAGGTTGAAAATGGAGGAAGGAAGACGTTAAAAGAATAGAAGATAGAGAGGACGATGAACAGGCATGATAAGTGGAGGAGATGAGAAGGAAAATAAATGGAAGGTGGATGAAGTAGGAAGATATGGAAGGATTTGGAGAAAGAAAGAAAAGGGAAAAATTATAATAAGCCGAAATAAGTGTACTGGGTGAACTGGATAATGAAGAGAGAGAGAGAGAGAGAGAGAGAGAGAGAGAGAGAGAGAGAGAGAGAGAGAGAGAGAGAGAGAACTTCTAATTACCAGGTGGCTCAAGCCGACTCAAGTGCAAAGCAAGGCCATAATACTTCCTTCATAATGAAGACGTGTGAGAAGCCTCGATAATTAGTGGAGATAAAAAAGGTGCAAGTGCAATTAGTGACAGGCTGTCGGAGAGAGAAAGAGAAAAACAGAGAGAATGACTCACTGATGGACAGAGATAGACTAACAGACGGACAGGGAGACAGACAGGCGCACACAATTAAACCATCAAGTCATCTGGTTACCTAGCATGGTACCTTTCACTTTATGACCTGCCAGTGGAAGTCGCCACCTCACTTCCCGAAGATCCAATACTCGGATGACTCAATAGGTTTCCACTAACAGAGGGGATGCATAGCTGTTTATATAGTACCAAACAGATGTTCAGTATATGCAATAAGTAAACGTTCGCTGACAATTCTCTGTCAGTTGTAGCAAATGAAGGTGTTCCATGAATTATTGTTATGTAATAGGAATATAAGGCACACGACAAAAATTGTAAGAGGGAAAGTCTATCTGTCTATCTGTTGCCACACGCCTTAATCCCGTAAGGGGTAGCCACAAACAAATCGTCTCCATGTCGCCCTGTCCCTCGCCATTACACTGCCCTGCTCCCAGGTCACACACCCCTCTATAATATACCTTTCCACTCCATCCCTCCATCACATCCTTGGCACCCCCCTCCCTCTCCCCTCCTCAACCTCACTCACATACACTCTCCTCCTCAGTCTCTCGCTCTCCATCCTTTCCACATGGCCAAACCATCTCACTGTATTTCTCCTAACACTTCCTATCACATTCACATTCACACCACAACGCTCCTTCACTTCCTCATTTGTGACTCCACATGCTCCTTTCAGATAACACATTTCCACAGCTGTCATTCTTGACTTGTGTCCCTCTAACAAGGTCCAAGCTTCACTTCCACATGTTAGAGCTGGTATCACAATACTGTCATGTAGTAACTTATTCACTTCCATGCTCACTTCCCTGTATCTTATCACTGCCCTCAATGAACCAGCAACCCTTTTTCCTTATTGTACCCTTTCAAGCACTTCACCCTTTAAACTTCCATCTCTACTTATCACACTACCCAAGAACATAATCGCACTCACTTTTTTCATTTCCTCCTCATCCAACCTCAATGTACATTCACTGACTTCATTTCTCTCGAAGACCATAACTTTCCTCTTCCCTACATTCACTTTTAAATTCCGTTTCTTACACTCCCAAACTCAGCCATAAAGCCTTGCAGCTCCTCTTCGTCCTAACTTAACAATACAGTATCATCTGCAAACAACAGTACAGGGAGTTTCCAAACACTGCCCTCTCTTATTAGGGCCACTCCAACATCCACTGTCCTACCTTGTATCACTTTTATAATCCCATCTACATACAGATTGAACAACCATGGAGACATGACACATTCCTGTTTCAATCCTACCTTCAAATAGAAAAATTCACCTAGTTCCTTATCCGCACACATTGCAGCCTTAGCACCCTCATACATACTCTTCACGGCATTCAACAACTTCCCATCTACTCCATATATTCTTAATCCTTTCCACAATCCTTGTCTATCCATCCTGTCATATGCTTTCTCCATATCCATGAAGGCTGCACACAACTTCTTTCTTTTCTCTAGAAACTTTTCCACTAAAGACCTAAGACCGAACAGCTGATCTACACAACCTCTTCTCTTCCTAAAACCTCACTGTTTTTCCCAAACTAATTCCTCGGTTATTTCCTTAACTCTGTCAGTAAGTATCGTACAATATACTTTTCCTATTACACTAAGAAGACAAAAGCCCCTATGATGACAACACACTACTTTTTCCCCTTCTCTTTTGTACAGGGAAATAATTATACCTGACTTCCAATCCTCCGGGAGTTTACCTTCCTCCCAGGCCATTCTGCACAACTGCCACATCCATTCTACTACTATCTCTCCCGCATGTTTCAGCATTTCACCACACACTCCATCATTTCCTGTGGTTTTCCCAATTTTGACTTTCTTCATTGCTTCCACAACTTCCATCCTACTGATTTCTTCCTCTCATCTCACATCTCTTCGTCTCCCAGCCATTCCCCAGCCACTTATACTCGCATTACTTTCTCTCTCTGTTATTTGGTGAGAAATTGCATATATATGGAAGGTATGATTCAATGCTGGCAAAGAATTCCGCGAAGTGTAGTAGTAGTAGTAGTAGTAGTAGTGGTATTATTATTAGTAGTAGTTGTTCCCTAGGCAGGCTGGCCGAACAGCCCCGAGTCCCTTAGGAAGGCCATGGCCGAGACCGGGCTTTCCCACGGAGCTCTCAAAGAGTGTATGTTGTGTTGTTGGCGTAGGTGATTGTGTGCAATGCAGTCTTCCATAATGTGCTTAATAGTATGGGGTGCTGTGCTGCATCCTGGACAGGCATCAGTGACGGAGTCATCCAGCCTCTTCTGGTAGCTTAAGAGGGCTGGATGGTGCCCACATCTCAGCCTGGGCAGGTGGACCCTGTCCTCACGAGGAAGATAGGATTCAGAAGGGTGGATGTCAGGAGGCCGTGCATGCAGCCGTGTGTTGTCTTTAAGTGACTGAATGGAGCAGCGAGTGATCCGAGTGTGGATATGCTTCTGTAAGCTGGTCTGAAGTGGGCGAGGGGGGAGAGATGACAGTATTTGTGTATGGTATTGTGTGCTGGGTGTTGTTTTCATGTTCCTTGGTGTGGGTGGATGTGCTGCCATGTACTGTAGTGGATGTTGTGGGTTTGTGGAGGCTGCAACAAGAAGCTGGGTGCCTCTCATGTCTAGGTGATCCTTGACTTTGAGGACTTTGGTTTCTTGATGTAGGTGGTCTGTGGGTGTAGTAGCTGTGCAGCCCGTGATTATTTTTAGGGCCTTGTTCTGTATGGTCTGTAGAGTGTTGTAGTGTGTTTTGGTGAGGTTAGAAGCCCAGGCAGGGCTTGTATAATTCATCACTGAACGTATGTATTGTTTGTATACTGTGGTGGTGGTTTCTTTGTTGTGTCCGGATGTTGTATGGGCAAGTGACCTCAAAGCATTGAATCTTGGTGTTATTTTATTTTTAATGTTTGTGATATGTTGTTTAAATGACATTGATGTATCGTATGTTCACCAAGGATTTTTTTTAGGGGGGGTAGGGGAGTGTTGTTTATGGTGAGGTGTGGGATGTGACTGTGTTCTGCTGTCCAGTTTGTGAGAAGAGTCACTGTAGATTTGGCTGGGACTATTTTGAGCCTGTTTGTGGTGAACCATTCGTGAAGTGTGTTGAGGTAAGGTTGAATGATGTGTGCAGCTGTGTTTGCGTTTTGGTGCGTACATGTAAGTGTTATAACATCTGCTTAGGAAGCTATGTGTATCTGTGGTGTGTGGGGTGTAGGTACGTCGTGCATGTATAGGTTAAAGAGTGTAGGGGGCAAAACAGATCCTTGGGGGACGACTTTTGTGAAGTTTCTGATGTTAGAAGACTGATCGGCAAATGTTATGTGTGCACATCTGCCTGCTAAGTAGTTTGCCAGCCATCTTTTTGTGTTATTGTGCATGTTTGTGTTGAGGATTTTGTTTGTGAGGTTGTGGCAAGGGATGGCATCAAAAGCTTTGCTAATGTCTAGTGTGATTAGGATTGTTCTGTTGGTGGCCTAGCTGAATTCATGCCATCGAAAACTCTCTGTGTAAGGTCTGTAAGAAGGGTGTTTGTGGAGTGCAGTGGCCTAAAGCCATGTTGTGACTGGACTAGGGTAATGTGAGGTGTGACTAGTTGTAGTACCAGTCGTTCAGTGACTTTAGAGGGGATGCAGAGGAGTGTGATGGGGAGATGTGAGGAGGGTAACGTGGGGTCTTTGTTAGGTTTAGGGATAGTGATGATATTGCCATGCTTCCAGATGTTGGGTATTATGTTGTTTGAGTAGCTGTAGTTTGATATGTTGGCGAGTGCTTGTATGCCTTGTGCTCCTAGGTGTATAAGGTGAATGTTGCTTATGTTATCTGGTCCACAGGCAGATGGGTGCTTGAGGTTGTTAATGATGTGCTTCGTCTGGTTGTAAGTGAAAGGTGCGTAGTCTGGGTCTGTGGGGAACTGTCTCTTACGTCGGATGATATGTCGGTTTTCGGGATGGGGGTTTAAATGACTGACTTGTGAAAAGTGATTGATGAGAGTGTTTGCTTGTTGTTTGTTTGAGGGTATGGTGTCTGTTGTTGTGATGGCAGCGTGTGATTGTGTGGTGTTGCTGTTGGAAAGTGTGACGCTGTTTAGTGTTTTGTAGAGTTTGCTGATGTTTGTTTTGTGGTCAAGTGTTTGGAGGTAATTTTTCAAGTTTATCGTTTGCTGTTTTGATATTTTATTGTTTATCTGAGTGTTGAGTTCTTGTATTTGTTGTATGGTGTCTTGTGTATGGGGTGTTGGGGAGTGTCGCAGTGTGTCCCGTTGTCTGATGAGGCCTTGAATTTCTGGTGTGAAGTTGGGGTAATAAAAGAGGTACAAGGTAGGGTAGTGGATGTTGGAGTGGCCCTGGTGAGAGAGGATAGTGTTTGGAAACTCCCTGTACTGTTGTTTGCAGATGATACTGTGTTGTTGAGTGAAGACGAAGGGGAGCTGCAAGGCTTGGTGGATGAGTTTGGGAGAGTGTGTAAGAAACGGAATCTAAAGGTGAATGTAGGGAAGAGTAAAGTGATGGTCTTTGAGAGAAGTGATGTCAGTGAATGTACAGCGAGGTTGGATGGTGAGGAATTGGAAAATGTGAGTACGTTTAAGTACTTGGGTAGTGTGATGAGTAAGGATGGAGGTTTGGAGGGTGAAGTGCTTGAAAGGGTACAGCAGGGAAGAAAGGTTGCTGGTTCTTTGAAAGCAGTGATAAGAAACAGGGAAGTGAGCATGGAAGTAAAAAAGTTACTACATGACAGTATTGTGATACCAACTCTAATGTATGGAAGTGAAGCTTGGACGTTATTGGAAGGACACAAGTCAAGAGCGAGAGCAGTGGAAATGAGTTATTCAAGAGGAGCCTGTGGAGTCACATGGAGAGACAGGCTGACGAATGAGGATATAAAGGAGCGTTGTGATGTGGATGTGGATGTGATAGGAAGCGTTATGAGGAACACACTGAGGTGGTTTGGCCATGTGGAGAGGATGGAGGGTGAAAGACTGACGAAGAGAGTGTATGTGAGTGAGGTGGAGGGGGGAAGAGGGAAGGGGAGGCCGAGGATGAGATGGAGGGATGGGGTGGAGAGGTATATGAGAGAGGGTGGTGTGAGTTGGGAGCAGGGCAGTGAAATGGCGGGGGAGAGGGCGACTCGGAAGCGATTTGTTTATGGCCACCCCAAACGGGATTGAAGCGTCTGGCAATTGATAGATAGATAGAAGTTGGGGTTGTCTCTTTCTGTTGCCTCTAGGGATGTGTCTTTTGTCTGCGTTTTGTATAACTGTATTGAAAGTGTGCACAGCGGTGTTGATTTTTGTGATGGGTGTACTGTTTAGTGTTTCGAGATGTTGTTCTGTTTCAGTTACAAAGGACTCCAGTGTTGGTCACGGCAGTACCTAACTAGAGAGAATAGATGAAAGAAGCATATCCAAACAATGATTAACTGTCTATGGGATTAACCTATCGCGAAACTCGGTTCATATCATATATATATATATATATATATATATATATATATATATATATATATATATATATATATATATATATATGTATATATATATATATATATATATATATATATATATATATATATATATATATATATATATATAAGTGGTTCTTAACCTTTTTTCTTGGCGACCCATAATCCATAAGATGGTCTATATGGCGACCCAAACCCTCGTGAAGTTACTCTGCACCAGAAATGAAACAAACATGTGTCATATCATGTGACTAAAACCAAAGTAATATTTCAATATTTTATTGATGTCATAATAAACAAATTTCGTTTTTATAATATGTACTTCCTACGAACTAAAATATCAACACATTTTGGCAGGAAAAAAATAAATCGAAGATAAGAAAATCAAAATAATTCATTCATGTTCATGATACACCTATTTACTCTGACCATTAAGGAGAGAGTCACTATTTTGGATGTTATCTGAGACATAAAGTACTATAATCAGTGAGATCCCTGGCACTGAAAAGTTTCAATCAGCTTCTCAAACCGGGGTGATTTAGATGACAGACTGCATCTTAGGTCATGCTCTGGTTGTAGACAGTTTCTGTACTTTATGAGTGCAGAAAATCCTGCCTCACACAAATGAGTTGTAGCAAAGGGAAGGAGTGCTTTCAGGGCTTCACCTCCAAGAATTTTCTTTTCTTTGTAAACTCTGATCCAGAATGAGCTCAGTGATTCGTTTTGTTTCCTTTCATCATTCTGAACCTCGATGACCTGCTCCTGGAGGTAGCTATCTATATACCCAGGCTGCTTCCCCCAAGGAAAGGGAGGTAACCGAGACAGGACGACACACTCCCCATTTACTCATCCATTCAAACACATTCATTTGCATCTTAGCCCCAAAGATGAGAACGGACAGATCCTCACCGCACCACACCGCACAAGGGTCAACTGCGCAATGCAATCAGTGACATCCGCAGCAGGGCTCGACAGCAGAACTGGTTTACCCCTGCCACATCATAACAGACCCATCCCCTTACCCGCACCTGACCTGACTAGCTGATCAGACCAAATGCGGGAGAATATCCCCTCAGGGCTGTGTCATCGCTTATTCATTCACAATTTCTCTCCATTTATTTCTGTCACGCACAGCCACTCTTCCTTGCTCAACAGACATCCCTCTCGCATCCAACGCTTTCTTCACACTGTCCATCCATCCTATTCGTGGTCTTCCTCTCAGCCTTACACCTCTCACATCAGATCAGTTATCTTTTTCACCAATCGCTCATTATCCATTCTCTCCATATGCCCAAACCATCGCAACACCCTCTGCTCAACTCTACCAGCCATCTCCCGAACAACTCCAGTTCTCCTTCGCACTTCATCATTTCGCAACCGATCCATACGCGTCACTCCACACATACTCCTCAGACACCTCATCTCCATTACATTCAAACTTTTCATCTCTGCTACACCCATATTCCATGTTTCAGCCCCATATAACGCAGTCAGTACCACAACACCCTCATACAGCCTTCTCTTTACATCCAATCTAAGCGAACGACATTTAAACACTTTTTTGATTCCTCCCAACACCTTTCCTACTTCATTTATTCTAAACTTCACTTCTGCATCTATTCTTCCATCCACAGCAACATGTGACCCTAGATATTTAAAACAATCTACCTCCTCAAGCAACTCACCATTCAAAACTATATTCATCCCCCTACCATCTATCAACCTCGTACACTTCATCACTTTACTCTTATTCTCATTTACTTTCAATTTCCTCCTTTCACACACCCTTCCAAACTCCTCTACCAACTGTCTCAATCTCTCCTCTGAATCAGTCACCAGTGCAGTATCATCTGCAAACAGCAGCTGCTTCAGATTCCACTCTCCACCATCAACATTCACCAGACTCAGACCTCCACCTAAAACTCTTGCATTCACCTCCCTTACAACACCATCCATATAAATATTAAACAACCAAGGCGACATCACACATCCCTGTCGCAGCCCCACTCTCATAGGAAACCAATCACTCACAGCATTTCCCACTCATACACACGCTCTACTATTTACATAAAAACTTTTCACCCCTTTTAGTAACCTACCATCAAGTCCATACAATCTTGAAACAGTCCACAAAGCCTCCCTATCAATTCTATCATACGCTTTCTTTAAATCCATAAATGTCCAAACCACATCCTTGCCTTTCGCTAAATACTTTTCACACACTTGTCTCACAGCAAACACCTGATCAACGCATCCCCTCCCTCTCCTAAAGCCACACTGCTCATCACCAATCACTCCCTCTGTACCCTACCCTCTCTAACTCTCTTAATTAACACTCTACCATACACCTTACCTACAACACACAACAGACTTATACCCCTAAAGCTAGTACATTCATACTTATCACCCTTGCCCCTATACAACGGGACCACACAAGCACTTGCCCAGTCAATTGGCACCATACGTTTCTCAAAGCACACATTCAACAGTCTTACTAACCAGTCAACAATAGTCACTCCACCACCCTTCAGGCATTCCACAGCACACCCATCCATACCTGCAGCTTTCCCTGTTTTCATATCCTTTACTACCTTCTCCACTTCCTCCTTCGTGATCAAAGAATCATTTAACTCTCCCAACACATTTATTCCTTGCACCCTTCCATCCGCCACAATCTCAGCCACCCTTTCCTCCTCTGATGTTCGAAATCTCGTCAGGTCAGTCTTCAGCTTCAATGCTGAAGGGATTTCTTACCCAGGCATATTTCATCACATTCTCAGGAATGTAGTGAAAAACTCTTCGATTAGTCTGGAGATATGTTCCACAATGATGCTTTGGACCTGGATGAGAGAAAATTTTTCATCTTCCAGAAATTCACTCAAAGATGGAACGACACAGTCTTCCCAGTCTCAGTTTTACTCTTCCACAGCTTCAGTTTCCCCTTGAATGCAGTTACCTTCTCTGACAGCCCAACTATTGTCTGAACGTGACCTTTCATTGAAATGTTCAAGGCGTTAATTTCAGCAAAGATATCTGCAAGATAAGCCATTTGCATCACCTACTTTGAATCAGAGAATCTTTGGGGCCAGTGAATGATTCTTTTTTGCTAGAAATATCTCAGTCTCGTTTCGCATTTCAGGCAACCGTTGGAGCACCCTTCCTTGTGACAGCCACCTAACCTCAGAGTGGTACAACACGTGTACATGTTCTGAACCAAAATCAAAACACATCCGAATGATAATCCTGGAGGGCACAGCCCTAGATTAATGAAACTGACTACCTGGATGACTTCCTGCATCACTTTCTGTAACTCAGGTGACAACCCCTGAGAAGCAAGATTCTCACGGTGGAGACAGTGAACAATCAGCACGAATGGATTTTCTTCTTTAACTCTAGCAATGAAGCCATGACGTACTCTCAGCATTGCTGGGCACAGTCACAACAGACATAAAACACTGATTCCACTGAAGCCCTTCTTCCTTGAAGAATGAGTCCACAGTACTGAAAATATCTTCTCTGGTTGTGGTTGTGTGTAATGGCCGACAGAACAGAAATTCCTCTTCCATGTCTTCTGGACCTCGGTACCGTACGTAAGCCATGAGCTGGGCATCAATACTCCGAAATGAGATTAAGTTTTAAAATATAAAATGTACAGTACTGGTACTCTACTCCCAGTTGTGTGCATGGTAATAATCTTTTTTTAAGCCAAATGCAATCGCCTACTGTAGGAGAGAGAGAGAGAGAGAGAGAGAGAGAGAGAGAGAGAGAGAGAGAGAGAGAATGTAAAGTGTGAAGTATCGACAAGTACGGTAAAAAAGTAATAGTATACAACATTAATAATATCAGTAATATATTTGTCTCTTGGCGACCCACTCCAAATGGCTTGGCGACCCATAGGTTAAGAACCAATGATATATATAGATAGATAGATAGATAGATAGAGATATACAGTAGATATAGATATATATTATGGGGTGTATATTACAGTGCACTCTTAGCCCTTAATTAATCACCAAAAGGGATAAGGTAAAGCTTACAAGAAAGCTAACAACATTACTGTACACTATAACATACACAACCAAAGAAGAAACCAGGGTTCGTTTTACAAAAGGAGGATTCATATAGGCCTCAGAATACAAATATAATACAAGTTATTTCTTACCTAACCAGAACGCATTCAGTGGAGGCTTAGTACTCACAAAGTTCGAGGAAACGTGGAGACTTCTAAGGTTAAATCCAGATATAATTCACACACTACAGTAGTGTAAATGGAGGAGTGAACCAAAACTAGGAAATGGTGCACAAACAGTGTGTTTTGTAATCAAAGTCACGTATTGAGTACCGGTAGTGTTGGGAAAAAGTGCAACACAGTGTGACAAAAGTGTAATGTGACAGTAAATGTGTACAAATGACAAGACGTATACAAAAAGTATGTGCAAAATGAGACAAAATGTACAGGAATGTGTGTACAAAAAATGAGACAAAATGTGTATAGGAATGTGTGTACAAAGAAAAATGAGAGAAAATGTGTACAGGGATGTGTGTACAAAATGAGACAAAAATGTGTCTCTTCACATTTTCCTCGACCTTATAAAAGCAGACTTACTCCGCCTCTCTCAGCTATAGTAACTAGTAGACTGTCTTAAAAATAATCTCCGTCCATACAGAAACAATAGAGGCACCTGCTACCAATGAGGGCCTCCTACACTCCACACAGAGCCGAGTTGCGAGCCATCAAGAACGTGACAAAAGAGCCATTTAGGCTTCTAGTTGGCAAACATCCCTACTTTGCTCCTCCCACATTATGGCACACCCAGTATGTCAAGGACAAGAGGGATTTTGTACTTAATTTGTGAGAAAAACATCTGGTGTGTTATCAGTCCAGAAGGCAAAGTTGACCGCTGAGTAAATACACGTGGGGACTAGGGTTACCCTTTACAGGCAGCAAAACTGATAAGAGAAAAGATTTAATGTTCTTAACGGCTCGATTCTCTCTCCTTTCATTATCATCTTATCTTCTACTTCACCCATTCGCTACTGGGGTAACTACGCCAGTGACAATATATTTAGCTAAATCGATATACACACATTGCCTAGTACTTTGTTTGACCACCCTTTGCTGAAAGAAGTTTCTGGACACATCGTGGCATTCCACAAATGTAGTAATGACACAGTTTCTGGATATTTGTTGAATGGAAAATATGTATTAGTCATTGTACGAGTTTAGTTTTGTTTGTTATTGGTACTTTGTGTATTCCACCTTTCAGTTCATCCCATAAACTCTCAGTTAGGTTCCTGTCAGATTGTATTTCCAGCCCATGGTAGCAATTGAACACCATTTTGCTTGCATCATGTCTTGACTTTCTTTGCTGTATAGCCTGGGGCAGAGTCCTGTTGGAAAATCTGTAATCTTTCCCCATACCACTCCCTTGTTTGAGACATGAGGCAAGTTCTAAGACCTTGATATACATATCTTGGTTTATTGTGCCATCAACAGTGTGCAAACGACTCATACCATTCACTGATTTGGCCCCCTACCCCATGATTTTCTGTGGAAATTTCATGGTTTTCTTCAGACATTCTGCCATGAATTCCTCTCCAGCTCTTCCTTGGACAGTGTGGATGCGATCGTTAAGTACTTGGATGATGGACTCATCAGAAAACACCAAATGAAGCAAATTGAAACAAAAAGCCATTAGAATCAATATAAGTAGAGCAAATAAATTTCATGGCGTTTAGTGGCGTGTCAACAGAAATTTGAGATGAGGTATTATTTTTCATGTAGCTATCGCTCCATACTAGCAAATTTTGTATGATTTTATTGTGATAGCTCATATTTACACTTTAGAATAGCAAGTCAGACTTTATTTACCCTTTTCCAGTCATCTGAAGTCTATTGGGCATGTTGCTTGGCCTATTGACAAAGGGACTGCATCATGGTCTTCGTAAGTCGCAGTTTCTTCCTCAGACAACATACGCTTCCAGAAGCCTGTTATTCATTGTTCTGGGGTGCAAATTCACTTCCTCTTAAGCCATCAAATTTGCAGTAGTTTTGCATGATAGTCTTCGGTTAGATAAGAGCCATATGTACTATCTTACTATCCACTCTGAGTGTAGCTTTTCCTTTTTTTTTTTTTGCCACTCTCCTATCCTTTTTGAGTTCATATTTAAACCATTTTCTGCTTCCTCTCTCGATAAAACTAACAACTTGTGGTGATATATTCATTTTCTTTGCAGTTTCAGACATGTTTATTGCAATTGAACCTTGATTGGTCCAGCTTTTCTAGGACTCAAATCTTAATTCTTTCCCATTTTCAATAAAACACATATAACAAAAAATATGACCCTGAAACTAAAACCAAGAAAAATAAATGCACGATGAAAGTGTAAATATCATAGAAAAATTCCTTTTGCATAAAAAACATTGTTAGCTATCAGAGAATGGCAGCTCACATCCTTGCTACAAAGTCCTTAGCACCGCTGTGGGTTCCAATCTGAGTCAAGTTCAGTCATGTCCACCCTGCTTTATCAGTGTTGCCATAAAGAGGTTTATTTTTACATCAAAATTCGAAAAAAATACTTATATATATAGATTTAGCAAAGTACAGATGCACTTGCATCTGTAAATGAGTTCCAGCGACGTTTAAGGAGCAAAACTCAGTTGATGAAAATGAAGTAAATAAACAAGTTACCGATGGGCCTGAAATTTATTGCACAAATGAAATTACCTTAATTACAAAATGTGGCTGAATCAGCAATATAGTAAAAAGTAACATTTTGTGAAGGAACTCTCATATAATTCGGCATGTAAAAATGCAAGAAAAAAATAGCAAGCTGTTCACGTGACTGAACATAATATCACGGCCAGCTGATTCTGTCATGCTCAGCCAGCATGAGGCACGTTAAAATTAACGCCGATGTATGTTGATGTAAAAGTGTTTCAGGAGGGAAGATAATAAATCTGATACTGTCATATTAAGGAGCAAAACTCGGTTGATGAAAATGAAATAAATAATTTAAACAAGTTACCGATGGGCCTGAAATTTATTGCACAAGTGAAATTACCTTAATTACAAAATGTGGCTGAATCAGCAATATAGTAAAAAGTAACATTTTGTGAAGGAACTCTCATATAATTCGGCATGTAAAAATGCAAGAAAAAATAGCAAGCTGTTCACGTGACTGAACATAATATCACGGCCAGCTGATTCTGTCATGCTCAGCCAGCATGAGGCACGTTAAAATTAACGCCGATGTATGTTGACGTAAAAGTGTTTCAGTAACAATAATAGGCTCTAGCATGACCAGGGTATTGCACACACACACACACACACACAGACTGGATATGTCTGACTGAAAGCGAGAGAATGAATAATCTATGAGAGCGAAGGGGATGTGATGAGTAAGCGAGTGAGTGTAATGGATGAGGGCATTATTTGAACAAGAGAATAAACGAGTACAAGGTATCTGTGAATGATTTGAATGTATGAATTATATGAGCTTACAGCAGAATACATAAGTATGTTGATAAGTGAGAGTGAATTAATAGTGGAAGTGAGTGCCCTTCGACTGCTAGGAGTTAGTTAAAAGCGATACGAAGAAATGGTGAGTGAATTTTTGAGTGAAATGAATGAGTGAGTGAATTAGTGTGTGTGTGTGTGTGTGTGTGTGTGTGTGTGTGTGTGTGTGTGTGTGTTGTGTGTGTGTGTGTGTGTGTGTGTGTGTGTGTGTGTGTGTGTGTCTATACTGCAGTACTTACAAGGTCTTTTCCATTCTGAATTAATGCTTTGCTATTAGCGGGGGAGATTTTTATGACATGTCGAAGTGTCTCGTAGAATATAAGTAAGTCTGTTTTCATGAAATGTAATTCTTTAGTCTGTTCTATGCTGCAGCCAAGGATCGAACTCAAGTAATTTTCTTTCTCACACGACTTCCCTAACCCAGTGGACTGAACGCTAAACTGTAACACGATAAATAAATTCCCAAGGAAGTGGTGGCACTGTGCCTCCCAGGCCACGTACAACACAGCCATTAAACCAACGAGAACACATTCCCAGGAGCGATGTTGCCACCAGCGCTCCCATCTCCACCTCCCACACACCCCATTCACATGCAGATGAAACGCCAAAACAGCAACAAAACAATACCCTCTAAATCCAGGCTTTAACATTCTGGATCTTTATTATCCAAGCTTTAACATTCTGGAACTTTATTATTCATATCCCCAAAATGTTTTCTTTAGCTTAAGGAAGACCTGCCGTAGTGATAGTTTAGTTACTGTCTCTGTTGAACAATTCATTACGATGATATCTATTGCCATTTATGTACAGCCATTGACTGACGTCCATATACACCAGGGCAGATTTCACTGCTAAAGAAACAAAGCATCAATATTATTATCGGGACCTCAGTAGCGCCACTAGCATCCAGTCCTTACCAATTTCCATTTGGTCTGTCGTTGCTAATGCAGTATTAATGGTAGTAGGAGCAGCAGCAGCAGCAGCAGTAGTAGTAGTAGTAGTAGTAATAGTTGTTGTTGTTGTTGTTGTTGCTTCCCAGGCTCATCGAAAAAGTAAATTCCTCATTTTAGAAGATAAGGAAGTAATTAAGAGACGGTTGTACATTTGGCAGCTCCAAATTATACCCGTGCCAATATGTGAATGCATCCTTATATACCAATTTATTTTCCCTGTTCTTTTATTTAGGGAACAATTATTGAAGGCCTGCAGCCATTGGCTCCTTCTTACTTGCATTTTAAAAATGTGTCAGTATAAAGCACGATGATACTCCTGTGAACCGGGTATGTTATTAATACAAATATATTCTGTATATATATACCTTGGCTCCTTCCCCCAAGGAAAGGGAGGTAGCCGAGACAGGACGACACACTCCCAATTTACTCATCCACTCAAACACATTCATTTGCATCTTAGCCCCAAAGGGGAGAAGGGACAGATCATCACCGCACCACACCTCACGAGGGTCAACTGCGCATCAGTGGCATTCACAGCAGGGCCCGACAGCAGAGCTGGTTTACCCCTGCCACATTACAACAGACCCATCCCCTTACCCGCACCTGACCTGATCAGCCGATCAGACAAATGCAGGAGAATATCCCCTCAGGGCTGCGTCATCATTTATTCATTCACAATTTCTCTCCATTCATTTCTATCACGTACAGCCACTCTTCCTTGCTCAACAGACATCCCTTGCGCATCCAACGCTCTTTTCACACTGTCCATCCATCCTATTCGTGGTCTTCCTCTTAGCCTTACGCCTCTCGCATCAGATCTAGTTATCTTTTTTCACCAATCGCTCATTATCCATTCACTCCATATGCCCAGACCATCGCAACACCCTCTGCTCAACTCGATCAGCCATCTCCCGAACAACTCCAGTTCCCTTTCGCACTTCAATCATTTCTCGCTTGATCCATACGTGTCACTCCCCACATACTTCTCAGACACCTCTTCATTACATTCAAACTTTTCCTCTCTGCTACACCCATATTCCATGATTCAGCCCCATATAATGCAGTCAGTACCACAACACCCTCATACAGCTTTCTCTTTACATCCATTCTAAGCAGACATCTAAACACTATTTTCATTCTTCCCAGCACCTTTCCTACTACATTCATTCTAAACTTCACTTCTGCATCTATTCTTCCATCCACTGCAACATGTGACTCTAAATACTTAAACCACTGTACCTCCTCAAGCAACTCACCATTCAAAACTATATTCATCCTCCTACCATCTACCAACCTCGTACACTTCATCACTTTACTGTTATTCTCATTTACTTTCAATTTCCTCCTTTCACACACCCTTCCAAACTCCTCTACCAACACTCTCAATCTCTCCTCTGAATCAGCCACCAGTGCAGTATCATCTGTAAACAGCAGCTGCTTCAGATTCCACTCTCTGCCATCAAAATTCACCAGACTCAGACCTCCACCTAGCACCCTTGCAATCACCTCCCTCACAACACCATCCATATAAATATTAAACAACCATGGCGACATCACACATCCCTGCCACGGCCCCAGTCTCACGGGAAACCAATCACTCAGTATTTCGCACTTACACACGCTCTACTATTTACATAAAAACTTTCCACTCCTTTTAGTAACCTACCATCAAGGCCATACAGTCTTAAAACAGTCCACAAAGCCTCCCTATCAATATATATATATATATATATATATATATATATATATATATATATATATATACACACACACACACACACACACAGAGGGTGTAACGCGACGTATGACAAAAACTTACACCAATGATCTATCATGCAATTTTGAGTATATTTTGTTCTATAACATATACTCTCTGCGACCCCAGTTCAGTACCCAGCATTCGGCTGTTTAAGTGTAAAAGTTTCGTGACTGGCATGTGCCATCGGGTGAGAGCTTCGCAGGGCAACGGGAGACGAGTATTATTAGCTTATACTGTACTGTACATAAAATTCCATATCCTATCAGTTCAAACGAGTTTTAAGAACTTTACGTAGTCTATTGATTCTTTAACATCGTCATGCATTTCTGCAATTCATTTGCTCAAATCAACTGTAAATTAAGGATGAAATTCAAATTTTATGGCTTGCGAGAGAGTAAGGAGGGAGAAGAGGGGCTGGTGTGTTGTTGCCAGTTATGTAATGTTTAGTTTGTTGGATATTACTTCCAGTATTATCATAACACCCACAGCTCATTCAATGGAAAAACATCTTTGTAATAAGTGACTAGCATCCCTTTAAGTCAGGAGTAATATTATTATTCTTTACAATTTTTCTGCTGCAAGTAAACGTGGCAATATTTTTTTTCATATGATGCTGACGTGAGAATAGTGACACAGGATTGCCAATGTAACGACTATGCAGCTAGACCTATTTTTTTATTCTACCTAGTGACACTATTTAACATCTGGCAACATGATGTCTAGCTACATTCTGGATATTTTTGCCATTTTTAGGTGATATTGTAGATCTCTAATCGTATTTTCAAGTGATGTTTTGCAGTGTTTACTTCTCGCGACATTCTAGCAAGTTTTCAGGACTAAACTAGCGAGATTGATTATAAGGACTTGGCAACTCTGCGTCCACTGTCATTTGAACAGGAAAATTTGAAGGCGAGGCACACTTCAAATACTGTTCTCCGCGTTCAACTGCTCACTGGGTTCAGTTTCACTTTTTCATGAAACAGCATCCCACTTACGTAAAGCAATGAAGAATATGCAGATATCGTCTATTTTTACGGATTCAGCGATGGTAATGCCAGTGCTGCAGAGAGGAATACAGGTGGAGATATGGAATCGCGCCATATTTACTTGCAGTGAAAAAATTGTTATAAATAATATTCTTCCTGACTTAATCTCCCTTTACAATAACGTTTTTCCATTGAATGAGCTGTGGGTGTTAAGATAACGCTTGTAGCAATATCCTACAAACTAAAAATTACGTAACTGGCAACAACACACCAGCCCCTCTCCTCCCTCCCTACTCTCTCGCATGCAATAAAATTTGAATTTAATCCTTAATTTACAGTCGATTTGTGCAAAAGAATTGCAGGAATGCGTGACAATTTTTAAGAATCAATAGACTATGTAAAGTTTCTTCTTAAAACTTGTTTGTACAGATAGGAAATGGTATTTTTATGTACAGTACAGTATACGCTAATAAAACTCGTCTCCCATCGCCCTGCGAAGCTCTCACCCGATGGCACATGCCAGTCACGAAACTTTTACACTTAAATAGCCGAATGCTGGGTACTGAACTGGGATCGCAGAGAGTATCTGTTATAGAACAAAATATACTCAACATTGCGTTATAGATCATTGGTGTAAGTTTTTGTCATACGTCGTGTTACACCCTGTATATATATATATATATATACTGTATATATATATATATATACTGTATATATATATATATATATAATGTATATATATATATATATAAAGACATGAATTGTAATAAAACTTTGTCTCTCAAGTCACACACACACACACACACACACACAAACTCAAAATTGCACTTAATGCTCAATTACCATGCGTTCCTACATGGTCTTACCTACTCCTAGTAATCCAAGGACGTTCACTTCCATTCATAGTTCACTTTCATTTATCCACACACTCACTTGTTCAATCTAAGCGCATATAATTCACGTATTCACATCATTCACAAATACTTCGAACTCATTCTCTCTCACATTCATACACTCACACTCTCTCAACTTTATTACTTACCTCTCGCTCTTATACCTCACTCGTTCTCCCCTTCCCAGGAACCCCATGGCAACCTGTTGGTCTCTCTCTCTCTCTCTCTCTCTCTCACTCATAGCAAAAATCATAGATATGCTAGAACCTACTAATGTTCCTGAAACAATTTTACATTAACACTCATCAGCGTTTATTTCAATGTATGTACCTCATACCAGCTAAACGTGATTGAACCAGCTGGCAATGATACTATGGTCTGTCACGTGAACAATTTGTTAAACATATTTTTTGAGAAAATGAAACATAAAGTAAATTACTTCACACAATGGTTCGTTTAAACTATATTGCTGATTTAGTTTCTAGAATGCGTGAGCTACAGAGTAGTGCCCCCAGAAACTTCCCGACAGGTAACATGTGTGAGCTACAGCATAGTGCCCCCAGAAACTCACCAACACCCCCACCCGGACCCCAAGGAGTAGCCGCAGCCGAACCACGGGTTGCCATGCGACAATGGCATAAGTCAGCCTAGGTCGTGCGCCCCTATAGTACCCAGCCGCCGCACCGTCACCCTAGCAAAAAGATGACACTACCTTCGGGGAGTGGGACCGCCAGATCAGGTCGGGGTGGAGCTGCCTATCCAGCTTCAAACAGCGCCCCTCAGGAGTGTGACTGTAGCTGCTCCCGCCTTCGTCAGACGGCCGGTTACCGCTCCGAAGGTGCTGCCCCCGAGTCGGCCTATTGCCGCTCCTCCCTCCGGCAGAAGAAGACAGCCTGTGGCCGCTCCCGCCTCCGTCAGACGGCCGATTACCGCTCCAAAGGTGCTGCCCCCAAGTCGGCCTATTGCCGCTTCTCCCTCCGGCAGAAAGAGACGGCCTGTGGCCGCTCCCGCCTTCATTAGACGGCCGGTTGCCTCTCCGAAGGTGCTTGCCGCTTCGAAGGTGTCCAGAGGTGCGCTGATTCCCCCACTCAGGCCACAGCCAGTAGCCGGGCCTTGGCGCCTCATACTTGCGCCCTTGGGCAGCCACGGCCGATTGCCGGGCCCCACGGCCAGAGAAAGATGTTGGCAGTGTCATCGCCCCAGTGTGAGACGAGAGCCCGGACCTCCAGCATCGGAGAACCCTAGCGAGGCCTTACGGCTTCCCCTGGCCTCTGCTCCTTACGCCTGGCCCTGGGGAAGACCCACCTGACGGACCCTAGTTCAGGTCGGTGCCGCAGCCCCTCCCTGACGGCGCCCCTCAACTCTGGGGACTGCAGCCCTCAGTCACTCCAGACCCTCCCCAGGACGCCCGGGCATGATCTCTCCATGCTCCCAAGACGGCGTAAGACCTCCACCTCTGGCCGAGACCTGAGCCAGAGATTCCTGGACCTGTTTGGCCCCAGACCTGAGGGCCACACTCCTGAACCTAGCCTGGAGACTACGGGCCCCTTTGCTACCTGCAGCCCCGGACAAGAGATTGGACGCCCCTGCGAGTTGTCCCGTGCCCTCTCGGCACGCCCTCACTTGGCTGTGCCCCTATTCTGGCAGAGTTGTCGCCGGCGTGTCTCCCTGCCACCCCCACTATATGAGTGAATCATATTAAGTGTGGTGTTGCCCCAGAATTTATTAAGTGACTTATGCTAAGTGTGACATTGCCCCAGAATTAGTGTAACAGTGATACAGTGACTTAACGTATGTTGAATATCGGGGTGAGTGAAATCACGGGTGGATGAGTAAGGACGAGTGCAGAAAATAAGTTCTTGTGAATCAGACTCACGAGTGATGCCCTTGCAGAAAACCAGTAAGACTACTACCCCGAGAAATCCTCTATAGTAAAATATACCAATGTCCTTTGTTACAGGAAACAGTAGAGAAAAGTGTTAATAATATTCTCCCGCTTGTATTACTGTAAACACAGTGAATTCCGAGTGTCCTCCACCCTCTCTTTAAGAATCTCATCCTGGCAACTAGTGTGTACATAGACGAGGAATAGAATCAATTGTCAAAACCCCTTTGCTATAAAAAAAATACTAAGTTTGAATTAATATTACTCCCTCCCAATATTACTATAACTCTGTTCTGACCCGCCGCGAGTCACTCCCCTCGTCCCCCCCCCATGTGAGACCCACTCCCCGAGCTCCCACACGCACCTGAATTCCATGTACATCTGTGCACTAGAATTACTGTGTTGGCGTCAGTATCTGTTAAGCCAGTATCCTGCGAGATACTAATATCCTAGTTAAGGTTTTATTTCTCTACCACATACTGTGTTGTAATATCTGCTGTTTTGTCTTGTGTCTGACTGTGGTAATATACGTGTAAAGGTTATTGCCTGGAGTTTTTGTGTCCTACCTCTCTTTATTGTATGTCCTACCTCTCTTTATTGTACTAAGTCCTGGTCTCGATAGAGGACCTCACTACACATTATGTGTTCTAGGACCGAGAAGTCGGACCTTTTTCACCTAGCATTACACTGGTGGCCAGTGGTGGTTCTTGACCCGGGCATAGAGGAGAGGTAGTGAGGAAATATTTGGCAAAATGGCAACTAAACGACATGTACAGTTACCCAAGTTTGACCACGACCAGTACGATATACACACATATCTGGCAATAATAAAACCCTTACTGTATATTGGCTTTGATAATGACCAGCAGAAAATTGCAGTCACACTTCCACTATTGGGCAAAGCGGCAGTGAACATACCACTGAAAATCGTCCCGGAGCTCACCTGGCAGAACTTTACAAAGTTCGTTGTTCAAGCCATCACCCCATCATTAGGGAGAGTGGTGGCACTATCCCAGCTGGATAGTCTAAAATTTTACGGGAATCTAGATGATACCCTAACTCAGGTGAAATGCCGAGTCACCGCTGCCTACCCAGATGCAGATGAAGAAACCCGGGAACAACTCATGTTTCACACACTCCCCAGGATTCTCCCCAGTTACATTAAAGAACATTTCATAATACACGAACCGGCGGGAGACCTGGATAAAGATATCAATTTAATGAGGTGCCTTCTGGCCGTCCACGCCACCTCTCAATGCATCGGCGAAATAAATCAATTCCCCATTGATCTCATCACTGTCAATCCGTTGGAATTTTTTCTGTGCCGGCACGGATGCCCGATCCATGACATCCGTGAGCAGCTAGAAGCTGCCCAGCACAGCCAAACGACACGAGGGCGCTTATAAACCTCCCCACAATACGCACAAAAGGCACCCCCCCACTGCCCCCGCATCCCACCATAATGACGGGGGCCACCTCACATCTCCCCCAGTCTACAACAGGGGGAAACGTCATCTTTCCTTTTCCTCCCCTCTCACTATCTCTTCTGTTCTACTTTCCCCTATTCCTACCCTTCCCACCCCACACACCACTATACCACCTCAACACAAAGCCTGCCTCCCCCTTCACAGGCCTCCTAGGAGCCTTATCCCATCTTCCCCTAACCTACTTCCTAAAACCACCTCCCCCTGTCTACTGCCTTCCACCTACCACCCCGCACCACCCACCACCATCACTTCACCACCACTCGCTTTCCCCGCCAACATGGTCAACTCATTCACCTTTCCTATCACACCCTCCTTCTCCTCATCCTCACCCACCTTTTTTTCCTTGCTCACCTCCCCTACCCCACCTTCAACCTCGCCGTCCCCACGGGCCCTCAGCTCGTCCCCAGTAACCTTACCAGATGCCTCGCAGCCCACCACACCCCGCACCCCACCACCCATCACTCTCTCACGAGCTCAGCCCCCTGCTACCACCTACATCGCCCCATCCCTGAACATTCAGACAACACCACAAGGCCGCATCTCCCCACCACCACTGGCTCCTTTTCCCCCCACACCTCACCCCACCTTTCCTCACCTCCGACGACTCACACCACCTGCCACACCCCACTCCTCAGCCCCCGCCAAGCCACCACGGTTCCAGCACTGCACACCGTCCGCCACCATCCCCACACCCGCATCATCCCCTGGCTTTGCACCCACTGCCCACCCCACACCACTAGTACGGAATCTTGCTACCGCCCAAACCACCCCAAGACCAAACACAGGGATGGTGCCACAAGACCACACTCCCTCCTCGCCACCTACACTCCAAGCCACCTCACCTGCCACCTCACCACCTCTACCAACCCCCAGTGCCAAATCACCCTCACATCCCCACACACCACCCACCTCAAGCCCCACCGCCTCGCCCACACCCACCTTTGGAACGCCGCCCGAAACTACCCTGCCCTGGCGCACCACTTCCACCGCCATGCCGCATCACACCTCATCTGACAGCTCACCTGCACCACCTACACCAGGCTGCTCCTCCACCTCCCCACCACCTGCCACCTCCTCTCCCACGCCCTGTGCCGCATGTCCCACCCATACTCCCGCACCATGTCCACCCACCACACCCTCGCCCCATCCGTCACCCACCACCGCCACCGCAACTCCCAGCCCACTGTCCACCCCCACCCCTACCCCCACCTACACCACTCACAACCCCACAACACCACTACCCACTCGCCCCACACTCCGCTCCCCACACTGCGCCGCCCACACCCCTGCCACCCCACGGCCGCCCTTGAGCGTCCCACGCACCACACACATGCACCAACCCCGCACACTCACATTGCCACCCACACCCACCCTCAAAACATCCATAACACGTTTCGGCCGCCTCTCCCAACCATCCGCCTTCAACAGAGTTTCCTGCATTCAACACCACACCACATCAGCAGCGACAACCACCAAGATGAAAGTGCGATGAGCAGTATAGGCACCTGCCCTTGGCAGAAACTGCCGGCTCCAAGGGCCACACCACCTACTCCACCTCCTCTGCTCCTCCCCCACCACCTCCACGCTCCTCCTCACCTGTGATGCGGAGCAAGAGGAGAATCATGCCACCCCTGCCTGGCAGGCCCTTCTCCAGCACCTCCAACTTGTGTACGCCACCCATGACACTCATGTATATCACCTCCAGTCACGGGGACGTGACTTTTTCCAGAAGGAAGGTGGTAAAATGCATGAGCTACAGTGTAGTGCCCCCCAAAACTCCCCGACAGGTAACATGCACAAGCTACAGCATAGTGCCCCCAGAAACTCACCGACACCCCCACCCAGGCCCCATGGAGTAGCCGCAGCCGAACCACGGGATGCCGTGTGACAACGGCATAAGTCAGCCCGGGCCGTGCGCCCCTATAGCACCCACCCACCACACCGTCGCCCTAGCTGGAAGATGACACTACCTTCGGGGAGTGGGACCACCAGATCAGATCCGGGTGGAGCTGCCTATCTAGCTCCAAACAGCGCCCCTCAGGAGTGTGCCTGTAGCTGCTCCAGCCTTTGTCAGACGGCCGATTGCCGCTCCGAAGGTGCTGCCCCCGAGTCAGCCTATTGCCGCTCCTCCCTCTGGCAGAAGGAGACAGCATGTGGCCGCTCCCACCTTCGTCAGACAGCCGATTGCAGCTCCAAAGGTGCTGCCCCCAAGTCAGCCTATAGCCGCTCCTCCCTCCGGCAGAAGGAGACGGCCTGTAGCCGCTCCTGCCTTTGTCATACGGCCAATTGCCGCTCCAAAGGTGCTTGCCGCTCTGAAGATGTCCAGAGGCGCACTGATTCCCTCACTCAGACCATGGCCAGGAGCCGGGCTTTGGTGCCTCATAGTTCCGCCCTTGGGCAGCCAAGGCCGATTGCCCGGCCCCACGGCCAGAGAGAGATGTCAGCAGTGTCATCGCCCCAGCGTGAGATGAAAGCCCGGACCTCAAGCATCGGAGAACCCCAGCGAAGCCTTAAGGTTTCCCCTGGCCTCCGCTCCCTATGCCTGGCCCTGGAGAAGACCCACCTGACGGACCCTAGTTCAGGTTGGTGCCGCAGCCCCTCCCTGACGGCGCCCCTCAACTCTGGGGACCACAGCCCTCAGTCACTCCAAACCATCACCAGGACACCCAGGCGTGATCTCTCCACGCCCCCAAGACGGCGTAAGACCTCCACCTCTGGCCGAGACCTGAGCCAGAGATTCCTGGACCTGTTTGGCCCCAGTCCTGAGGGCCACACTCCTGAACCTAGCCCAGAGACTACGGGCCCCTTCGCCATCTGCAGCCCTGGACGAGAGATTGGACGCCCCTGCGAGTCGTCCCATGCCCTCTCGGCACGCCCTCCATTAGCGGTGCCCCTATTCCGGCAGAGTTGTCGCCGGCGTGTCTCCCCGCTGCCCCCACTATATGAGTGAATCATGTTAAGTGTGGTGTTGCCCCAGAATTTGTTAAGTGACTTATGCTAAGTGCGACGTTGCCCCAGAATTAGTGTAACAATGATACAGTGAGTTAATGTATGTTGAATATCAGGGCGCGTGAAATCACAGGTGGATGAGTAAGGATGAGTGCAGAAACAAAGTTCTGGTGAATCAGACTCACAAGTGACGCCCTTGCAGAAAACAAGTAAGACTACTGCCCCGAGATATCCTCTATAGTAAAATACACCAATGTCCTTTGTTACAGGAAATAGTAGAGAAAAGTGTTAATAATATTCTTCTGCTTGTATTACCGTAAACACAGTGAATTCCCAGTGTCCTCCACCCTCTCTTTAGGAATCTCCTCCCGGCAGCTAGTGTGAACGTAGACGAGGAATAGAAACAATTGTCAAAATCCCTTTGCTATAAAAAAATACTAAGTTTGAATTAATATTACTCCCTCCCAATATTACTATAACTCTGTTCTGACCCACGGCGAGTCACTCCCCTCGCCCTCCCCCCGTGTGAGACCCACTCCCCACGCTCACACACGCACCTGAATTCCCTGTACACCTGTGCACTAGAATTACTGCGTTGGTGTCAGTATCTTTTAAGCCAGTATCCTGCAAGATACTAATATCCTAGTTAAGGTTTTATTTCTCTACCACATAGTACTGTGTTGTAATATCTGCTGTTTGTCCTGTGTCTGACTGTGGTAATATACGTGTAAAGGTTATTGCCTGGAGTTTTTGTGTCCTACCTCTCTTTATTGCACTAAGTCCCGGTCTCGAAAGAGGACCCCGCTACACGTTAGGTGTTCTAGGACCGAGAAGTCGGACCTTTTTCACCTAGCATTACAGTTTCGTTGGTAATAAAAGTAACTACATTTTTGTAATGAAATTTCTGCTCATTGGTAACTTCTGTTTAAGGTACTTACTTCATTTTCATCAGCTGTATACTCTCATAAATATGACAGAATCACATACATTATTTTTCAAACTAAAAATTAACCTGCGGCGTCCTGTCGATGTGAATTAACGTCCGCACGTTTTGTCATTGCCAATCCCGTCGACATACATAAACACGAATCAATTGCAAGGTCCCTATTTTGCACAATTTTCAATTTTCGCGAGTGATTTTTGGTACGTATACACGGGACACCTTCCTCTACAGGATGCCAGGCAGGGACAATGCCTTACCGAGCATGACCTCCCCCCCCTGCATGCCATTGTCTCAGCAATTCACCTGTTATGACCTCCCCCCCCTGCATGCCATTGTCTCAGCAATTCACGTGTTATCAGTGACCTGGCCAGTAAAGCCATGTCATGCCATGGTACGAAATTCAAGGCCAGAGTGATTCCCCAATTGATGACAATGTGGAGGACAAACTTTACATAGCATTAGAGGAAGAAACAGTCAGAAATGATGATCAGGTAATGTGGCAAAAAAAGGTCAGGTATGGTGATGAGTTAGTGAGTGAAACAATGCTTATAATGCCTATATTACTGTTTGGAAACCAATATACTCCTGTACTACATATAAATTCATACCAAGTAAATAAATAAATACCGTTTATGAGTGGTGTGAAATAGTTACCCTCCCATAGAACTCGTTTTCTTTGGTGCCAGCCTGTTAGAAAACCCAGTAAGGTAAAGAGGTACTGGTACCTGGATCGAGTATTTTAAACCTCAGGTGAGTGATTTCTCTGATTTTTCGATGTTTCTCACCAAAAGCGGAGGTTTGAGCCAAGAAAATTTTTTTCCAAAAATGGTCGGGATTGGGGGGAGTCAGTGGTGGAAAAGTGGTCGGGATGGGGAGGGTTAACGTAGATTTAGTAGATGATAGAAGGATGAATACAGTTTTGAATGGTGAGTTGCTTGAGGAGGTACAGTGGATTAAGTATGTAGGGACACATGTTGCAGTGGATGGAAGAATAGATGCAGAAGTGAAGTTTAGAATGAATGTAGTAGGAAAGGTGCTGGGAGGAATGTAAAAGGTGTTTAGGTGTCATTTGCTTAGAATGGATGTTGAAGGCTGTATGAGGATGTAGTGGTACCGGCTGCATTATATGAGGCTGAAACATGGAATATGGGTGTAGCAGAAAGGAAAAATTTGAATATAATGGAGAGGAGGGGTCTGAGTATGTGTACACTGACGCGAATGGAACAAGTGAGAAATTATGAAGTACGATGGAGAACTGGAGTTATGCGGGAGATGGCTGATCAATTTGAGCAGAGAGTGTTGCGATGGTTTGGGCATATGGAGAGAATGGATGAAGAGCGATTAGTGCAAAACATAACTAGATCGGATGTGAGAGGTGTAAGGCTGAAAGGAAGACCACGAATAGGATGGACGGAAAATGTGAAGAGAGCATTAGATGCAAGAGGGAAGTCTGTGGAGCAAGGGAGAGTGGCTGCACATCATAAGAATGACTGTGGAGTAATTGTGAATGAATAAATGGTGACGTGGCCCTGAGGGGATATTCCCTTACGTTTGGTCCGATCAGCTGATCAGGTCAGGTGCGGGTAAGGTGACGGGCCCATTAACCCGCCCCGTCCCGACCACTTTTTGACCACTGGTACCCCCCAATCCCGACCATTTTATGACCCTTTTTTTTTTTGCTAAAACTTTCGCTTTTGGTGAGAAACATCGAAAATTCATAGAGAAATCGCTCACCTGAGGTTTAAAATACTCATTACAGGTAGGAGAGCCTCCTTACCTTACTGGGTTTTCTATCAGGCTGGCACCAAAGAAAACGAGTTCTATGGGAGGATAACTATTTCACACCACTCATAAACGGTATTTATTTATTTACTGTTACGAATTTATATGTAGTACAAGAGTATATTGGTTTTCAAGCAGTAATATAGGCATTATAAGCATTGTTTCACTCACTAATAACTGACCTTTTTTTGCCACATTACCTGATCATCATTTCTAAGTGTTTCTTCCTCTAATGCTATGTAAAGTTTGTCCTTCACATTGTCATTGATTGGGGAATCACTCTGGCCCTGAATTTCGTACCGTGGCATGACATGGCTATACTGGCCAGGTCACTGATAACAGGTGAATTGCTGAGACAATGGCATGCAGGGGGGGGGGTGGAGGTCATGCTGGGTAAGGCATTGTCTCTGCCTGGCATCTTGTTGAGGAAGGTGTCACGTGTATACGTACCAAAAATGACTCACGAAAATTGAAAATTGTGGAAATTATGAACCTTGCAATTGCATGACGTTGAAGTACGTCCCCGGGATTAGCTGTGACAAAACGTGAGGACGTGGAAGTACGTCCCCGGGACGCCATGGGTTAATGTGTGGAACAGGTAAACCAGCTCTGTTGTCGGGCCCAGCTGCGGATGTCGCTGATTGCATTGCATAGTTGACTTTCGTGTGGTGTGGTGCGTTGAGGATCTGTCCCTTCTCCCCTTGGAGCTAAAATGCAATTAAATGTGTGTGTGTGGATGAGTAAATTGGGAGTAAGTCATCCTGTCTCAGCTACCCCCCTTTCTTTGGGGGAAGCAGCCTAGGTATACAGGTAGATAGAATTAACAGCCAGACAACACACTCTGTGCTTGGTTATGGTTCTGTTTATATTTAATTATGTTATGTCTGGAGGAAGTTGCTAAACCCAGTTTCTGCATGGAGGGATTAGGTCTGTATTATCGTTAACTTATGAGAGATTTTAATGCCTCTGTCTTGGCAACATATTTTGCCTACTAAACTTTCGTAATAACGTCTCTTATGTGCATATACAGAAACAAAGTGGTAAGGAGGAGATGCTGGAGAGGTTCATTACCCGATGAGAATATGAACTTGAACACCTTGAATACAGTGACTTCATTACACCTGCGACGTGAAGTGAGAGAAGGTGTTTTGTTTTACTTTACGTGTGTGTGTGTGCGTGTGTGTTAACAAAATATCACAAAGGTTTTTATTCGATTTTATCCGAGCTAGGAGTAAGGGCAGGAAGTTAGCCATGGGGCGGAATTATATTCTTTATCAAAAAATCAAAGGTCAAGGTCACAGAGATGGCAATGGGCCAGAAACCAGTGGAACAAGGTGGAGATAGTAAAAGGACATTAACCCCAATCCTACACCATCTCTTAATGGCATACTTATATGCCCTGCTTGGATGAAATAGTTGTACGAAAATCATGACACTTTGGTTTGGAACGCACTCATGTGAAAATAATAATTGCTGTACCATAAAGGAGCGTTGTGGTGTTGATGTGGATGTGATAGGAAGTGTTATGAGGAGCACACTGAGGTGGTTTGGCCATGTGGAGAGGATGGAGGGTGAAAGACTGACAAAGAGAGTATATGTGAGTGAGGTGGAGGGGGGAAGAGGGAGGGGGAGGCCGAGGATGAGATGGAGGAATGGGGTGGAGAGGTATATGAGAGAGGGGTGTGTGAGTTGGGAGCAGGGCAGTAAAATGGCGGGGGACAGGGCGACTTGGAGGCGATTTGTTTGTGGCCACCCCAAACGGGATTGAGGTATCTGGCAATAGATAGATAGATAGATAGACCATAATGGCACTTACTGCATGAAGGGAAAAAAAAGAAAACTGTAAGGACAGTGTTACATGTCCTTTTATTGTTTCTACTCTTCTCTGCTTACTTGAATGCACTGTCATACCTACATCTTTATACATTTTATGTAGTGTGTTATTGTACTTTTTTCTCTGATTCTGTAATAATCCTCTGAGTTTGAAAGTTAACCCCTTAACTGCGGGGCGTCACTTTCATGATGCTCTGGTGCAATGGATCATACTGTGATGCGTCACTTTTGCGATTCTGTGTTATTTTGAATTCGCCCGGGCTTTGAAGTGGTCGCTTGTATCATCTGTCAGTACTGCCAGTGTCTAACAATAGTCAGTGCTGCTATTGTCATCTGTTCTCCCATCCTCTGTTGACAAATTAGCCATTTCTCCCCATTCTTGACTCCACTCCCTACCTCCCTTCCATTACCCTTTCCTCCCGCCTGCCCCAGCTGAGCAGCGCAAATCTTGCCCGGATTTTTCCACTCATTTCATCCATTGGAATGAGCCCTATATCTTATTCTCATACAAAATAATATATATATATATAAAAGAAAAAAGGTAATTGATAGTGCCATGCACCTGGAATTGGCTAATTATCACCTGGCAACACCCCACGTGCACTCGTTCGCTAATTTTCCCTGTTTTTTTCCCCTTGAAATATGCTGAATGACCTGTTCTCATAATAAAAATATATATAAGGAAGGAAGAGAGAAGCCTTAGTGATATTTACATTCACCTGGAACTACCTAATTTATTATGTATTGTCTAGATTTTCTGCCAATCATTTCATAGAGTATATATTAGCAGCTGTCACCAGGCAAACGTTGGCAACCCTTCACTGCCCCTAGACCCAGCAGTCAGTTTACTCTCGTCTTTCAAGGTGAAATCTCGTCGGATTTGCGCCTGTCCAATTCCGCTGCTTATTAGCCCCATGCAAAGGTCCCTGTGACCTCTACTCCTACTAAAGCTCGTGTGGGAAGGGGTAAAGGCTAAGTGACTCTGCTGTGGAATGTGAACTAGCTAATTTATCAATGATAATGATGGACAGTGACTACGATCTTTTTGGTCTCTGAAACACTGCAAGTGAAAATGTAAATTATGTGTAAACAGCAAGCGAAAGCAGTGAATGTAAATATAACTGAACAGTGGAAAATAGTTTTATAAGTTACTGCAAGTGACAGTGCATAAAAGTGTAAGTAAAATAGAAATGTAAATAATGTAAATAAAATAGAGAATGTGAATAGAAATGTAAATAAGTAGTAATATAAAAATACGAGTATATATACTAGGAGTAATGAAAGTGAAAGTAATGAAAATAAAAGTGACAGCTTCGCTCTCTATGCTAGTATACACGAGAAAGTGAATGCCTGGAGTGAAAATAAACTACTAGTACTGAAAGAAACTTATAGATAAATATTGTAAAGTAGTAATATAAGAATACGATATATATACAAGGAGTAATGAATGTGAAAGTAATGAAAATGAAAGTGACAGCTTCGCTCTCTACACTAGTATACACGAGAAAGTGAATGCCTGAAGTGTACTGAAAGAAACTTATAGATAAATATTTAAAGTAGTAATATAAGAATACGATATATATACTAGGAGTAATGAAAGTGAAAGTGAAAGTAATGAAAATGAAAGTGACAGCTTCGCTCTCTAAGCTAGTATAGGCTACTCGTACACGAGAAAGTGAATGCCTGGAGTGAAAATAAACTACTACTACTGAAAGAAATGTATAGAGAAATATTGTATATATAAATAAGTGTAATAATGTACTAGGAATATAAAGTGCGTGTGATTATAAATAATAAATGACAGCTTCGCCTCAGAATACCATTGGGGAACCAGCACGGGAGGAAAGCTCGTATGAGCTCGTAATTTACATTGCTTTCACATTTTTTTTTTTTTTTTTTTGAGTATGGATTCCAAACTACTTGAAATTCATAGAATAGGGTTTGTAGTTATAATATCAGGCAGTGGTAACCATATTACGGAGTGTCGGGAAGTGTAAAGTGGAGACTTCGTTACCCAACTTCAGAAGTCTCCGCAAGTCCTACGGTAGTCAACGAAGGCTCAACAAACATCCCAGGGGAAAGCTGAAGGTAGGTGCCATATGCATATGTAATTATAATATTCTAGGACTAATAACTGATTTTTGGCAAATGTTTTGGTCAAATTTTACACGTTGCCCTTATCCGATTTTCGACATTTCGTTAATATTTTCTAGTAGAATTGGTCGTTCTAAGAATCTTTTCTTCTATGACATTTCTCTCGCAAATTGATAATAAACGAGTTACACGCGATTTACTTCCGCCAATCACAATCACATAGGTGGTATTATTTCGTTATTACACCCAACTCACTGACAACAAAAGTGGCTAACTCACCTAATACTTTACAGTTCTAAGCATTTTTTCTTCTATGACACTTCCGTCTTATATCAACCGTTGATGAGTTATGTAATTTATTACACTTATTATTTTCTACGGGGGAGAGATTTTCCCTGCCGTGGTCGGACAGTTGTGTGCTCGTTGGTGCGTGATGTGTGTGGGTGGATAAAACGCATGCGTGGCACATGAATCAGCCAATCACAAAGTCGAATTTCAAATGCCCCACGCTAGGGCCCGCAAGATTTGAAAGTCAGTTCGTCTCCAACCATGGACTGGGAAGCCTGCAAAACTGATTACTTCTCTGCTATTTCACAGTTCTACCAACAAGAAGATAAAACTGTAGCCTTTGTGCGATCGCATGGTATTTTACTATCAACAGGAACAAAGTACCCAAAGCAAGGCAAAAGTCTCATTTTACGTGAGGATCAGAAAGTGTTGCACTGTCGCCCGTCACCAGTTGCCGTTACAGCTACAGACGACTCTTCAGTTGCAGACTAGGAACTGTAAACTGCTAGGTAAATGCATTCGTTCTTATTTACATCCGGTTAGGTTAGGTTAGATGAGGTTTGGTTAATGGGGGGTCTGGGGAGCGAAGCTTCCCAGTTAGGAAGCACGGCCAGGGTTAGGGGGTCTGGGGGACGAAGCCCCCCAATTAGGAAACACGAAATCCATAAGAAGCTTAAAATTATTTTCTTCCAAAGGATTTTAGTTTTTTCATTTGATTTTGATAACAGTTCCAGTAAGAAATCACTCGCTTTTGTGTTTTTACCCTACCCAAAACCCCGGTTTCCCACAGGTCCCCCAGTATTCTTGGGGGGAGGGGGAAGAACCACAAAAAAATACGTTTCACATGGTAACAGGCATCCAACCTGAGTGTTTTCTGTTGTTTTTGGTGTGATTTTTGTTGATTTGGACCAGTCCTTTCCACCAGAGGTCGGTAGTGGCGTTCAGCAAAAACTAGGGATAGAAACGAAGGTAAAAATCGATCGAATCACACCAAAAACAATAGGAAACACTCAGATTGGATGAAAAAATCGGATGAGGGCAACGTGTAATAATTGACCAATATTTTTAAAAAGTCAGTCGGAACGCGAATACCTCCACGTGAGGTGCACGGACCGCCTCCGACATGGCCGCGTTTAAGGGGTTAAGAAGGTTTTTGTGTGTTAGTTAATTTACAGAAGCATTGCAGTAGATAATAGGTTAGTGAAGACGAAGACTAATTGCCTCCTATTCGAAAAGCGTCTCTTGAAATAAATAAAATCATGTGGAGATAACAACAAAAAGGAACACCGAAAAAGCAAAACACCTACATGTTTGAGTCGGTCCACGACAGATAATCTGACTGCACAGTACCATGGAACCTTGATCTGTGACTGATAATTCTAAAACATAATTTATTTCATCTTGTGTGACCAACAACGCTTCGACTACGTTGGAAGGTGTTGGATGAAAAGTATTTAAGCTGACATTGCTCGGTGACCTTGACCTCTGACCTATTGATTACTAATTAGAAACACTTCATAATTGGATGTTCTGCAACGCTTCCCACAAGCTGGATCCTAGTCTAAGAAACACTGAAAGGGAAGACAAGGCCAGAACCATTTATTTATTTATTTATTTATTTATTTTTTTATAAATAACAACGGAGGAAGGAAAAACAAATGAGTAAAAAAAAGTAATCCATACGCCAGATTACTAGTGTCCTCTGTTCATAAAATACCTGTAATAGTTAGACTTGAACAGTTGTTGGTTGAAATTTGGAGGGAAACAACTCTGGGGAGGCGAGTTCCAGAGAGATGCGGTTCTGGGAATGAAAGAATTCTGATAGGCAGAAGTTCTGCAATATGGCTGAGTGACATTCCAGTCATGAGCACTACCAGATGCCCATGTAGCATGAGGGAAGGCATGGAGAGGTGGCACCAGGGACGCAACTTCATCTGAACATTTGCCAAAAAAATATCTGTAAAATAAAGCAAGGGAAGCAACATTCCTTCTTACTTGCAGGGGAGGTAGTTTATATGTAATGGCAGGGTTGTTAATGATTCTAACAGCTTTGTTCTGAATTTTGTCTAGTTGTCTTAATGCAACCTCTCCACAACCATTCCACAAGGGTGAGCAATACTCAAGCTGAGAGCGCACATGACTCTTATAAATTATAGCTACATGCTCATTGGCGAAGAAGTTACGGACTCTGTACAATAATCCAAGTTTCTTTGAGGCAGTTTTAGCAAGTGATCTGACATAAGAGGTCCAGCTGTGGGCACTGCTAAGTGAGACGCCAAGAATTTCAATACTTTTGGAGATGGGAATATTAGTAGCACTGAAGGTAATGTACGAATCTGGCAATATCTGTCTATTAGTAGACTGTATATATTTAGTTTTACTAGCATTAAAAGAGACAAGGTTGTTTTGTCCCCATTCACTGATTGTAGGTAGATCTTGATTTATGGAGATGGCTGTACTGAGTTGAGAGGTGGAGATATTAGACTTTGTAAATGGATGTCTGAGTGTGAATGAACTATGTAGTGTTGAGTCATCTGCATATGAGTGAATGGGATTGTGGGTGACAGATAAGAGATCATTAATGTGAACCAGAAATAGGGTTGGCGCCAGAACTGATCCCTGCGGCACGCAGGCGTTAATTGAGTGGAAATTGGAATATACATCATCAACTTTTACTCTTATTTTCCTGTCACTAAGATATGAAGAAATCAAAGGAACAAAAGACGTTAGTCCATAGCAAGGGAGTTTGGACAGCAGGGAACGGTGCCATACTCCGTCGAAAGCTTTAGAGATATCAAGAGCTACTGCATGAGTTTCTTCAAAAAGATCAATTGATTGATGGATGGTATGAGTTAAGAGATTGAGTATGTCAATGGTGGATCTTTCGTGGCGAAAACCATATTGTCTTTCACTAATTTAGTTGTTGGATTCAAGATGATTAACAATGTGCTTATTAATTAAAGTTTCAAGAACCTTACCAAGAGAAGATGTGACAGCTATTGGTTTGTAATTGTAAGGGTCAGACGAACTTCCTTTCTTCGGAACTGGGTGGACATTGGCTTCTTTCCATGAATTTGGGAATAAAGAAGTACGTATACATAGTCTGAATAATTTAGCTAGAACAAAGGCAAGTTCACGGGAACACTTTTTCAAAACAATTGGCGGAATTCCATCTGGGCCTGGAGCTTTGTTGGTAGGTAAATTGTTTAGGGTGGATTTTACGTATCTTGTCTGTATTTTAAGTGGGGCAATTTCGGGAGAATGAAGTTCCAGTACTGGGACTTTCTGGCTGGTATCGTCTATGGTAGAGTTTCTGGCAAAGGTACTGGCAAAGATATCTGCTTTCCCACGTGGGTCATTTGTAATGTCGTTTTCTGAAGATTTTAGTGGGGGAATGGAAGATGACTTGTTAAAGTTATTATTGAAAGAATTAAGAGTTGACTAGAATATTCTATTGTCATAAGGATTGTTAAGTAGTTTTGATGCTTGCTTTTGAAGAAAGTTTGATTTAGATAGATTTAATACAGCTTTTGCATGGGAGAGTGATTCAGATGTTTTTGATTTTAAGTAAGAGTTATATGCTAATGACTTTTGGGCTGCTTCTCTGGCACAGTTGCCATCAAACCATTTTAGAGAGTTCGATCTTTTAGTGAACTGTTGACTTGGTATGAATAAATCCATACCAGCTAGTATTAAGTCGCAAATGTGGGACTGGGTAGAATTGGATCACTAGAGAAGAAAGACTGCCATGGAACATCAGCAAGATAATTTCTTAATCCATCCCAGTCTGCCCTATCAAAGTGCCATCGGGTCACCCTGACAGGTTCAGAACGGGGAGGTGTGGGAGGGTTAACTAATGAGGCTTTGATGAGATTGTGGTCAGAGGATCCAAGTGGTGACAGTACCTCTATCCTGTATTGATCTGGATTATTTGTCAAGAATAAATCCAAGAGATGGGCATTATGGTCAGGATTATCAGGTATTCTGGTTGGTTGCTTTACCAACTGGGTGAGATTAAACGATTCTGCAAACAGCTCGCATTCTAGACCAGTGTCGTCAGTCCGGGAAGAATGCAATAACCATTCAACATTGTGTATGTATAAATCACCCAAAATGGTAATTTCGGTGCCAAGGGCAAGGTCAAAGTTACTCAACTGAGTGGATATGGAATCAAATACACTGGGTTCTGGAGAAGCATTGGGTGAAGTATAAACTACACAAATATATTTGGTAATGTTTTGACAGCTTAATTTATATAATGAGTAATCAAAACTGGATGAAGTGAAGTTTACAATAGTGTCAACTGCATATTGGGATTTGATATAACAACAGGTGCTGCCCTTGTTACGGAAGTTTGTAAGGAGATTATAACCGGGATCTTGTGACTTTTAGCCTTTGACCAACTGATTTCAAAATCCAATCACTCCATCATTTACTGACTCCCAACAGTTACTTTTTTTTTTTTTTTTTTTCTTATCGGATCTAGAATGAAAAAAGTTTAACTACTCCCGACTTGTGACGTATGAACATTTTCAGGCAATCCTGGTCACGTTTCATACCCACCAGAGATTTAAAATCCCTTGTGAAGAAAAAAGAAAAAGAGATCTGTTTTTCCATTGTAGAGCTAGGCCGTTTTAGGACAGACGAAACATGATAAATACAGATCGGGATTCTAACAAGTTGCGTTTGAGAGTTTTAGTACTGAGTTTTTGATATTTTAGCAGTTTCCTTGATTGTAGAAAAGCCAGAACATGAAGGCCACATCCTTATAAAGACCTCTGTGTTTGGAAGATAATATATATATATATATATATATATATATATATATATATATATATATATATATATATATATCAATCTATCTATCTCCCATCTATCTATCTATACACACACACACACAGACACACACATATATATATATATATATATATATATATATATATATATATATATATATATATATATATATATATCTACCTCCTATCTATCTATCTATCTATCTATCTATACACACACACACACACCACACCACACACACACACACACACACACACACACACACATATATATATATATATATATATATATATATATATATATATATATATATCTGAATCACTCTCCCAATTTAAAATTGCTAGAAACCATGCAAAAGCTGTATTATATCTAGCTAAATCAAACTTTCTTCAAAAGCAAGCAGCAAAACTACTTAACAACCGTAATGACAATAGAATATTCTGGTCAACTCTTAATTCTTTTAATAAGAAGTATAACAAGTCATCTTCCATCTCCTCACTAAAATCTTCAGATGGCAACATCACAAATGACCTGACTGGGAAAGCAGATATCTTTGACAGTACATTTGCCAGAAACTCTACCATAGACGATACCAACCAGAATGTCCCAGTACTAGAACTTGACTCTCCCAAAATTGCCCCACTTAAAATACAGACAAGATACGTAAAATCCATCCTAGACAATTTACCTACCAACAAAGCTCCAGGGCCAGATGGAATTCCGCCAATTGTTTTGAAAAAGTGTTCGCCTGAACTTGCCTCTGTTCTAGCTAAATTATTCAGACTATGCATACGTACTTCTTCATTCCCAAATTCATGGAAAGAAGCAAATATCCACCCAATTCGAAAGAAAGGAAGTTCGTTTGACCCCACTAATTACAGACCAATAGCTGTCACATTTTCTCTTGGTAAGGTATTTGAAACTTTAATTAACCCCTTAACTGCGGGCTTGTTTTGCTCTGTCTTGCGTGTTCCGCGGGCATATTTGGGCTCCGACAGACTCTCAAAAAATATTTGCCAAAAATCAGTTATTAGTCCTAGAATATTAGAATTATATATGCATATGGCACATACCTTCAGCTTTCTCCTGGGATGTTTGTTGAGCCTTCATCGAGTACCGTAGGCCTTGTGGAGACCTCTGAAGTTGGGTAACGAAGTCTCCACTTTACACTTTCCGACAACCCGTATTATGATTACCACAGGCAGATATTATCACTAGAAACACTATTCTATGATTATCAAGTAGTTTGGAATCCATACTAAAAAAAAAAACACTGTGAAAGCTATGAAAATTATGAGCACGTATGACCTTCCCACTTGCGCTAGTTCGCCGCTGGTATTCTGTCATTTATTATTCAAACAAACGCTCACCCTTTATATTCCTATTATTATATAACACTTATATATATCTGCAGTCTTTATCCATAAGTTTCCTTCAGAAGTATTATTTTATTGTCACTGAAGTCATTCAATTTTTCATTCAGTAAAATACGTAGAGAGCCACAGATTCACTTTCAGTGTTATAACTTCAAGTATTTGTACTCATATTCTTATATTACTAATTATTTACATTTCTATTTACATTTTCTATTGTACTTTCAATATTTACACTTCTATTTTACTTACACTATGTTATTCACTGTCACTTGCAGTAACATAAAACTATAGTACACTGTTCAATCATATGTACATCCATTGCTTTCACTTGGTATTTACACATTATTTATAAATTATTTTCATTTCCCACTTGCACTTTTAGAACTGCTTCTGGCTGTGGTAATCAAAGAAGCAGGTAAAGCAGAGGGGAACCTGGCACTCAGCGCACTGCCAAGAGGTGCGTTTGTGCTCAGGTGTGTTTCGGGTGGTATGTGCACACACCTGGCACCTGCGGATCGCAGCCTTCCTCTTGGTTGTGGCAGGCATTTGCACCAGTCTGTGCCGATCCATGTACGCCCTCTGCTCAAGTCTGGCGGGAAGTCTTACTACATGGCACCTTGGAGCTGCTGCTGTCACCTTACCATATCTTTCAAGCAGCTGCTGAACACAAGTCCTGGCGAACAACCTCAGGGAGAAGGACTTGGGTGGCTTGACCTTCATCTTGTACAGGATGAAGGCGTTCAGCATCGTCATGTCTATGAGATGCAGAAAAACTTTCCTGTACCACCTAATATTCTTCCTGAGGCAGTTAATCTCTCCAATCATCATGTCGGACTTGTCCACCAGCCGCATGTTGATATTGTAGTCTATGACAGCATCAGGTTTCCTCACAGGTTCGCCTGTCCTACGGTCGACCTTCCCACTGTCTTTCAGTTCCCCCTTGTGTACGGTGGTGAGCATGTGCACGACCCTCTTGTCATGCCACCATACTGCCAGCATCTTCTCAGACTTGCGTAGGTGCACGTCTCCTCGCTGCGAGGTTCCTGCCTCTGGTAATTTAGGGAAGTGGGCACGATTACTCTTGACAGTGCCGCAGGAGCCGATGCCGTGCTCTGAAAGGTATTTGGCAAGTTTCGGTGCTGTATAATAGTTGTCTGTATACAGCACATGATTCCCACCAAAATACCTTTCAAGGAGCACTTTCACTACACAGCCTGAGAAGCCAAGGGGGTGTGTTTTATCAGGATCGACAGTGCTGGCTTAATAAATGACGAAATCAGGGATGTACCCTGTCTTACAGTCGCACAGTACAAAGAACTTGATTCCAAAGCAATGGCATTTGCTTGGAATGTACTGCACAAACCTAACACATCCTCTGAACAAAACCAAGGATTTGTCAATGACAACCTTCTGAGAGGGGTGGAAGAATGACATAAACTTATCCTTCATTCTGCTCAGAATCTCCCAGATCTTCCAGAGTGGGTCAGTTTGGGAGGTACATCATTGTTGGCGAAGTGCAGGTTTCCCATTATGTTCCTGAAGCGATCTCTGGCCATGTACTTATTGAAGGTGAGTGAGGGTAGTAAGGGGTCCATGGACCAGTATTCTTCTAACTCATGCTTCTTTGAGTGTGGCATGAGAAGCATGAGGGCGAAGAATACATACAGCTTCTGCACTCCCAGCATGGACCACTGTTGCATCTTGGCTGCACCTGTACCACTTGCAGCACATTGTGATTCATACCTGTTGGTCTCATCACATATGTGCTGCATGGCTTCATCATCGAGGAAGGCCAAAAGGAAGTCAACACACTCAGGATCCTCGTCAAGATTGAAGGCAGGCTGTATCCCTGAGGAACTCTCATTGAAATCAAGATGTTCTGGGACAAAATCGGACCCTTCCGTCCATGCGAAGGCGTCCAGGATTCCTTGTCGTGGTAGTGTAGGGTGGGTGAGGGTGGAGGGTGGCTGTGAGGCAGATATATCTGTTTCAAGGTCACTCGCACTGACCTTGGGTTGCCGTACAGCACTAGCAGCCCTTACTCTACTGGCAACTCTACTTTTACGGGTCAGGGATTTACCTCTTCCTCTACGGCCTGCGTTCACTGTTGATGCTGGTGGTGACTCCGACGACGAAGACTCCGGAGATAACTCAGCAGACGATGAGGAAGAAAGGAGTGAAGTGGGGCTTGGAGAACGGGGAGGTGATTCACCTTGGGACTCATGGCGGGCTGGGTCATGTGGGGCCATTGTTCCGGGGCTAACCCGCCACCTTTTCACTCCCTTCCCAAATTCCTTCCCTTGCTGCACTAAGGGCTCCTTTCCTTTGGAGCTTGGGATAACTTGGGACACTGAAGCACTCGTACTAGGAGTTTCTGGCACGATTTCCTCGCCTGGCTCATCATACGAATCACCCGAAAGATCATAGTCACTGTCCATCATTATCAATGATAATTTGGCTAGTTCACGTTCCACTGCAGAGTCAGTTAGTCCTTTCCTGCTTCCCACACGAGTTTTTCTGGGGGTAGAGGTCACGGGGCCCTTTGCAATGGGCCAGAAGCGGCGGAAATGGTGGGGCGCGAGTGCGACATGTTGACCACGGAGGAGGACACGGCTTATCTGAGAAGGCAAGGGTTGACAGTGACACTGGAGCTGACAGCTGCTAACTTGCATGCTAAGAAATTATTGGTAGGAAATCTCGGCAATACATAAAGAAATGGGTAGTTCCAGGTGAATGTAAATGTCACTTAGGCTTCTCCCTTCCTTTCTTATATATATTTTTATTACGGAAATAGATTACAAGGCATAATTCAAAGGGGAAATTACCGTGGGAATTTGTGAACGAGTCCATGTGAGGTTTTGTCAGGTGATAATTAGCCTATTCCAGGTGTATACCACTATCACTTACCTTATTTCTTTTTGGTATATATTATTTTGTATAAGTATAGGGCATAGGGCTTATTTCAATGGATGAAATCGGTGGAAAAATCCAGGAGAGATTTGCTTTAGTGCAGCGCGGCAGGGCAGGGGATAGGAAAGGGTAAAGGAGATGAGGTAGGGAGGGGTGAGAGGGTACTGGAGGGAGGTAGGGAGGGGAGTCAAGAAAGGGTGAAAATGGTTAAATTGTCAACAATGGATGGGAGTACAGATGAGATTAGGAGTGCTGACTATTGGTGGACAGTAGCAGTACATGCTAAAAAATGATTAGTAGGAAATCTCGAAAATACAGAAAAAAGTAGGTAGTCCCAGGTGAATGTAAATGTCACTTAGGCTTCTCCCTTCCTTTCTTATATATATTTTTATTACAAGAATAGATTATATGGCACATTTCAGAGGGGAAATTTCCATGGGATATTAGCGAACGAGTGCACTTGAGGTGTTGTCAGGTGATAATTAGCCAAATCAAGATGTATAGCACTATCACTTACCTTATTTCTTTTTGGTATATATTATTTTGTATAAGAATAGGGCATAGGGCTTATTTCAATGGATGAACTTCGTCAGTCTTTCACCCTCCATCCTCTCCACATGGCCAAACCACCTCAGTGTATTCCTCCTAACGCTTCCTATCACATCCACATCCACACCACAACACTCCTTTATATCCTCATTTGTCAGCCTGTCTCTCTATGTGACTCCACAGGCTCCTTTTAAATAACTCATGTCCACTGCTCTCACTCTTGACTTGTGTCCTTCCAGCAAAGTCCACGCTTCACTTCCATACGTTAGAGTTGGTATCACAATACTGTCATGTAATAACTTTTTCACTTCCATGCTCACTTCCCTGCTTCTAATCACTGCTTTCAAGGAACCAGCAACCTTTCTTCCCTGCTGTACCCTTTCAAGCACTTCACCCTCCAAACCTCCATCCTTACTCATCACACTACCCAAGTACTTAAACGTACTCACATTTTCCAATTCCTCACCATCCAACCTCGCTGTACATTCACTGACTTCACCTCTCTCAAAGACCATCACTTTACTCTTCCCTACATTCACCTTTAAATTCCGTTCTTACACACTCTCCCAAACTCATCCACAAGCCTTGCAGCTCTGATTCGTCTTCACTCAACAACACAGTATCATCTGCAAACAACAGTACAGGGAGTTTCCAAACATTACCCTCTCTCACCACGGCCACTCCAACATCCACTACCCTACCTTGTATATCTTTTATTACCCCATCCATGTACAGATTGAACAACCATGGAGACATGACACATCCCTGTTTCAACCCAACCTTCAAAGAGAAAAATTCACTCAGTTCACCATCCACATGCACTGCAGCCTTAGCACCATCACACATACTCTTCACAGCATTCAACAACTTCCCATCTACTCCATATATTCTTAATACTTTCCACAATCCTTGTCTATCCACCCTGTCATATGCTTTCTCCAAATCCATGAAAGCCGCATACAACTTCTTTCCCTTCTCTAGAAACTTTTCTACTAAAGATGTAAGAATCAATATCTGATTTACACAACCTCTTCCCTTCCTAAAGCCTCCATATTCTTCTCCAACTAATTCCTCTGTTCTTTCTCTAACTCTGTCAATAAGTATCCTACCATACACTTTTCCTATTATACTAAGAAGACAGATGCCCCTATGATTAGCACACACTTCTTTTTCCCCTTTTCCTTTGTAGAAGGGAATAATTATACCTGACTTCCAATCCTCCGGGACTCTACCTTCCTCCCAGGTCAATCTGCATATTTTCCACATTCATTCCACCTCCTGACACCTTGCCAAAAACCTTTCTAACAACTTTACCTCATCATCCTTCCCTCCTCTTTTCTACTCTGATGGCTCTGTGGCTATTTCTTCTTCTGATAAAGCAGATCTCTTCGCCCAGGCTTTCTCCTCCAATTCCACCTTAGACGATTCCGGTGCTGTTCCTCCATCACTTCCCCCCTCTGACTTCCTCATGGCTGACATTAAAATCTCTTCAGCTGATGTATTTTCTGCCATCACTGGCCTCAGTACTAGCAAGGCATATGGTCCTGGAGTCCCTTCTGTTGTCCTCAAGAACTGTGCTTCTGTGCCTACACCTTGCCCAGGTAAACTCTTTCGCCACTGTCTGTCAACTAGTACCTTTCCTTCTTGCTGGAAGTTTGCTCTCATTCAGCCAGTCTCATAAAAGGGTGACCATTCCCAACCCTCTGACTATCGTCCAATTGCTTTAACATCCGCTGTCTGAAAAGTTTTTGAGTTTGTACTTAACAGAAAAATTTTAAAGCATCTTTCCTATCACAACCTTCTTTCTGATTATCAGTATGAGTTCCGACGCTCCACTGGCGATCTTCTCACCTACCTTTCAGACTCCTGGTCATCCTCCTTTCTGGACTTTGGCGAAAGCTTTGCCATTGCACTTAACATCTCAATGGCTTTCGATCGAGTTTGGCATAAATCTTTAATTTCCAAACTGCCCACTTACGGTTTCTATCCTTCTTTCTGTGCCTTCATCTCTAGCTTCCTTTCTGGTCGTTCTATAGCCGCTGTTGTAGATGGCCATCGTTCTTCTAGATATATCAACAGTGGTGTTCCTCAGGGCTCTGTCCTATCACCAACTGTCTTCCCATTATTCATAAATGACCTTCTAAACTGTACATCTAACCGTAACCACTTGTATGCTGATGATTCCACTTTTCACCTATCCATTTGGTTCCCGCAACGTCCATCTCAGCAGTTACTTCAACAAACAAGCGATGAGGCTATGGCACACCTACTGTCTGACTTGGCTTGTATCTCTGACTGGGGTAAAAATACTCTTTTTTTTTTTTTTTTTTTTAATGCATCATATACTCAATTCTTACACCTATCAACCTGACAGAATCTGCCACAGGAGTACCCACTAATGTTTAACAATATCCAGCTCAATCCTGCATCATCCCTGAACATGCCTGGGGTTTCCTTCACTCGAGACTTATATTGAAAAGATCATATTACATCTCTTGTAAAATCTGCTTCCAAGAGATTAGGTGTGCTAAGCCGACTTTGTTCCTTCTTTACCCCTGCACAGTTGTTGACCTTATACGCGGGTTTTATTCGCCCCTGTGTAGAGTACAACTCTTATGTGTGGGGAGGCTCTCTACATATAGCTCTTCTCAGTAAGGTAGAATTGAAGACATTTTGTCTCATTAAGTCTCCTCCTCATACTGGCTTCCTTCAACCTCTCTTTGCCGCACTATTACATCTTTATCTCTCTTCTATTGTTACTTCAATGGTTGTTGTTTGTCTGAACAGTCCGGTTGCATCCCTCCACCTCTACGACGGGCACGTAGCACCCGTCTAGTAACAAACTCTCATCCCTTTTCTGTCCAACTCTCTAGTGCAAGAGTTAACCGTTACCCCCAGCCTTTCATTTATGCAACAGGTCAGCTCTGGAACTGTCTCCCTCTGTCTGTATTTCCTACTTCCTATGATCTCCAGTCTTTCAAATGCAGTGTGTCCAGGCATCTCGAAATGAATGAATCTTGAATTTGGCTCTTTTTTTGTTTTTTTCTTGGAAGGAACAGTTTGCGGGCTTTTCGCCTTTGGTTCCTTCTTCCTTGCATAAAAAAAATAAGAAGTGTTGACATAATTCTCTACTTCATGGAAATAAACATTGCTAAGAAAGGATTAAGAATGACTGACTGACTGAAAATCGTATATGTGAGAGGTGCTGGGAGTGTGGGGAGGGGTGACCAAGGAGGAGATGGAGAGATGTGGCAGAGTGGTACGGTACATCAGTGAGGTGTGAGTGCCTGATGGCGGAGTACAAGACAGCATATATAGCGTTTGTGGCCAACCCTTCCCTGAATAGGGTGTCTGCCCATCGACAGATAGACAGATAGACAGGCAGATAGAAAGACAGACAGATATGAAAAAATTTTAATCAAACATGAAAAGGCCTGATGGGAGGAAGGAAAATGCAGGTGTTATTAAATCTGAGATCTGCACCAGCCTGGATCAGAAATTATTTATATATGCAGTGAAAAACTAAAAGTCTGAGCTAACTCGCTGGAGGAAGGAGAGTCAAAAGTTGGAATTATCCACGAACTGCAGAGAGAGAGAGAGAGAGAGAGAGAGAGAGAGAGAGAGAGAGAGAGCTCCTGTCGATAGTTTGGCGTTGATATGAAACTTAATTTTTTCAAAATGAAGTTTTTGTACTGTTGAGACGGGAAGAGGAGGTTATATACTAAAGAAAAATACTTTATCATCTATGAAAAAAAAATAGAACAAAAATAACCAGAAGTTTGACTAAATATCTTCGCTGCTACCTAGAAAATGGCCAGTTATGATTTAATGTGTTTAATCCTTGTCCCTCGCGCTTTCTTCGAGCCGGACGCCTTTTCCCCAAAATATATTTATTTTTTTCGTGCATATGATGTGGCAAGAAACATTAACTTATTCGTCTGTAAATTTTTCGCTAGCGCAAATGCTGTTTCGATCGGTGAGCGTGTGTGTGTGTGTGTGTGTGTGTGTGTGTGTGTGTGTGTGTGTGTGTGTTTTAGCATAGTAACCTAAATACTTTTTTCCGATTTTAATCAAACTTGGAGGACGGGTTGAAGGCCAGGCAATGAGGAGTGATTGATTAAATATAATAATAAAAAATAACCTTGTAGCGCAACTACCAGGGTCATATGCCGCCGGACATCAAAGTAAAACGCGCCAACAGAGAATAATAACAAGCGAGAATCTAAAAAACACACATAAAAATATAAATCGCCTCACAAGTACTGGGCAAAACAGCGCTCCAGGAATTGGATATAAGGCCAGTCATAAGGCTGACCAAAGAGAGAGTATAATTAGATGGCTGGCAGAAGGGACAGACTTGAGGAGAGTTTAAGGGGTACAGAAGTTCTGCTGTGAGAAGCAGTCACACAACCATGGATGGCAATAGAAAGCTTGTGAGAAGAAGTTAGTGAGCTGGGGAGATTGTGCATAGGCAAGACAAGGCAATTTCATATGCCCAGAGCATCAATCAAAAACACCAATTAACTTCTATCTAGTATCCACCATTAATCAAAATTTTTACGCTAGTCTCTGGTCGTGGGTATAATTATAGTAGTTATTCTTGCAGTAAGTAAGAAGTTAAGGTGAACATACAATACTCAGTAATCAGTCTTCATGTTATGCTTTGTATGTTTTTAATTACATGTGAGTTTAAATCTCCAGGTATCGAGTGGCCTGTTGCCATTGGTGTTGCTAGAGTAATGTAACTGTTTTGTACAGAGTAAGAGTAAAGTAAAAAAACATATTTGTGTTTTGGAACCTCAGTGTGTGGAGCAGTTGTTCCTTATAGCCCAGGAGGGAATTGGGACTGAAGAAGATATAGTGTCACATTGTCCTAACTTTAATGTTACAGATTCTCACTGGACTTGTTTCCATACTTCCTACTGCTATTGTTCTCCTGCTACTAATTCTTTTTAACAGCAGTCAAATATCATTCATAATCAAAACGAGTGTGAAACAAGTAAGAAATTACTGACGAAGAGTAAGGCACGACAGTGGTGGCAGCATCATGGGATATTACAAGGCCTTAATCATTTATTTTTAATTAAACAGTTCCACAACTGAGGGTCTAAAAACTGATCGTACGGAATCGATAGTCGTGGCACGCGACTCTGAGGTTGTTCTTATCGTGCCCTGGCAACCTACCCCTCAACAGTGCGTCCGATTTCGTGTATTATATGAGACTCATGTGAAACCCCATACCCCTCTTGGGGGGTTTCAAGAATACTCCCCCAGTATCCTTACTTGTCGTACGAGGCAACTAAAAGGGTTGGTGGTGGGTTAGTGCCTCACTTCATAAAAAGAACTAACTAAACAAGCAAATAAAGTGCCTCGGACTAGGACAGACCATACGTTGACGACTAAGGAACGGACAAAGAACATTCTGAGGGTGGGGACATGGAATGTGAGAGGAGTGAATGATGAAGTGAAAGATAGGGAGATTGTTCAGGTGCTTGAGGATACTAGAGTGGATATATGTTGATTGACTGAAACCAAATGAAAAGGTGAAAGGGTGAGAGGGTGAGAATATAGTTTAGGTATATGTGCGGGAGTCAATGAGAATGAGAGGGCAAGAGGGTGAGTATGTCTGATGATATGCAAGAAGTGGAAGGAGAATATAAGACAGTACGGAAGAGTGGGTGCAAGGATTGTATGGGTGAGGATGAAAGTAGGTATACAAGCGTGGGCGACTGTATGTGCGTAAGTGCCGACAGAGGACTGAGTGGCAAGAGTGAAAGATGAGATTTGGGTGAGAGAAGAAGCATGTATGGACAAATTTGAGAGGAGCGAGTGAGTGCTTTTGATTGGTGACATGAATGGCAAAGTTGGGAATGTACGAGTGGATGGAGTGGTTGGTCAGTGGAGTGTGCCAGCTGAAGTAGATGGGAATGGTAGTGCTTTGGTGGACATCTGTGCTGGTAAAGGGTCGGCAAAACCTGACACCTACTTTCGGCATAAGATGATCAACAGGTATACATAGAGAGTAATGAGGAGGGTGGACGGTGAACTTGTTGAACGATAGGCAATGATAGAGTACGTGTGTGTGGATGAGAGACTGAGAAGACAAGTGTTGGATGCAAGAGTGTGGAGAGGGTGGGTGAATGGAGTCTCAGACCATCACTTAGTGATGGCCAAGGTAAAGCTGCATAGAAAATGGTTGAAGAGACGAAGGGGCAGACAGGAGGAAACAGCTCCTGTGAGAAGAGTGGAGAAGCTGCAAGATAGTGAGAAAATGACAGAGTATAAGAGCATAGTGGAAGAAAGATTGGGAAGGTATGAGTTAGAGCATATGGAAGGGGTGGAAGATATATGTAAGATATTCACGGAAGAGATAGGCGCAGCGTGTGAGGTGGTTTGTGGAGTGAGGAGGAGATGCAAGGGTGTGCAAGGGACAGCATGGTGGAATGATGAGGTTAAACGAACTGTGGAACAAAAGAAGAAGGCATCTAGTGAATGGCTAGTGAGTAGAGGTAGGGGAGAAGATGAGAGGGAGAAGAGAGAGGTATGTGTGAGCAGGAGAAAGGAGGTGAAGAGACTGGTGAAGGAGAGTAAGAAGAAAGTGGACGAAGAATTTGGGAGGAATCTGAGTGTGAAATGGAGGGAGAATAAAAAATTGTTTTGGAAGGAGGTAAAGAAAGTAAGGCAGTGTGAAAGGGGAGATAGCAGGGGAGGGAAAGGTAGGAATAATACATTGTTGGTGGAGAAGAAAGAGAAATTGAGGAGATGGAAGGAGCACTTTGAAGATTTGTTGAATGTAGAGAGTGAGAGCAGTGCGAGTATAAGTGGTTGGGGAATGGCTGGGAGAAGAAGAGATGAGTGGAGGGAGGAAGAGATCAGTAGGGTGGAAGTAGTGGAAGCAATGAAGAAGATCAAGCTGGGAAAGGCCCCAGGAATTGATGGAGTGTGTGGTGAAATGCTGAGGTATGGGGGTGAGATTGTAGTGGAGTGGATATGGAAGTTGTGTAGATTGGCTTGGGAAGAGGGAAGGGTTCCAGAGGACTGGAAATCAGGTATAATTGTTCCTTTATACAAAGGAAAAGGGGAGAGAGAAGTATGTGGTAACCATAGGGGTATTTGCCTTCTTAGTGTGACTGGAAAAATATATGGTAGAATACTCATTGATAGGGTTAGGCATAGGACAAAGGAGCTAGTTGGAGACGAACAAGGGAGAATTAGGAAGGGAAAAGGGTGTATAGATAAGATATTTGTTCTAAGATGTTTAGTGGAGAAGTATCTAGAGAAGGGAAAGAAAGTGTGTGCTGCCTTCATCGACTTGGAGAAAGCTTATGACAGAATAGATAGGCAAGGTATGTGGAAGGTATTAAGAATATATGGAGTGGAGGGGAAATTGTTGAGTGCTGTGAAGAGTATGTACGAAGGAGCTAGGGCTACGGTGCGAGTGGATGGTGAACTGAGTGAGTTCTTTGATCTCAGTGTGGGACTGAAACAAGGTTGTGTGATGTCTCCATGGCTGTTTAATATATACATGGATGGGGTTGTGAAGGAGGTGCAATGTAGGGCAGTGGATGTAGGGGTGGCTCTATAGTAAGGATTTTGATTCACATGTACAAAATTTGGATGAGGTTTTGTCAAGACTGAAAGGAGCTTAACTTACTCTACAACTGCAGAAATGGAGTTTTTTAGAGGCTGAAGTTTCTTACCTAGGCCATATAATTTTTGCTGAAGGATTGCGACCCCAGCCGGATAAGGTCCGAGCCATAAAGGAAGTTGCACTCCTACGGACACTAAAGGAGCTCCAATCTTTTCTAGGATTAATAATCATTACTGTAATTTAATAGATGGCGTTTGTAAGATTTCTTTCTCTCTCACAATACTGACTCGTGGAAAAAGGGGGTAAAGAACTCTGAACAGCAGATTGAGTGGAACGTCGAGGCTGATCAGGCCGTCAGTTTTCTGAGGAGCCAGTTAACAGATAATGTAGTTTTCAAGTTCCCTTCCTTTGACAAGCCATTCTGCCTGACAATGGATGTAAGCAGTACAGCAATGGAAGGAGAATTGCAGCAAAAGGATGATGATGGATTTTTCAGGCAATTAATATATTTTTTGTAGAGTTCAGAATAAGGCTAAAATCAAATATGCCACTGTTGAGCAAGAAGCCTTGAGCATAGTGTATAGGCTATGAATCTATCAAAGCCTTATCCGATGGTACTCAGTGATTGTGCAGACGGATCAACGACCCCTCCCATGGTTGTGTAATGTTAAGGAATCGTCCAGTGGGATTGCTACATGGAAATCCAGGTTGCAGAATATGATACAGATGTGTCTCAGCTTCCTGGACATCAGAATAAAGTAGCTGATGCCTTGTCTCGTCTTCGTAACGAGCCACAGGACGTTGATGCAAAGGTTCTATTGGCTGTTACAAGAATCATGACCAAAACTGACACTGTCAGTTGGAACCTTGCTGAACTGCAGAAGCAAAAAGAAGCACATTCAGTTTGTTGATCGTGAAAGCGGTACGTTCGCAGAGCAGCCGCTCAGGCCCCCAAACTGGCTGCCCCAGTTGAACAGCGTTGTCTCTACAAGGATGGATTTCATTACCAAAAAGAAGCTGGAGCTTACAGGGATAATGACTTACTGCAGGTGGCTGTATCTGAACAGTGTCTGCCAGCCAGCAGCATTATATCTGGTACATCACCTACTACTCTCAGGACATGGTGGGACCAAAGTCACGATTACCTGCACCAAGAGGTTTTCATACTGCCCATCAGTGATCAAGGATATTGCCACTCTGTGTTGGTACTACAAACAGTGCATTACCTGTAAGAGGTCATCGGACGTCCTGGCCACGCTGATGAATACCCAGGTGTGCCAGCGCCATCATATCGGGTCAGTATGGATATTATAGGACCGCTGAATGTGTCTGAGGCAGGACACAAGGATGTCCTCAATGTAGTGGATACACTAATCAGATATCATTTTGATGAGCCATTAAAACTAAAACGGTGGAGGAAGTAGCATCTGTATTCGTTGAGAGGGCTGAATACATTCACGGAACTTCTCAACAACGTGTCACTGATCATGGAGCAGAATTCGTGAATACCACACTATGTGGATTAGGGAACATATTCCAAATGGAGCACATCACAACTACGCATTACCTCTGCAAATGAATTGTGGAATGGATAAATGGAACCATGATTCAAATCCTATGTACAATGATCGAAAGCAATGCAACCACTGGCACCGAATGATGATACATTTAGCTTGCATGGCCTATAACTCTGGATTCAGTAGGTCAAGTAGGGACCGTCAATACTTCCTTTTGTATCTGACAGACCCATTGGTACCATATCAGACAATAATTGAATCATAGCCACACTTTAATGTGGATGATGCTAAGTACATGCTAGTAGCCATGTCAGCTAACTTTTTCCAGAGGAGCCAGCTGTATTTGGGTCGAACTAATACAGACAATGAAAATTACAGAAGTAAGAAGACTGTTTTCAAGCATCTTGTGTAAGAAGGAGAATAAATGTGCACTCGATTCCTAAGCAAAGAGATGCTAGGAAACAACAGCCAATTTTAGGAGGACCTTACAGTGTTATGGAGAGCATCAGCGACGTAGTAAATAAGGTACGTAGAGTGAAGGGTGGAGCTCTCTCCACCCTACACACTAATCACGTGCAGCTGGTCCCTGAAGCTTCTTTCACCACGAATGATGACAAAAACGTTCGCCGTGCATACAAAGTACATGAGGCCTATGATAATGATTGTGAGAATAGTTCAAATGATTTTACTACTATATCAATATATATCCATGGTGCAGGCCGTTTGTCTGGGGACAACCTGCGAGACGATCGGAGTTCGATGGGTGAGAGATGCAAGATACGCACGAGATGCAATACATGGTGAATGAAGGTGAAACTGACGTCAATCACTTGAAGCAGCACAGCTGAAACGAAATTGAAAGTTAGGTGAATGGAGTCAGGGAATACCCAGTCGAGGCTGGCTTCCCCAAAACGTAGTCGTTCGTCTTCTGTTAATGAACTTCAACTCCCAGGTATAGCTAGAAGTCACATGCTATATACAAGACTTACCTCAAATTACGGACAGACCTTTAGAACACACTGATTGGAAAACAAAACCTAGTACTAGCAAAGGAATGGAATTAAGTCAACGTAGTTACTGTATATTATTTATTTTTGTTTCAGATTTTGCTGTTTGCAGTCATAGTGTCAGGAAGTACTAGACACACTGACTCACATATTGAGGAACCAGCTCCAAATGACCTCATCTATTCTACAGTCTCCAAGCTTATCTAGTCAGGAAATTATGTGGTCCCTATTATGTTAAACAATATGACCTACACAAACCTCTGGTAAAAACGCAATACGTTGTTGATTCTGTTAGATGGAATATAAATAACTTGGACAATTTTTCCTCCCTTATACCATCACTGAAGGGAACCATAGATTCATTTCAGCATAAGTTTGATATTAGATTTGAGGATTTAAAAAATTCTTTTCAGTATTAGCTGTCAGAAGAACCACTGACTGGTTGTAGACCCAGAGGTGCGATTGATTTTCATAGTCGCTTTGCTAATGCTTTATTTGGTACTGCAACTAAAGATGGAAGTCATATTAAGGAGATGCATGAAAAAGAGTGTGAAGTGTTGAATGTTCACTCTCAAAGTTTAAATGTTACCATTAGGGATAAGGCTCATGTGCAAGCTGCACTGATCAAACTGCAGAAGGCAGCTAATGTTTCGCCTGCAATAATTAGTCTTCTCGCTATTAGAACTTTGCAGTTGGAAGGCAAATCTTCCATCTTTGAAGCTTTTCTGAATTTTAATTTGCTTTGTCGGATATCAATGCCGATCATATGATGATTAAGTTAGGTCATCAGAGTATGATGCAGGCTTGCTTGAGTGTAGGTATCGTGCCAAATACATTATTGCTGTAAATTTTCAAAATACGTCATTGACGAGGCCAGGACTTCTTTTTTCTGCCCATCCTAAATACCTTGCCTTCCACCATGAATTCATATGAGCAGCACTACTTCGTAAGACCTACTCACCAGTTTGCTTATATTTGCTAATACTGGTTCAAGGCGACTCGGCAGATATTTTTGTTGTCTTCCAAATCACTACATTGCCTTGTAGAGTCCCTGAGACAAATGTCCTTGTCCTTGTACAGACAGTCCCCTCTAGCAGCTTTATTGCTCTAAGTGACAATCGTTTACATTCTGCATTGTTGAACAGTTTCAATCAGTGTCATACCCACCAAAAATTACTTCTTTGTGAGCTGCAAGGTCATCTCTTGATTTCAAGTAGTAGCACCTTTGAGAGTGCCACATTTCCCAACAAAGATATTGCGTTTCAGTTTCGCAAAAAAAAAAAAAAAAAAATGTATATAAAGAATTTCACCCCTGCATATGTTAGAGCTAATTATCAGTGGTGTTTGTCTATGAATAAACCTAGTTAGTTCATTGGTAATTGTCCTGACAGTGATATTGCTAAGACTACTCAGACTGTTCAAGGTATAGGTCATTTGGTCCTAGGTGACGGTTGTAGTGCCCATTGTGAGTCACTTGCACTTACGGCTTATGTCACTCTCACTAAGGGCACCCAACTGTCTGCACTTCCCCGTACCTTACATTTTAATATGTTACTCTCCCGTGTTGAGATGGATGCAATACAATCACTCCATGAGATTTTCCCCCAGAATGATTCATTAACTCCCTTGTATTCGCCTGAATAACTGCATTTCCAATCGAAACTTCTCCTCAAACCTCCACACAAATCAACCCAGCCAGTCGTTCTGAGGGTTTATGTGTATGTTCTTTCAGGTGTTATATTTATATTCCTTGCTTCCTTTGACATTGTGGCAGATATGGCTTCCAAATACCACTTAGTTTTAAATAACGCAGGTGATGCATAAAATAGATTGAGTGCCTGAAGACTAGAAGAATGGTCAAGTCAGTGAATGGAAGAAAGCTTTTGGGGAACAGCCCATTCCTAAGGGTCTCTTTTCATGATCAGAGCTGAAGTACGTTTTCAAAGAACGACAACGATGCGGTGCTCGGACAGTGGGCGTGTAGACGGCGGCACTGACTGTCTACACAATCACTGCTCACGCATAGGATCCTTAACAAGTTTCGACACCATGCGCGGACAATGATGGTTTAAACGAGCTCCAACATATTATCCTCGTTAACAATGGCATTGGTTCTCTTAACTTATTTTAATGCCACCCATTAAAATATTCTCTCAACTGAATGTTGTGTGTAAAAAAACAGGAATCACTTCATTGTATGGTTGACTGAAAAAATATTCAAATATAGTAGGCCTATTGGCCTACTTTTTCGCTGCCATTATTGGTGCAAACAAACGCAGACAGGAGACCATTACTGATGATTGCATAAACCAAGACACCCTTAATGTTCTCATTCCTCTGTACATTTATTCGCGACCCTGCAAACAGTTTTCGCCATAGATCTTTATTTTTTTTCGTTATGTACACAAAGGAGAGTGGTAGCGATAACACTAGTTTACCCGAGTACCACTTTTCAAGCGAGTGTGCAAAGAAAAAAAAATCTTCTTAATAATTTCATTTTAATACCATTAAGATTGATAGACTATGCCAGCATTTTTGGTGAAATAAGAGGAAAAGGTAGAGAAGCTAGGGAATGAAATGAAATAGGAGACGCAAGAACATAACTATGGCGAATCCAGAGAACTAAAACTGAGTCCTACCCACTATTATTGTCATTATCATATCATTACACTTACTGGCCATGGCCCCCTCTTCAGCTAAGGGAGAAGAGGACGACGAGGAGAGGAAAGAGAGGTAATAAAGAGAAATGAGAGATGTGAGACTGAATCTTCAGAAAGTCTTGTGATGGCTAGCGAGGCTAGGGGCTAAAATATATCCTACAACATAATATATTCTTTATTACATTATGAAACTGTTATCGATGTACTACTGGTTTCAATGGCGAGAGAGAGAGAGAGAGAGAGAGAGAGAGAGAGAGAGAGAGAGAGAGAGAGAGAGAGAGAGAGAGAGAGAGAGAGATGGGGGGGGGAGAAAGTTAGTAGGTGAAAAAAATTGCAGTGGTTACCTTTTACAAACAGATGATGGCTAGTCAAGGGATAATCTTAATATTCGCAACACTCCTAAACATTTCTTATTCTAGCATTAAAATTTTTAGAACAACATTTTATCTTTGGGGAGAAATAGAGGAGGTGGAATGACCGTAAGTGTGCAGGTAGAGGAAAGCTTGACGGTAGCACTTGCTAGAATACAAAGAAAATTAAATCAGATGATGGGAAATCAAAGATCTTTAAAAAATCTTTAGACTCTGTAATCATTAGTTGTGTATGAATAAGCATTTTTATCACAATGGTACTGTTCCAATGAAGGAAAAGGAAGACGAGAGAAGGTTGAGAGAATTGGGGCAGAAGTGGCAACAGGAAATGACATAATGGCAAGTGTGGGGAAAACATAATATGCCAAATCCGTTATTACTGACATTATTGTAACAGCAAACTTCCATGACTTTGTCATTGTTCTGGGTCCAGGGAGAGAAGATACTGTAGGTGAGGAGAAAGATGAAGTAGCAGAATTGAGGTACAAAGGAGGAAATGTGACAAATTTTATTAATACTAAATCTCGTAAATCATTGATAAGTTGAGAAATAAAAATGATGGAGAAGCATACATAGGTATAAACGAGGTGTATGGGTGCTATAAGGGCAGAGTGTTTGAGTGTACTGTAGTGGGTCAAGGTGTAAAACACAAAGATGGTGTGAGATGCGGGAGGGGTGCTATGACGGTGTAAGCAAAAATACATAAACAACACTCATCCATGTCAACATAATTTTTATATCACAAACAGCAACCTAAGTTAGAGCATTGCAGGTCGAAGACCTGTTTTTTAGCCTGGTACATCAAATCGCAGCCGAAGAACTTCGTTTTACTAGCTTCTTTCCTGTCTCTTTTCCTCCAGTAATTGCCACTCAGTGACCGATCCCCCCTCCCTCTCTCTCTCTCTCTCATGCCAAAACAAATACGCAAATATGAGCAATATCAGTAGAGAAAATCTAAATATTATTCTTTAGGAACCATAGCCAGACTCCCAGTAGCGGTATAGCACTTCATTCTCTAATGCATAGGACAACTCTAGTAGGCTACTGTATTACCCCAGATGATCTGAATTATATGAGAGTGAGTCACAGACACCTGAGAGTGCTAGTGTTGTCACCATCAACACTCTCTTGGTTGGGACAGCTATATTAGGCTATTCTCTTATACTCAGTGCCACAAAAATATATTCAGCTGAGCTAGTCACGGGATCCTAGAGTGAAGATAATACCTCTATTAATCCTTTGAGAGTCGATTCAACCCTAGTTTTCTGTGTCAACTAACACTTGGCAATTTTACTCAGGCAAGTGAGTATGGAAGCCTGAGAAAGATAATATGACAACGGATGACGATTTCATTCATCTAAGAGGAGACGACTCACAGTCACTGGGCTAAAACAGTCTCCAAGTGTGATTATGCGTTTTTTTTTCTTTTCTCCTGCTTCTGAACGACGATATTAATTAGCTCAGATAATCAAACTTCTCGTAGTTAAGTGATGAAGTAAGACATTTTTGCAAGAGAGCATGAGAGAGAGAGAGAGAGAGAGAGAGAGAGAGAGAGAGAGAGAGAGAGAGAGAGAGAGAGAGAGAGAGAGAGAGAGAGAGAGAGAGAGAGATGCAAGGAGTGTAGTGGAACCAAGGTGGGAATTTCCAATATTTTTTCTATAATTTATATTCCAGTTTGTTTTGTCTGGGCTAATTCGCGTTAACTCATTTCGTAATATCCCTTGTAATACCCTCACAGTACTTACCCATGCATTTGGGTGGAGGGTTTAGGTTAGCTCAGATGATGTCAAGGTATGATCGGGTATTGTTTTCAATTGGTTTCTCTGTATGTTAGTTTGTTTATCTGTCTCTCTGTCTGTTAACAGCTTTACGCAGAAACTGCTGGTGTGGTGTTGACTAAAATTACAGGGATGATGGGTTATGGCCTTCGGATCACCTGATTGAATTTTGGGTCAAATTTGACCAAGGGCCAAAAAAAGTATTTAAAAAAGTAAAAAAAAAAAGTTTTTTTCGCCATAACTCCTTTCAAGTCCGCCATATCGACATAAAACCAAAACCTAAATGTGCATCTTTCAAATCTGTATCCCATAACATGCCTCATTACATTAGGGGGTGTTACCCCCTAGTTAGCGGTAGGGGGGTCAATGTCAGGTGGGTTGGGCCTAAAATTTCAAATTGACATCTTTGACTAGATATCCAGATATCCTTTTTTTTTTTTTTTTTTTTATGCGAGGAAGAAGGAACCAAAGGCCATGAGCCCGCAGTAACAGTTCCCTCCAAGAGAAAAACAAAATACAATAGAGAGCCAAATTCAAGATCCGATCATTTTGAGATGCCTGGACACACTGCGTTTGAAAGACTGGAGATCATAGGCAGCAGGAAATACAGACAGAGGGAGACAGTTCCAGAGCTGACCTGTTGCATAAATGAAAGGCTGGGAGTAACGGTTAACTCTTGCATTAGAGAGTTGGACAGAAAAGGGATGAGAGTTTGCTGCCAGACGGGTGCTACGCGCCCGTCGTAGAGGTGGAGGAATGCAAGCAGACAGTTCAGAGGAGCAGTGACCATTAAAGTAGCGATAGAAAAGAGATAAAGATGCGACAGTGCGGCGAAGGGACAGAGGTTGAAGGGAGTCAGTAAGAGGAGGAGAGTTAATGAGACGAAAAGCCTTTGACTCCACCCTATTGAGAAGAGTTGTATGTGGAGAGCCTCCCCACACATGAGAGTTGTACTCCACACAGGGGCGGATAAAACCCCTGTATAGAGTCAACAATTGTGCAGGGGTAAAGAAAGAGCGGAGTCGGCTTAGCACACCCAATCTCTTGGAAGCAGATTTTACAAGAGATGTAATATGATCTTTCCAAGATAAGTCCTGAGTAAATGAAACCCCAAGCATGTTCAAGGATGATGCAGGATTAAGCTGAATATTATTAAACATTAGTGGGTATACCTGTGGAAGATTTTGTCGGGTTGATAGGTGTAAGAACTGAGTCTTAGATGCATTAAAGACAACCATATTATTTTTACCCCAGTCAGAGATACGAGCCAAGTCAGACATTAGGTGTGCCATAGCCTCATCCCTTGTTTGTTGAAGTAACTGTTGAGATGGGCGTTGCGGGAACCGAATGGAAAGGTGAAGGGTGGAGTCATCAGCGTATGAGTGGATAGGGTTAGATGTACAGCTTAGAAGATCATTGATGAATAAAAGGAAGAGAGTTGGTGATAGGACAGAGCCCTGAGGAACACCACTGTTGATAGATCTAGGAGAAGAACGATGGCCGTCTACAACAGCGGCTATAGAACGACCAGAAAGGAAGCTAGTGATGAAGGCACAGATAGAAGGATAGAAACCGTAGGAGGGCAGTTTGGAAATCAAAGATTTATGCCAGACTCGATCGAAAGCCTTTGAGATGTCAAGTGCAATGGCAAAGTTTTCGCCAAAGTCCCGAAAGGAGGATGACCAGGAGTCTGAAAGGTAGGTGAGAAGATCGCCAGTGGAGCGCCCCTGACGGAACCCATACTGACGATCGGAAAGAAGGTTGTGATAGGAAAGATGCCTTAAAATTTTTCTATTAAGAATTGACTCGAAAACTTTTGAAATACAGGACGTTAAAGCAATTGGACGATAGTTGGAGGGTTGGGAGTGGTCACCCATCTTTGGGACTGGCTGAATGAGAGCAAACTTCCAGCAAGAAGGAAAGGTACAAGTTGACAGACAAAGGCGAAAGAGTTTGCCTAGGCAGGGTGTAAGCACAGAAGCACAGTTCTTGAGAACAACAGGAGGGACCCCATCAGGCCCATATGCCTTGTTAGTACTGAGGCCAGTGATGGCAGAAAATACATCAACTGAAGAAATTTTAATGTCAGCCATGAGGAAGTCAGAGGGGGGAAGTGATGGAGGAACAGCACCAGAATCGTCTAAGGTGGAATTGGAGGAGAAAGTCTGTGCGAAGAGATCTGTTTTATCAGTAGAAGAAATAGCTACAGAACCATCAGAGTAGAAAAGAGGAGGGAAGGATGATGAGGTAAAGTTGTTAGAAAGATTTTTGGCAAGGTGCCAGAAGGAGCGGGAAGAATTCGGGTTGGAGAGTTGAGAGCATTTAGTATGGATGAAATTATTTTTAGTAGAGCGAAGAACAGACTTAGCATGATTCCGGGCAGAAACGTAAAGATGATGTGATTCAGGGGTGGGTTGGCTCTGGTACCTTTTGTAGGCCTTCTCCTTGTTGCGGACAGCATTAGAACAAGCGTGATTAAACCAAGGCTTTCTTGCGTTAGTCAAAGGATATGAGAAAGGAATGTATGCTTCCCTGCCCGAGAGAATAACCTTCGTAATGCGCAAGGTACACTCAGATGGCTCACGGCCATGGGAGCAATAATCATTCCAGGGAAAATCAAAGAAGTACTGCCTGAGGGCGTCCCAGTCCGCGGCTCCAAAATGCCACAGACGTCGTTTCCCTGGAGGGTCCACAGGCCGTACCGGAGTGATAGGACAGGTTAAGGTAATAAGGTTGTGATCGGAGGAGCCCAACGGAGAGAAAAGATTAACAGAGTAAGCAGAAGGATTAGTTGTGAGGAAGAGGTCAAGTATGTTGGAGCTCTCTCCAAGGCAGTCAGGGATACGGGTAGGGTGCTGCTCTAGGTCATTAAGGATAGAAAAGATGTAGGCTTGTTCACCAGGTGGATCCGTGAAAGGAGATGAGAGCCAAAGGTGGTGGTGAACATTGAAATCTCCAAGAATGGAGATTTCAGAGAAAGGAGAAATGGACAGAATGTGTTCCATCGTAGAAGTAAGATAGTCGAAGAATTTTTGATAGTCAGTAGAATTAGGGGATAAGTAAACAGCACAGATATATTTAGTCAGAGAATGACAGGAAAGCCGAAGCCAGAGTGTGGAGAATTCAGAAGAATCAAGTTCAGGAACACGAGAGCAAGATAAGTCGTTGCGTATGTATACACAACAGCCACCTTTGGCTTTGAAATGAATATAGAGAAAGTAGGAGGATACAGAAAAGAGTTTGCTGTCAGTTGCCTCAGACAGCTGAGTCTCCGTTAGAAAAAGAAGGTGAGGTTTACAGGAGGAGAGGTGGTGCTGAACAGAGCGAAAGTTAGAGGAAAGGCCGCGAATGTTGCAGAAATGAAGAAGAAGAGAGTCAGACAGTGGTTCTAGGCACCTCGAGTCGTCACCGGGAGAGGGGCGGACGGGATTAATGGTTCCCCCCCCCTGGGGACTCCGAGGCTTGATTAAAAGACGCCATTTTTGTTGAATTTAGAATAGGAAGTGTAGTGTGTACTGTGCATGTAGTCTGGTGTAGATAGTTAGAGAAATTTGTACTGGAGAGCATGCTGGCCTACTCTCTGTGTAACTGAGACACTGAAAAAGTTCAGCAAAGGGGGATGGTCAGGAACTAGTCCTGAGGGCTGATGAAACGGGAGCTCCAGCACTCCCTGTCATCAGCTTTCCATCCACCTCAGGAGTACTGCCCTGCTCGACTGGTGCTACAGTCTACTCCTGCTGTGTTTACACGTCTGTACCAAAATGGCTGCCGGGGACGGGTTTGCTGTGCCTTGGCACCACTTTTTGTCAATCAGTTTATCACTCCACCACCATCATACCACTCACAGTCAACATTCGGTGTCACTATCAGGTCCTGAATTTTTCCACCATTGTCATACCTTTCAATTACTCACAGTCCACTTTCACTATCATTATCAGTCACTGATCACTCAAGTACTCTCATACCATTAACTCAGTCATACACAATCCACTATTACCATCACTCACTAAATCAGTCCATCACTGTCATACCATTCAGTAATTCACGATCCATTTCCACTACCACTAACAATGAATCATTCATCACTTGTCGTATATATACTGCTTAATCGCCGTCCACTTTTATAATTACTATCACACTCTCAGTCACACTCACTCAGTCCCTCACTTACTTCTCTTTCCCAGCCTATAATCCCTCTGTGGACACACCTTCTCCATGAAACTATTTGACCTCAAGGGCCTATTTCTTCACATGGGGACACGCCAAATCTCTACATTTCTCCTACAAACCTATTTCACTCATCTCCCTTTTTAACCCGTTCGTGCTAGGCTTCCATTTAGGTCCATTCCCCCAGGGACCTGTTTTCACATGTGGACCTGTTTCAACCCTGGAATAAATTGTCGCATGGACATATTCACCCAATGAAAGTATTTTCCATCATCCACCCACCCACCGACTAAATCATATTCCAGTGCAAGAAGCCCGTCTCCTGCCATCTCCTCCGGGAAACCACACATCAACCTACCTGCCAGAAATCCTACCCATCCACCCTCCCACACAGGCCACTCACCTATCCTGCCCATCGTACCCTCACCTTCCTCCTATCCCACCATACCCACCCAACCCACTCCACGCAGCCCGCCCAACCCCATCCCACCCTGCTTTCCATATACTCATCCCATCCACTCAAAGCTCTCACTCAGCCAACCTCACCCACCCAGCCCGCCTTATTAGAGTGTGTCAGTTTTTAGGATAAAAATACAAATTAGAGAATTTCGCCGATGGCAGCTTATAAAATTATGCGTTTTTATGCATTGACTCCAAAAACGTCAACTATTATTAAATCTAAGGGTTACCAGCTACATCAGTTTCACTGTTATTATTGTATTGATTTTACCATTTACCCTTTCATATGTTAAATCGCTGAATTCATAATTATCAAGATATTTTTTTCTCCTTTTCACTGTTTCAGTAATTTATGATAATAAAACACGTCATAATAGATATTAAGTTTATTTCAGTATCTGAAATTTCTTATAGTTACAGTATTAATTGGGATATTACATTAGAATGGCATTTATTTTTTTTCGCATGTACAGTATAATTATAGAAGCGAACAGAGAACAGACAACTTCTTCCAAATACTAAGTAATCCCATTTAATTTTAGAACCTTTAAACTTTGTGAGAGAGACTAGGTCATGTTTACTTCTATTCCTGGGCATTAGCCTTTTACTAACCACTTAGGACCTGATTGTCAATTCTCTTCCCTCGTGACTGAAGACATGAGCAGCTGCCTCTGTCACCAGCTTGATGCACCTCTCCACATTCTGGATGTGTGAAGGCCAATCTGGTACCTCCATAGGCTTAAGTACAAGCTCTTTAACTTCTGCTGTAGTGAGGCAACAAGTAAGAGGAGGCTTAGTGACTCCAGTAGTCTAGTCTATCATTTCTGAAGGCCTTGTGGCATCTGGGTTAATGCCAGATACTTTCCTAGGTTTGGGAAAATTGTTGCCTATCTGAGTCTTAACATCTCCCTTTCCTCTAATCTTCAGTATCCTGTCTACTGCCTCCTTTCTCTCCTCTTCCATCTCATTGCACAGCATGGCCTGCAATATTGCCTCAGAGCGTGCATACCAAGCCGATCTCTTCACAGTGGGCATAACTATTTCCAACTCCTTCTCCTGACTTTGCAACAGCTCTAGCTGGAACAGAATATGCCGAGGCACCTCCAGCCATCTGTGCTTTACTTTTATGTTAAACCAGTTAGGTAAATATGCCCCCAATATAAACAGCTATCAGCCTGAGATTCTTCTTGTACTTCCCATTCAGCCCGTGCTTAGATACCCACAGTCTGCATAATCTCAGTGCAGTTGTCAGCCGTCGGCTATAACTGACAGGTCCTATTTCCAGCAGAGCCAAGCTGCGAGGCAACTTTCCACTCAGAATGGCATGTGCTATCTTATAGCCATACAGCTGGTCTGTAGAAAGATCCCTAATAACTTCTGCGCCCAGCTGGATCATGGGGAGCCCTATACAGATCTTGTCAAATGCACTGTTTATTTCCAGCTCTGTAGCTGTGTCCAGCATCTTGCCAGTTCTGCCACTCCACTTGTTACTGAGTGTGGGACCATCCAGGCTAGTGATAATGTGTCTCAAACTCGCCTCCCCAGTATGGAGATCATATAACAACCAGATCAACTTCCTGCCAAGTTTAGCCTCAACATGTTGCATAACTCCACCTTCCCAACCAGTATTAACATTAATAGAGTCCCCTTATACTGCCTGAAGGGACATGTCAGCTCCTCTATCTTTCACCCAGTCCACCAATTGATCTCCAATTATTTCTGCATGCTTTCTCCCCCCTGTTGGCTCCTCAGGCGTGAAGTGCCACAAGTATCTCCCGCCTAGGTTCGCTACAAACTGTGTAGTGCTCTTCCTTGATCATGCCGGGGAATCGTCTATTGCAGTCTTCAGCTTGCATCAGCACTTTAGTATCATCATGCCTACCATCAGACATTATACAACTTATCCCAGTTTCCTTCACCTCCCGCTCAAACTCTTGTTCCAGTTCAGTCATTACCTTTATCTTTGCCCTCCTCAACTTGTGATCTATTACCAGGTGAGAATCATCCTCTGTGATGACACCAGCATCAATCCATGCAGCTGCTGCTTCTCTCCGGCCAGTGTGATGCCTTACGCTGGCTAGAGCAATATTTCCGGTATCTCCTCTATTGTATGAGGCTTTTCTTTGCTCTGGTCCAGCTTGTTGCTTAGTGAGAGTGATTTCATCATAATAATTCTTTTCCACCAAAACATCGCCAGTTTCGTCCAATAGGGAATCCCTTCTTGCTTCCGCTTCTCCCCTTATCTCTTCCACCTTTCTTTTCTTTCTTTCTTCTGCTTCACCTTTCTTCTGCTACCGATTTATGTCCGCCACTTGTCTACGACTTTCTGGAATGTCCACAGTTCCCATTTGATGAGGACCTATACTCCCTACCATCTCCCTCTGTCCCTTTACTGTGATCTTCTTTTCTTTGGTGTAGCTACAATTTATGAGTCTTTATGTCACAATCTGGATTGCAGCCCACATCAACACAGCTAAATATTTGACATTTGCAAGAGAGAATATCAAACAATCTATCCAAGTCTTTAATAAATTCTTCTTTGCCTCCACATTTCCCTTTTCCAGTGACACCTCCACAGCTCTTTTCCATAAATTGTCCTACCTTCTCTTTATACTCCTTTAATAGAAAGTTACAGGTGGATTGAAATTTGCAATAGCTTTCTGCCACTGAGACAGAACTTCTGGAATAATGTCACAAAGTCTTTAACTTTGTAGTTTCTTCTGTCTGCATCACACTCTTCCCTCTTCAGTAAACCCAATCTCAATAGCCTATATCCCTGTCTGTCGGCAGTTCAGATACTATCAGTTCCTTGCCTGGACCCACCAGGTTGCTAAGATGGCAGTTGAAGTAACTCCTTGTATGAACATACATACTTGTATCTGAGAGAAAGAATACTATCTTCAGAAAAAAAAAAAAAAATGCATATTTCAACCCATATCAAAACAAATGCATCAAAGAGCTTATACAACAATTGCCAATCTAGTAAGCTGCATTCATAAGTATCCCAGAAAGGAATAAAAAACCAGGATATGGCAGAAAAAACAATGCATTTTATTTAAGAATATATTCAGTTATTAAGGTAGTACACTGCCCTCGCTTTTGAAACACGACCTTTATGAAAATTATAAAGTATTTTCTGAATAACTGAAACCTTTCTGATGAACTATGACCCTAAAACACATCCCCAAACCACTATACATTATAAGGAAGGGTAATTTACTACCCTATACTTAAACTCCCTAGTCGGCCAAAAAACATAAATAAATAAATAAATTTTTGGCACAGATTGCTAATATACATACCTATTCACAATGCCAAACAGATAAGCATTGACAGGTCATGGAAGCTCTGTCTTCTGGGACTGACAGCTACATCTCAACATGTTTCAGCAAGAAGAACTTGGATGATTTTCACGTCACTTGCCTGAAAATTGATTTAACAATATTTCAATGTCAAATAGATGTAGCTGAATGGTATTCAGAATCGAAAAACAAGTTTTTATAACTTTCAGAAGGAAATGCATAAAACATAACATGTCATTTAAAATTTTAAAACTTATTTCAACAATGACTCACCCTACCGCTTCATCAACCACCCATTCTGCCCACCTCAATCACCCCCTCCCCACGAACTTCACCAACCCTTCCTGTTCATCCACTCACCCAGCCATCAACCTAACTACCTACTTTTGACCACGAGCACGATGACTTGCAAGTCTACAGTTACAGAGAGAGAGAGAGAGAGAGAGAGAGAGAGAGAGAGAGAGAGAGAGAGAGAGAGTCAAGTTCCTTTTATAGTAGGCTATAGATTAAGACACAGGAGGATTCAATAACTTAAAATAATCGGTCAGCAGCACAAACTGATGTCGAATATTTCGAGCTTTCGAGTACTTACAAATTCGCTTAGGTCTCTTACTGCCCATCTCCTTGCTGGTGTCCCTCGGTAGTACAACTTGTTAAGGACAATCACTCCCAGAACGTCTTTATATTTCACCACATTACCAGAATTTTATGAGAGTGGTTATCAGTGTGTAGGGTTACTAGCTAATCTTTTAACCCCATGATAATGATATTATTATCCAATATTTGTATTAAAAAAATTGCCAGTACCTACACACACTTGGTTTTGTGGGATTGATCAACCAGTTGGGCTCAGAATGGTTTCTTATTGCTACAGGATAATATATACAGGAGACAATTTATGATGTACTGTACATACATACATATATATATATATATATATATATATATATATATATATATATATATACACACACACACACACACACACACATATATATATATATATATATATATATATATATATATATATATATATATATATATTGTTACGGAACAGAGAAAACTGTCCCTCAAAGTTCCAGGTTCAAAACAAAAGAGTTAGGTAAAATTACAAGTTAAAGTTGCTCTAACTAACAACAAAACATTCAGGACTCATAAGGATAATATAATGGCAAAAACAGGTTAAATATATGATTAAATGCAATAGCCTCTATTAACACGAAATTAACAAGTGTAAATTTATCTAAGTCAGCCCTGATAAAATGAGAAAACCGGATAATGCTCAGTTAATGCAAGATATATTATTTCAGATGCAAATTATTATTAATGATGGCTGACAGTAAAACTTTACATTAATCACAAAAACCTCACTAGGCCTACGAACCAACGCCTTATGCTATACAGTACAAGAAAAAATGTAATAACACTTATACTCAAATTACACAGCAGCCAGATGGTTGGAGACTTCCTGAGCACTCACAAAAATAATAACAACTGTACAGGGGAGGACAGTGATGTGAACAAAATGAGGAGTAGATCTAAGTGGCAATTAATGCAGAGACTGAGCTCATTATATAGGGGCTGGCAGAGCTTGATACAACTTGTAAGAAGGACGCGCAAATGAAGCTATAGGGGACAAAGAGTTGACAATCCTGCTCTGAACAACAGAAAGAACGACTTACTCTGCTATAAGGGGAGAAGGGGGGAGTGAGGTAGAACACGCACTATGGAAGCCACGAGGCGAATCGTGATCAAACATGCAGCATACTGTACGTTAGAATTATACAAAGGATGATGAAATCATAGGCTATGTAACACATATATATATATATATATATATATATATATATATATATATATATATATATATATTGTTACGGAACAGAGAAAGATAATGTACACTTTAAGTGAGAATGCTAAAAATCACTACTGTCCCGTAAAGTTCCAGGTTCAAAACAAAAGAGTTAGGTAAAATTACAAGTTAAAGTTGAATGCTCAAACTAACAACAAAACATTCAGGACTCATAAGGATAATGTAATGGCAAAAAACAGGCCAAATATATGGTTAACTGCAACAGCCTCTATTAACACAAAATTAGCAAGAGTAAATTTATCCAAGTCAGCCCTGATAAAATAAAAATACACTTTGTAATGCTCAGTTAATGCAAGATAAATTATTACAGATACAAAATAATATTAAAACTGATGGACATAAAGATCTTTACATGAATTACAAAAACTTCACTAGGCCCACAAATTAAACCCACGCTACACAGTACAAGAAAAAATGCAATAACAGTTATACTCAAATTACACACAGCTGCTAGATGTTTGGAGATTTCTTGAGCACTCACAATAATAATATCTGTACAGGGGAGGACAGAGATGTGAACAAAATGAGGAGCAGATCTAAGTGGCAATGATGCAGAGACTGAGCTCATTATATAGGGGCCAGGAGAGCTTGATACAACTTGTAAGAAGGACGCGCAAATGAAGCCATGGGGACAAAAAGCTGAAAATCCCGCTCTGAATAACAGAGAGAACGACTTACTCTACTATAATGGTAGAAGGGGGGGACTGAGGCAGAACACGCTCGTGATCAAACATGCAGCAACTGTGCGTTAAAATTACACAAAGGATGATGAAATCATAGGGTATGTAACACCTCCCCACAAAGAAAAAGAAATTTACAAAGGAAATTTCTTATTACTTTAAAACAATCTGTATATGGCATTACAGAACATGCAAAAGCCCTTCCCAATGTTACAAAACATGAGATCTCCCTAGCACGTTCAGTCACAGGCACTTGCCAGTATCCCTTTAACAAATCAAACTTACTTATGTACCTAGCCTTTCCGATCTTGTCTATGCAATCTTCCACACGAGGGAGAGGGTAAGTGTCTGTTTTAGTTATCTGATTAACACGTCTGTAGACAATGCAAAGCCGCTGTGACCCACCTGGCTTAGGGACCAGAGTGACAGGAGAACTCCACTCGCTCTGACAGGGCTCAATCATCTTGTGGTCCAACAGGTAGCCAAGCTCCTTCTGGATGAGAGGAACTTTCACTGGGTTCACACGGTAAGGAGGCAATTTAATTGGCTTTGCGTCTCCAACATCGACATCATGCATCACCACAGTGGTTCTTCCTGGAGTGGCACGGAACACTTGCGGGTACTCCTGCAGTAATGCCGAAAACTCCTGCCTTTCCTTGGGAGGTAGATGAGAAAGCTTAGTCTGGAGATCATTCATGATATCAGGATTCTTCCCCAAACTATCACTCAGGCTCATGCTGCATGGGAGAGCTTCACTTGCAGACTCGGGTGGAACAGCTACAGTGCAGACTGGATTATTTTCATCCCGCCTGTGATATAACTTTAGCATGTTGATGTGACATAGTTGCTTGCTCTTTCTACGATCTGGTGTGGCGATGACATAGTTGACATCACTGAGTTTCTTCTCCACGAAATAAGGACCACTAAACTTGGATTGAAGAGGTTGCCCATGCACTGGTAGCAGAATCAAAACCTGATCTCCTGGCTGAAAGTGGCGTAACCTGGACTTCTTATCATACCAAGTTTTCATCTTCTCCTGAGCAGCTCCTAAATTCTCTCTCGCCAGCTGAAAAACAGTGGACAGCCGTTCTTTGAACTTCATCACATACTCCAGCAGGTTGACGTCATCTTCCTCCGACAGCCAGCATTCCTTGAGTAACTTAAGGGGTCCTCTTACTTCATGGCCAAACAGTAGTTCAAAAGGTGAGAAGCCCAGTGATTCATTTGGAGATTCTCTTGCGGCAAACACAACGAATGGAAGACCTTTATCCCAGTCTTTCTGATGTTCCAAACAGTATTTCTTGAGCATCGATTTGAGTGTTTGATGATATCTCTCCAACGCTCCTTGGGTCTGGGGATGGTAAGCTGAAGACGTGATCTGGGTGATGCCCAACTCTTTCAGAGACTGCTTGAAAACATTTGACATGAAATTACTTCCCCGGTCGGACTGTACCTCCTTGGGCAGACCAAACTTTGTGAAGAACCCTAGCATTTCCTTAACCACGTTCTTTGCTGAGATATTTCTAAGTGGAATGGCTTCAGGATAACGAGTAGCCATATCAATCAGGGTCAACACATAAGAAAATCCTGAAGAAGTCTTAGGAAGAGGGCCCACAATATCCACCAACACACGGGTGAAAGGCGCCTCAAAAGGAGGGATGGGAACTAGAGGTGCAACCTTTTCGGTCTGATTACACTTCCCCACAACCTGACAGGTATGACAAGACTTACAATACCAGGAAACATCCCTGAAGATACCTGGCCAGTAGAAGTGTTTCAAAATGCGTGCCACAGTCTTCCTCACTCCAAGGTGTCCTGCCAAACTGGAATCATGAGCCACTCTAATGATATCCTGCCTACAAACACGAGGGATGACAACTTGATGTACAACCTCCCATTCACAGTCGGCTGATACTGTTGGGGGTCTCCACTTCCTCATAAGTACTCCTGACTTTATATAATAACAAGTAGAAGCACCAGCTGACTCTTCCTCACTGGAAGCAGAGTTAGCTAGACCTTTCAACTCAGGGTCAGCAACATGCAACTCAACCAACTCTTGACGAGACAAATTATCAACACTACGGGGTACTGCCTCATCAGGTGAGTGGTCCAAATTAGCAAGAAAAGTGTCAGCTAGGATAACATCATCATCATCATTATCCTCTAAATCACCAGTAACTTTAGACTTAGCCCTAGTGACAGCACATGCAGGGAACACATCAGGGACATCACAAGCCTGGGACACAGCCACTGGCTCACTAGACAACTGAGGAGCTGGACACACTTGACTTCCACCAATATCATTTCCAAGTAAGAAAGTTACACCTGACATTGGGAGTGTCTCAACCAACCCAACCATAATGGAACCATTAACAAAACCAGACTCTAAATTCACTCTGCACAGAGGGACAGAGAAGTAATTATTCCCTACACCTTGTAAGATTACAGTTTCATCAGAGGAATTAACATTAGAGCCTAGAACACTGGTCAGCATAAGGGATTGGCAAGCACCTGTATCACGATATATTTTAACTGATTTCCTGTCATTACTGTCCAGAGGACTGACAAAACCATCAGACAGGAAATTAGCACATGAACTCTTGAGAGTGTCACCCACGTTACTGCTCAAAAGAGGAGCTCCATCATGAGAATTTAAGTTACCCCTCAAAGCAGGTTCAGTTAACTCAGTTAAAGACTTCTGGGAACTCTCAAGAGTGGACACTAGACCAATTGACTGAATATTTAAAGACTCCTTTTTGTTCACATCACGCTGTCTCCTGAAACATGTAGTATGACCAAGCTTACTACAATAAGTACATTTACTTTTCCGAAATCTAGAGGTGAAGCTGGTATTTACTTCCTGAGAAACATCATCTTTATTCCCTTTCCTGTTACCTGTATTCTGAGTAGAGGCAACGTACTTACTCTCAGCTTTCCTTTTCTCTCTAGAATATCTCTTGTGAGTGAGAACATATTCATCAGCTAAAACTGCAGCATCAGACAAATTATCTATCCTTTTCTCATCAAGATATAGGCTTACATCTTTATAAATACACCTCTTGAAGTCCTCCAGCAAAATCATCTGCTTAAATTTACCAAATTCAGAATCCACATTCTTAGAATTTAACCACTGCTTTAACAGATCTTCTTTGATTTTTGCATACTCAACATGGGATTGCTTATCTTGCTTGTAAGTTGTCCTAAATTTTACTCTATAAGCTTCAGGAACAAGCTCATAGGCCTTAAGAATCAAGCTCTTAACGACATCATAATTATCAGACTGATCCTGAGGCAAAGATGCATAAGTTACTTGAGCTTTACCGGTGAGAACAGTTTGAAGGAGTACTGGCCAATACTCCTTAGGCCAATTAAAACCTGTAGCTACCCTCTCAAACAACTGAAAATACTTTGTTAAATCAGATTCATTAAAAGGAGGGACAAGTTTAACATTTTTAGCCACATCAAAATCATCAGAGCTAGATGATCCAGTTCCACCTTGTTTCATGCGATACTCATGGTCTGCCTGAATCCTAGCAATTTCAACTTGTGCCTCAGCCTCCTTAGAACGTGCTTGAAATTCAGCCTCCTTAACACGAGACTCCGCCTCCTTAGCCTTAGCCTCCTGCAGGGCTAGCTGTAACTTAGCTAATTCAATCTGCGTTTGCTCATTTGGAGGAGTTACATTAAACAAGCTTTCATTAATCATGTCAACAATTTGATCTTTAGAATGATGAGAGCGAACAGCAATTCCCAATTGTTGAGCAACAAGCTTAAGTTCATTCTTTGTTCTGTTTTCTACATCACACACTGTTTGCACATTTGACAAAATCTTTGGCTTCATCAAGTGTAGTAATAGTAGACATCATGAATAAGTAACAGTCACAAAATATCGAGCAATATCCTTATGATAATATCCTGAATATCCTGATATGAGGTCGCCAAATTTATGTTACGGAACAGAGAAAGATAATGTACACTTTAAGTGAGAATGCTAAAAATCACTACTGTCCCGTAAAGTTCCAGGTTCAAAACAAAAGAGTTAGGTAAAATTACAAGTTAAAGTTTAATGCTCAAACTAACAACAAAACATTCAGGACTCATAAGGATAATGTAATGGCAAAAAACAGGCCAAATATATGGTTAACTGCAACAGCCTCTATTAACACAAAATTAGCAAGAGTAAATTTATCTAAGTCAGCCCTGATAAAATAAAAATACACTTTGTAATGCTCAGTTAATGCAAGATAAATTATTACAGATACAAAATAATATTAAAACTGATGGACATAAAGATCTTTACATGAATTACAAAAACTTCACTAGGCCCACAAATTAAACCCACGCTACACAGTACAAGAAAAAATGCAATAACAGTTATACTCAAATTACACACAGCTGCTAGATGTTTGGAGATTTCTTGAGCACTCACAATAATAATATCTGTACAGGGGAGGACAGAGATGTGAACAAAATGAGGAGCAGATCTAAGTGGCAATGATGCAGAGACTGAGCTCATTATATAGGGGCCAGGAGAGCTTGATACAACTTGTAAGAAGGACGCGCAAATGAAGCCATGGGGACAAAAAGCTGAAAATCCCGCTCTGAATAACAGAGAGAACGACTTACTCTACTATAACGGTAGAAGGGGGGGACTGAGGCAGAACACGCTCGTGATCAAACATGCAGCAATTGTGCGTTAAAATTACACAAAGGATGATGAAATCATAGGCTATGTAACAATATATATATATATATATATATATATATATATATATATATATATATATATATATATATATATATATATGGCAGGTGGGGGCGCTCACCATCCACTCACTCAATGTAGTGCTGCTCTCGGGTGTCTGCCCTGTCCTCTCCTCCATCCTTCTTTCCTTCCATCTTCTGTCTTTCCTTCCTTCAGTCTTTCCCTGTCTTTCTGCCTGCAGGTGACTTTACACTCCCTCTTCTGTCTTTCATTCCTTCATTCTTTCCTCTTCCTTCTGCCTGTGAGTGACTCTACACTAAATGACAAGCCAAATGGATTCCTGTACACCAGGAAACCATTTACTGCGTTGGGTGGTAACCATATAACATACTTGGGGTTTCATTGTGTCGGGATTCATCTTGGAAAGATCATACAACGTATCTTGTAAAATCTACTTTCAAGTGATTAGGTGCGTTAAGCCAACTCTATACTTACTCTACCCCTGCACTGCTGTTGACTTTCTACACGGGTTTTATTCGCCCCTGAGTAGAGTACAACTCTCACTTGCTTGGAGTAAAAAGCTTTTCGTTTCATTAACTCTCCTCCACTTACTGGCTCCATTCAACCTGTCTTTTCGCTGCACTGTTGCATCTTTATCTCTTTTCCATCACTGGTTCAATGGTCACTGCTCCTCAGAACTGCCTGCTTGCATCCCTCCACCACTACGACACACGTTAAGCAACAAATTCTCTTCCCTTATCTGTCCAACTAGCTAATGAAAGAGTTAACCTTTACTCCCAGTCCTTTATTTATGCAACAGGTCAACTCTGGAACTGTCTTCCTCAGTCTTTCAAACGCAGTGTGTCCAGGCATCTCGAAATGAACAGATCTTGTTTTCGGCTCTCTGTTGTATTGTATTTGTTTACTTCTTGGAAGGAATGGTTTTCGGGCTCCAGGCCTTTGGTTCCTTCTTCCCTGAATTTTATCTATCTATCTATCTATCTATATATATATATATCTATATATATCTATATATATCTATATATATCTATATCTATCTATCTATCTATCTATCTATATATATATATATATCATCATCATCATCCGGACCTCCTTTCCTACCCTGGGGCAGGGTGAGGAGTAGCAATATCCAGATAGCCCAAATTTGCCCAGTGCAATGACCCACGCTCCCATTCACTCATCATTCAAGCCCCCAGAACCCTAGCTCTATCGGATATGCCGAAAACATTCACCACATTTTGTAGATTCACCTAAACGTGTCCGATAGTCAGTCCGGACGCTCCCACATTAAAAAGAGGTGCCAAATCCCTGATCATGCACCTCTCCTCACAACATTCATCCAGCCAGCTCGATCTCTTGTTAGTTCACTAGCCTTACCGACTTCCAAACCTCTCTTCCTCATGCACTCATCCACAATATCTCTCCACCTTCTCCTTGGCCTACCTCGCCTCCTCCCTCCTTCAAATTCGCTCAGATATACTTTTTTCACCACTATATTGTTATACATTCTCTCCACATGACCATACTATCTCAGCACACTCTCTTCTATTCTGGTGTCCACCGACTTTCTCACTCCACATCTTTCTCGAATCACATTATTTCGTATCCTATCCACCCTCTGTACTCCACATGCATTCCTCAGCAATCCCGTCTCCACTGTTTTTACTCTTGACTTTTCATTTTCATGCCACACCATAGTCTCAAATTCATATGTTAAAGCTGACACAAACACTCCTTCATGTAAGCCTCGTGCAGCTGCAACGCTCAAGTGCTTGTTTCTTATCAAGGCCTTCATTGTACCAGCTACTCTTCTTCCTTGTGTTACTCTACTTTCCTCTTCTTTTGCACATTTTCCTGTCTTTTCTATCACCGTACCCAGGTATTTGAACTCTCTCACCAATTCCAGTCTCTCTCTCCATTCACTGTACCATCGTACTGGGAGACAACTTCTCTCTCAATAACTATCACTTTACTCTTTTCTACATTTACTCTCAAGGCACGACGCTCACAGATATCAGCAAAACTCTGCAGTAGCCTACCAAGTTCTTGTCCGGTATTTTCAGACAGTACGGTACTGCATCATCAGCATACAACAAATCTGAGATATTCCATCCATTATCATTCATTACCAACGCCATCCCCCTCTCCATTACTTGTGCTTTTACTTGTCCCGTCACTCTATCCATTTATATATTGAACAACCATGGAGACATCATACAACCTTGTCGCAAGGCCTCATGAACCATTTATTTAGATGCCCATTAACCCATACACATACTTCACTACCATCATAAAAACTCTGAACGGCACCTAGCAGCTTACAATCTACACCGTACATGTGCTATACTTTCCACAATCCTTCTCTGTCCGCTTTGTTGTATGCTTTTTCCAGATACATGAATACCATGAACACCTTATGTTCCTTCTCACAAGCCTTCTCTGCTATCTGTCTCACTGCAAATATTTGATCCACACATTCTCTGCCACTCCTAAAGCCACTCTGTCCATCACTCACTAGGACTTCTGATATCTCTCTTACATTCTGGATAAGAATTCTTCCTTACACCTTCAGTACCACACTCAATAATCTTATGCCACGATCTATCTATCTGTTGCCAAACGCATTAAAACCCGTAAGTGGTGGCCGGAAGCAAATCGCCTCCATGTCACCCTGTCTCCCGCCATTTCATTGCCCTGCTCCCAGCTCACACCTCCATCTCCCATATACCCCTCCACTCCATCCCTCCATCTCATCCTTGGCCTCCCCCGCCCTCTCCCCTCCCCTCCACCTCACTCACATACACTCTCCTCGTCAGTCTCTCGCTCTCCGTCCTCTCCACATGTCCAAACCACCTCAATGTATTTCTCCTAACGCTTCCTATCACATCCACATCCACACCACACCGCTCCTTCACATCCTCATTTGTCAGGCTGTCTTTCCATGTGACTCCTCATGCTCCTATCAAAAAACTCATTTCCACTGCTCTCAAACTTGACTTTCGTCCCTCTAACAAGGTCAAAGCTTCACTTCCATACGTTAGAGTTGGTATCACAATACTGTCATGTAGTAGTTTTTTCACTTCCATGCTCACTTCCCTGTTTCTTATCACTGCCTTTAAGGAACCAGCAACCTTTCTTCCCTGTTGCACCATTTCAAGCACTTCATCCTCTAAACTTCCATCCTTACTCATCACACTACCCAAGTACTTAGATGCACTCACATTTTCCATTTCCTCCTCATCCAACCTCACTCTACATTCACTGACTTCGCGTCTCTCGAAGACCATAACTTCACTCTTCCCTACATTTACCTTTAGATTCCGTTTCTTACACACTCTCCCAAACTCATCCACCAAGCCTTGCAGCTCCCCTTCGTCTTCACTTAATAACACAGTATCATCTGCAAACAACAGTACAGGGAGTTTCCAAACACTGCCCTCTCTCACTAGGGCCGCTCCAGCATCCATTGCCCTACCTTGTATCTCTTTCATAACCCCAACCATATACAGACTGAACAACCATGGAGACATGACACGACTTTGTTTCAGTCCACCCTTCAAACAGAAATTTCACTCAGTTTACTATCCATACACACACTGCAGCCTTAACACCCTCATACATACTCTTCACAGCATTCAGCAACTTCCCATCTACTCCATATATTCTTAGTACTTTCCACAATCCTTGTCTATGCACCCTGTCATATGCTTTCTCCAAATCCATGAAAGCCACATACATCTTCTTTCCCTTCTGTAGAAACTTTTCCACTAAAGATCTAAGAATGAATATCTGATCTACACAACCTCTTCCCTTCCTAAAGCCTCCCTGTTCTTCTCCAACTAATTCCTCTGTTATTTCACTATCTCTGTCAATAAGTATCCCACAATACACTTTTCCTATTTTATTAAGAAGACAAATGTCTCTATGATAACCACACACTTCTTTTTCCCCTTTTCCTTCGTACAAGGGAACAATTATACCTGACTTCCAATCCTCCGGGACTCTACCCTCCTCCCAGGCCAATCTGCACATCTTCCACATCCATTCGACTACCATCTCTCCCTCATGCTTCATCATTTCACCACACGCTTCATTAACTCCTGGGGCTTTTCCCATTTCAACTGTCTTCATTGCTTCCACAACTTCCATCCCTCTAATTTCTTCCTCTCTTCTCACATCCGTCCTTCTCCTAGCCATTCCTCAGCCACATATACTTGCATTGCTTTCATTCTCTATGTTCACCAATTCCTTAAAGTGTTTTCTCCATCTGTTCACTTTTTCTCCCTTCTCCACTAGTAATCTACCATTTTTATCTTTCACTCCGCAGCTAACTTCTTTGGCACTCTGTCTAACTTCCTTTACTTCTTTCCAGAGCATTTTCTTACATTCCCTCCACTTTACACTCAAGTTCCTTCCAAATTCCACATCCACTCTCTTCTTACTCTCTCTTTCTAATCATTTCACCTCTCTCTTCCTCTCTCTATATAAATTTCTCTTCCGTCTCTCAACATCTTCCACATTACTGTTTCTCATCCATTCACTACATGCTTTCTTCTTTTGTGCCACAGCCTCTCTCACCTCTTCAATCCACCATGCTGTTCCCTGTATCCCTTTTCGTCTTCTCTGAATCCCTCACACCACCTCACATGCTGCACAGATTTCTTCTGTGAATATCTTGCACACACCTTCCACGTCCCCCATGTGTTCCAGTCTATATTCACCCAGTAGCTCCTCCACTTCCCTCATATATTCTTTCTTTTTTCCATCCTCATGTAACTTTTCCAGCCTCCTTGTATGTGCTGCTTGCTCCAGTCCTTCCCTTCTATTTCTCAATTTCACATGGACTTTAATTCTGACCACCACCAAGTGGTGGTCCGAAAGTCCACTCCCCTAACCTCTATACACTCCTGCGTCCATTACACACGTTCTCATCCTTTCATCCACACACACACATAATCAGTCATTGCCTTCTCATTCATTCAGTTCATCACTCACCCCTCTCATCACTTGCCACATATACCCTTGGAACATTTTGCACATGAAGAGGGTATTAGCTGTCACCAACCCCCTCCTGGCACAAATGTCCACTAAAGCACCGCCATTCTCATCCATCTCTGCAGGCCCACCCCACTCACCACCTACTCTATCCACCTTCCCATTCCCCCCTACTTTTCCATTCCTATCTCCAATCAGAAACACCCTCCCATTCCTTTCAAACTTTTCCCTACACGCTTCCACATTTGTCCAGAACTCTTCTCTCACTCTGCTTGCACGATCTTGCATTGGCGCATACACGTACACAATTGCACACATTTGTAGTCCAACTTTCAGTCTTACCCACATAATCTTTGAGCCAACTGATCCATATTCTCTTATATTCTCCTTCCATCCTTTACAACAATACACACCCTTCTTTTGCCCTCTCATTCTCACCTACTCCCGTGCATATACCCCATCCATACTCCCATTCTCTCACACTCACACCTCCCCATTTAGTTTCAGTTAACTTACATACATCCACTTTTGCACTCTGAAGCAACTGGACCATCTCTCTTTCACCTCATCATGTGCACCCCTTACATTCCATATAGTTATCTGTATCAAGTTCTTAGTTCGGTCCTTAGTCGTCACCTTTTTGTCAGTCCTGGTCCGAGGCTTCTTGTTCGTATTTTTAGTTAGATGTTTTCCGGGAAGGGGCACTAACCCTTCGCCAACCCACTTCTTGTCACGTAGGGAACACGTGTTGGTTGGTTATAAGGTTACCACCCATCGCTGTAAATGCTTTCCTGGTTTACAAGAAATCATTTGGCTTGCCACTCAGTGTAGAGCTACCCTAAAAACAGAGTATCACTACACTAAGTAGGTGGATGATGGGCACCCCCAAATTCTGGCGTCTGGTGGTTTAGTGGGAAATCAAGGCTCTCCAATCGGATTGAACGGTTCAGATTTATATCCAAGGGGTGGTTGGGGTTTACTGCTCATGTAATGCCACTCAGGGATGCGTGAGGCTGGTCATTCTCATTTTAAATGATAGAACCAACTTGCCTACAAGCCTCACTGGGCAACACAGGATTAAATGATGAAAGAATTGTCAGCAAAGTCTACATTTTTTGCAAGTGAAATTCAAATACTTTTCCCTGCCCTAGTGGGGATTTGAACCAGGGTCTGTTAGGACTGCAGGGCACCTCTCTACCAGTTGATAGATATATAGAGTATATATTCAGTGAACTCTCAAATACCAGGTGATATTTAACCAAGCCCTATGCTGGTTAAAATTAAATGCTGGATATTGCATAGTACCCCCTTGCACTAAATAAAACCCACACTTGTAGATGAAGAATATAATTACCAAACAGTTTCGGTGGACACTGCCACCATCTTTTTGGCTAACAAATTGCCAGAATGTGATATTGACTTGGGTATGCCACCTGACAGTTTCATAAAACTTGTAAAAGTATGTGTGACGTCGAATGCTTTTTCATTTAACAACATCTTCCACATGCAACGTTTTGGTATGGGTATGGGTTCTCCACTGTCACCCATTTTAAGCATTTTATATATGGAGTATTATGAAATGAAACTACTGCCACGAGTTTCTCCCCCTCAACTCATTTGGTTTCGTTATGTTGATGGCATTTTCATTTTGGCCTTCAGCACTTGATAACTTTGACGAGTTTTTTGCACACCTAAATAATCTTGCTCCCTCCATTCAATTTAAATTTGAGTGGGAGAACGGGGGTGTTCTTTCCTTTCTTGATGTACTCGTGATGAAGAAAAATCATTCACTTAGCTTTAACCCCTAAACCGAGGGCTTGTTTTGCTTTGACTTGCGTGTCCCGCGGGCATATTCGCACTCCGACAGAGTCTCTAAAAATCTATCTATCTATATACCTAGGATGCTTCCCCCAAGGAAATGGAGGTAGCCGAGACAGGACGACACACTCCCCATTTACTCATCCATTCAAACACATTCATTCGCATCTTAGCCCCAAAGGGGAGAACAGACAGATCCTCACCGCACCACACCGCACAAGGGTCAACTGCGCAATGCAATCAGTGACATCCGCAGCAAGGCCCGACAGCAGAACTGGTTTACCCCTGCCACATCATAACAGACCCATCCCCTTACCTGCACCTGACCTGACTAGCTGATCAGACCAAATGCGGGAGAATATCCCCTCAGGGCTGCGTCATCACTTATTCATTCACAATTTCTCTCCATTTATTTCTGTCACGCACAGCCACTCTTCCTTGCTCAACAGACACCCCTCTCGCATCCAGCGCTCTCTTCACACTGTCCATCCATCCTATTCGTGGTCTTCCTCTCAGCCTTACACCTCTCACATCAGATCTAGTTATCTTTTTCACCAATCGCTCATTATCCATTCTCTCCATATGCCCAAACCATCGCAACACCCTCTGCTCAACTCTGCCAGCCATCTCCCGAACAACTCCAGTTCTCCTTCGTACTTCATCATTTCGCACCCGATCCATACGCGTCACTCCACACATACTCCTCAGACACCTCATCTCCATTACATTCAAACTTTTCCTCTCTGCTACACCCATATTCCATGTTTCAGACCCCATATAACGCAGTCGGTACCACAACACCCTCATACAGCCTTCTCTTTACATCCATTCTAAGCGAACGACATTTAAACACTTTTTTCATTCCTCCCAGCACCTTTCCTACTTCATTTATTCTAAACTTCACTTCTGCATCTATTCTTCCATCCACAGCAACATGTGACCCTAGATATTTAAAACAATCTACCTCCTCAAGCAACTCACCATTCAAACTATATTCTTCCCCCTACCATCTACCAACCTCGTACACTTCATCACTTTACTCTTATTCTCATTTACTTTCAATTTCCACCTTTCACACACCCTTCCAAACTCCTCTACCAACTGTCTCAATCTCTCCTCTGAATCAGCCACCAGTGCAGTATCATCTGCAAACAGCAGCTGCTTCAGATTCCACTCTCCACCATCAACATTCACCAGACTCAGACCTCCACCTAAAACTCTTGCATTCACCTCCCTTACAACACCATCCATGTAAATATTAAACAACCAAGGCGACATCACATATCCCTGTCGCAGTCCCACTCTCACGGGAAACCAATCACTCACAGCATTTCCCACTCTTACACACACTTTACTATTTACATAAAAACTTTTCACTCCTTTTAGTAACCTACCATCAAGTCCATACAATCTTAAAACAGTCCACAAAGCCTCCCTATCAATTCTATCATACGCTTTCTCTAAATCCATAAATGCCCAAAACACATCCTTTCCTTTCGCTAAATACTTTTCACACACTTGTCTCACAGCAAACACCTGATCAACGCATCCCCTCCCTCTCCTAAAGCCACACTGCTCATCACCAATCACTCCTTCTGTACCCTCTCTAACCCTCATAATTAACACTACCATACACCTTACCTACAACACTCAACAGACTTATACCCCTAAAGCTAGTACATTCATACTTATTACCCTTGCCTTTATACAACGGGACCACACAAGCACTTGCCCAGTCAATTGGCACCATACCTTTCTCAAAGCACACATTCAACAATCTTACTAACCAGTCAACAATAGTCACTCCACCACCCTTCAGGCATTCCACAGCACACCCATCCATACCTGCAGCTTTCCCTGTTTTCAACTCCTTTACTGCCTTCTCCACTTCCTCCTTCGTGATCAAAGAATCATTCAACTCTCCCAACACATTTATTCCTTGCACCCTTCCATCCGCCACAATCTCAGCCACCCTTTCCTCCTCTACATTTAACAATCTTTCAAAATACTCTGCCCATCTCTTCCTTACTGCATCCATCTCAATTAACATCCTTCCATCCTCTGCTTTTACTCATTCTTCCTTCCCAGACCCTCCCTTTCGCACCCTTTTCACCTCCTTCCAAAACATTTTCTTATTCTGTTGAAAATTCTCTGTCAGCCGCCTACCCCACCTCTCATCTGCTGCCACATTAGCATCACGCACAGCCCTTCTCGCTCTATTCCTCTTTTCCTTATACCTTTCATATGACATCTCATCCTTCCTCTGCAGCCACACTTCATATGCACGTTTCTTCTCAGCCACAGCCATACTTACTTCCTCGCACCACCATTCACTTCCTTTTCTTACACCACCATCCACACGTCTCACACCACACACCTCTTCTGCATGCCCTACCACAGCACTCTTAAACAACTGCCATTCCTCCTCCACGCTGCCATTTTCCCGATCTTTCACTGCGTTCCACTCATCTTTCAATTTCTCCTGAATACTCTATCTTTTTCTCTCTTTTATCCAACTCACTCACTTTCAAAACCTCCCTGCCACACCTAACCCTCCTAGCTCTCGCCTATCTCTTACCTACTCTTAACTTTCCCTCCACCAGGTAGTGGTCAGACATACCTCCACCCTCCCCTCTCAGAACTCTCACATCCAACAATCTTCCTATTACATTCCTAGACACAACCACATAGTCCATCAAAGCTCTATCAACAACCCTTCCACCCTCCTGTCTCACCCATGTATACTTATAAATATCTTTCTTCTCAAACAGCGTATTCCCAATCACCATCTCTCGCTCAACAAACATCGCTATCATTCGTTCCCCATTTTCATTTCTTCCAGGCACACCATGCATACCAACTACGCCTTCAACTGCTACATTTCCCGCTCTAGCATTCAGATCTCCCATCATTACCACATTCACATTCGCTCCAAAACTCTGCAGACACTCATCAACATCATTCCAGAAAGACTCCCTATCTTGTTCATCCCTTTCACTACCAGGCCCATATGCACTCACAGACACCCACAACTCACGTTCAAAATTCGCTTTCACCCACATCAGTCTTGATGACACCTACTTCCATTCAATCACACATTTCTGTACTTCCGGACTCACTAACAAGGCCACACCTTCTCTTGCCCTTCCTCTATCAACACCTGATAATCTTCCATTCACACTTCCAAACATAGACTCCCCCTTCCCTTTCATCTTCGTTTCACTGAAAGCTAACACATCCAACTCTCTAAAAATATTTACCAAAAATCAGTTATTAGTCCTAGAATGTTAAAATTAAATATGCATATGGCACATACCTTCAGCTTTCTATTGGGATGTTTGTTGAGAATTCGTTGAGTAACGTAGGACTTGTGGAGACCTCTGAAGTTGGGTAACGAAGTCTCCACTTTACACTTCCCGACACCCCGTAATATGATTACCGCAGCCTGATATTATCACTAGAAACACTATTCTATGATTTTCAAATAGTTTGGAATCCATACTCAAAAAAAAAAAAAAAAAACACTGTGAAAGCAATGAAAATTACGAGAGCGTATGACCTTCCCACTTGCGCTCGTTCGCTGCTGGTGTTCTGTCATTTATTATTCATAAAAACACTCACACTTTATATTCCTATTATCCTATTACTAAATAACACTTATATATATCTTCATACTTTATCGATAAGTTTCCTTCAGTAATAGTAGTTTATTGTCACTGTAGGCAATCAATTTCTCTTTCAGTAAAATACTTAGAGAGCCACGGTTTCACTATCACTGTCATAACTTCAAGTAGTTGTACTCACATTCTTATATTACTAATTATTTACATTTCTATTTACATTTTCTATTGTATTTTCAATATTTACACTTCTATTTTACTTACACTATGTAATGCACTGTCACTTGCAGTAACTTATAAAATTATATTACACTGTTCCATCATATTTTCATCCATTGCTTTCACTTGCTATTTACACATTATTTACATTTTCCACTTGCACTTTTAGAACTGCTTCTGGCTGTGGTAATCAAAGAAGCAGGTAACGAAGAGAGGAACCTGGCACCCAGCGCACTGCCAAGAAGTGCATTTGTGCTCAGGTGTGCATCGGGTGGTATGTGCACACACCTGGCACCTGCGGATCACAACCTTCCTCTTGGTTGTCGCAGGCATTTGCACCAGTCTGTGCCGATCCATGTACGCCCTCTGCTCAAGTCTGTCGGGAAGTCTTACTGCATGCTGCCTTGGACCTGCTGCTGTCACCTTACCATATCTTTCAAGCAGCTGCTGAACACAAGTCCTGGTGAACAACCTCAGGAAGAAGGACTTGGGTGGCTTTACCTTCATCTTGCACAGGATGAAGGCATTCAGCATCGTCATGTCTATGAGATGCAGAAAAACTTTCCTGTACCACCTAGTGTTCTTCTTGAGGCAGTCGATTTCTCCAATCATCATGTCGGACTTGTCCACCAGCAGCATGTTGATATTATAGTCTATGACAGCATCAGGTTTCCTCACAGGTTCGCCTGTCCTACGGTCGACCTTCCCACTGTCTTTCATTTCCCCCTTATGTACGGTGGTGAGCATGTGCACGACCCTCTTGTCATGCCACCGTATTGCCAGCATCTTCTCAGACTTGCGTAGGTGCACGTCTCCTCGCTGCGAGTTTCCTGCCTCTGGGAATTTGGGGAAGTGGGCTCGATTACTCTTCACAGTGCCACAGGAGCCGATGCCGTGCTCTGAAAGATATTTAGGAAGTTTCGGTGCTGTATAATAATGGTCAATATACAGCACATGATTCCCACCAAAATACCTTTCAAGGAGCGCTTTTACTACACACCCTGAGAAGCCAAGGGGGTGTGTTTTGTCCAGATCTACAGTGCTGGCTGAATAGATGACGAAGTCAAGGATGTACCCCGTCTTACAGTCACACAGTACAAAGAACTTGATTCCAAAGCGATGGCGTTTGCTTGGAATGTACTGTACACACCTAAGACGTCCTCTGAACAAAACAAAGGATTCATCTATGACAACCTTCTGAGAGGGGTGGAAGAATGACATAAACTTATCCTTCATTCTGCTCAGAATCTCCCGGATCTTCCAGAGTGGGTCAGTTTGGGAAGGTACATCATTGTTGGCGAAGTGCAGGTTTCCCATGATGTTCCGGAAGCGATCTCTGGCCATGTAGTTATTGAAGGTGAGTGAGGGTAGTAAGGGGTCCATGGACCGGTATTCTTCCAACTCATGCTTCTTTGAGTGTGGCATGAGAAGCATGAGGGCGAAGAACACATACAGCTTGTGCACTCCCAGCACGGTCCACTGTTGCATCTTCGCTGCACTTGCACCACTTGCAGGACGTTGTGATTCGTACCTGTTTGTCTCATCACATATGTGCTGCATGACTTCGTCATCGAGGAAGGCCAAAAGGAAGTCCACACACTCAGCATCCTCGTCAAGAGTGAAGGCAGGCTGTATCCCTGAGGAACTCTCGTCAAAATTAAGATGTTCAGGGACGAAATCGGAACCTTCCGTCCACGTGAAGGCGTCCAGGATTCCCTGTCGTGGCGGTGTAGGGTGGGTGAGGGTGGAGGGTGGCAGTGAGGCAGACTGGGCTGTTTCAAGGTCACTTGCATTGACCCTAGGTTACTGAGCAGCACTAGCAGCCCTTACTCTACTTGCTACTCAACTTTTACATGTCAGGGATTTACCTCTTCCCCTATGGCCTGCCTTCACTGTTGATGCTGGTGGTAAATCCGACGACGAAGACTCAGGAGAAAATTCCGCTGAAGATGAGGAAGAAATTTGTGAAGTGGGGCTGGGGGAGCTGGGAGGTGATTCACCTCGGGACTCATCGCAGGCTGGGTCACGCGGGGCCATTGTTCCGGGGCTAACCCACCGCCTTTTCACTCCCTTCCCAAATTCCTTCTCTTGCTGCACTAACGGCTCCTTTCCCTTGGAGCTAGGGATAACTTGGGACACTGAAGCACTTGTACTAGGAGTTTCTGTCACGATTTCCTCCCCCGGCTCATCACACGATTCACCCGAAAGATCAGAGTCACTATCCATCATTATCATTGATAATTCAGCAAGTTCACGTTCCACTGCTGAGTCACTTAGTCCTTTCCTGCTTCCCCCACGAGTTTTTCTAGGGGTTGAGGTCACAGGGCCCTTTGCAATGGGCGCAGAAGCAGCGGAAATGGCGGGGCGCGAGTGCGACATGGTTTGACCTCAGAGGACGACAAGGAACTGAATGACGTGGCGTATATGGGCAGGCAAGGGTTGACAATGACAACAGGGTGACAGCTGCTAACTTACATGCTAAGAAATGAGTGGTAGGAAATCTCGACAATACATAAAAAAATAGGTAGTTCCAGGTGAATGTAAATATCACTTAGGCTTCTCCCTTTCTTTCTTATATATATATTTTTATTATGAGAATAGGTTATATGGCATATTTCAAAGGGGAAATTACCGTGGGAAATCAGTGAACGAGTGCACGTGAGGTGTTGTCAGATGATAATTAGCCAATTCCAGGTGTATAGCACTATCACTTACCTTTTTTCTTTTTGGTATATATTATTTTGTATAAGCATAGGGCATAGGGCTTATTCAATGGATGAAATCAGTGGAAAATTCCGGGGAAGCTTTGCTTTAGCGCAGCGCGGCCGGGCAGGCAAGAGGAGAGGGTAATGGAGGTGAGGTAGGGAGAGGAGAGACGATAATGGAGGGGAGGTAGGGAGGGGAGTCAAGAACGGGGAAAAATGGCTAAATTGTCAACAATGGATGCGAGTACAGATGAGAGAAGGAGTGCTAGCTATTGTTGGACATTAGCAGTACATGCTAAAAAAATGATTGGTAGGAAATCTCGACAATACATAAAAAAATAGGTAGTTCCAGGTGAATGTAAATATCACTTAGGCTTCTCCCTTCCTTTCTTATATATATTTTTATTACGAGAATAGATTATACGGCATAATTCAAAGGGGAAATTACCGTGGGAAATTAGTGAACGAGTGCACGTGAGGTGTTGTCAGGTAATAATTAGCCAATTCCAGGTGTATAGCACTATCACTTACCTTGTTTCTTTTTGGTATATATTATTTTGTATAAGAATAGGGCATAGGGCTTATTTCAATAGATGAAATCAGTGGAAAATTCTGGGGAAGATATGCTCGGCGCAGCGCGGCCAGGCAGGTGAGAGGAGAGGGTAATGGAGGGGAGGTAGGGAGGGGAGTCAGGAACGGAGAAAAATAGCTAAATTGTTAACAAAGGAAGGGAGTACAGATGAGATTTGGAGTGCTGACTAGTGTTGGACATTGGCTGTGCTGATAGATGATACAAGCCACCACTTGTAAGCCTGGGAGAATTCAAAATAACACAGAATCACAAAAGTGACGCCCCGCGGTATGATCCATTGTGCCCGAGCATCACGAAAGTGACGCCCCACGGTTAAGGGGTTTAGGTGTATAGGAAACCAACGAGTTGTAACTTGTTTATTCATTATTTTTTGTATCATCAGTCTGCCACAAAATTGTCTGTTACCTCATCAGTGTTCCTTAGAGCCCTTAGAATTTGCAGTCCACAACATACACAAGAAGAAAATGATCTCATTTGTGAAATGTTCCAAAACTTAAGGTATCTCAAATGGTTCATTCAAAACGCATACATTAAAGCTAGGCAATCTTACTACGTATCTAAAGACCCCACCACAGAAAAGAAACGCTTCCTCACTTTCTATTATGTTGCAGACTTGAATATGTTAAAGTTAATAGGTTACAGTAGTGATGTAAATATAGCATTTAGGTATACCTCCACCATCAGATCAATGTTAGTAAAGATCAAGTGTACAACATATTCAGAAGCAGGCATATATAAAATTCCTTGCAAAGATTGTGAACTAGTTTACATAGAAGAAACAGGTCGTAGTTTGGAAACACGGATTAAGGAACACAAGTATCCCATAAAAACATGTAATTTAAATTATGCAATATTTAACCATGTATGTAAAGCCAACCACAGAAATGACTTGCAAGGTAGCCATCTACTGTATAAAAGTCATGACTTTCGGAAACAAAAGATTATTGAAGCCATGTGTATCCAAAAATTCGAGAATTTCAACCTAAGTGAAGCATGTACAAGCTAGATCCTATAATGAGGTCTCTAGTGGAAATGTCCCTTCCCGCACTGACACAGGTGAGGTTAAATAGGAATTACACCTGACCTGTCTGGTAATATCCCCCCTCTTTCCCCGTTGGGTTAATCCCTGCTTACAATCCACCCCACCGCACCTCACCTTTATCCCACCCTTCCACACACACACACATAAAAAGGAACCCTTGTATTGTCAATATGTCACTTCCTCTCTCTGTCTTAGACCACTGAAGATGATGGCAGTGTCCACCGAAACTGTTTGGTAATTATATACTTCGTCTACAAGTGTGGGTTTTATTTATGCAAGAGTGATTCATCCAGCCAACCCCCTTGCAGCTCAATATTCAGCACTGAGCCAGATATTGCGTAGCTATCCGTCTCGAACCTCTCTCCTAAAATCTGTTCTATGAGTAAAATATGAAAATTAACCATAATATACAATAAAGTAATGATACATTACAGTAATACAGCTCCAGTTGGCTACCCTTTACGTTTGTACACTTCAGTGCCTGATATTGCATTGAACCTCCAGTCCGTCCAGTTTGGCGCCTGATATTGCATTGAACCGCCAGTTACGTCCAGTTTCGGCGCCTGATATTGCTGATAGAGCCGAGCCAGCAGCGCCAGATGTTGCTTTGGGTCGGATATAACAATGACATAATTTAGTTTACTTATATATATATATATATATATATATATATATATATATATATATATAGATAGATAGATAGATAGATAGATATAGATATAATATATATATATAGATAGATAGATAGATATAGATATAGATATATATATATATATATATATATATATATATATATATATATATATATTCTCTTGCTGCCTAACCTCCTTCTGCTTCTCGTATCCCACGTGTATATCTAACTGTCTGTTCCCCTTCTGTGTTCGCTCTTCACATTCTATGTTACTGACTAATTTTCTCCTCTGCTCTTTATATTTCTGCCGGAGTCTCCTCATTCTGCCTTTACCTTGAGTATGTATCTCTCACGTTCTCTCCTCCTTCTTTCTGTCATTTTCATTATCTTTCACTTCCTCCTCCTTCCTCTCATTTTCTTGTGTTTTATATATCATTGCCTTTCCTTCTCTATTTTTTCTTATATATCTCTTACTGGTTCTCCTCCTTCCTTTCCTCCTCTTATACTTATATCGTTCCCTGTCGCAAGTAGCGCCACAGAACCACTATTGTGCCGCTGAATATTGAACATCGTGGCGTCTCGAGGCGCCACCCCCACATACTGACACATTTACATATATGCCGAGTTTCAAAGGGTCTACAATTTTTGCTGAACGTTTTTCATTTTACTTTTCTTATATATCAAATCTACATATCGTTTGATGTTATGGTAAACATCTGTGTGTGTATATCTATCTATCTATCTATCTATCTCTTTCTAGCTATCTTACTACCCCCTCTCTTAATATCTGTCTGTTTGTCAGACATTAATCATCTCTCTTTTCTTCAGTCCGTCTGTCTGACGGTCTGTCAGTCAGTTTGTCTGTCAGTCTATCTCTGTCTGACCTTATATCTACCTAACTGTTTATCTGTCTTTAATTATATAATTTTATTGTTACCTGCTTGTTGATGTTATGGTATGCATCAGTCTATTTGTGGATCTACAGTATCTTACCCAGTTTTTATCCAGTTTAAACCAAGGTTTCTGACACGATTCAGTGTAAGCCATGGGTGAAATGTTGCGATTTTGAGAACAAACAGTCGAAGGTCAAAACAAAAGCAATCCGAGATTGCAAATCTCCGCCAAGTCTGAACAATACCCCATTTGTCAACACCCCTGGAAAAGATTCCCCCTATTGTTTGTTCTTTCTTATGTAGCAAGAACCATATAAAACACATGCCATCACATGTTATAATTTTTGTGCAAGCATTTAGACATTATTTATCAAGTCAGAGGCAAAAATTTTGAAACTGCCACTATCCTGCAGTGGTAAAGAATTCTTTTAAAAATTCTTGGATCCGGATGATGATCCGAATCACCATCAAAATCTAATGGATTGTTCCATACACCATACCACACCTCTCCAAACGTCAGCAAGGTCCATTCATAATTTTTTTAGGTAATCCTGCTACTAGACAAACAGACAAACAAACCAACGCCGGCAAAAAGGTAACCTCCTTGGCGGAAATAATTACACGGAAACGTTAAAGGTCTAGGTCACAGGACAAGGTCAACCCAGACAGGTATGATCATATTTCAACCGAACGTGGCGGAATGGTTAAGGAACAGAAAAAAAAAGGGGGGGGGAGCTTAGATAACAATCAGTCAAAGGTCAAAGTAACAGGGCAAGGACAAATGTCTGTATGAAGGAAATCATATTAAAATAGTTATGATCAAACTGGAATCAAATTTGTGGGAGTATCGCTCACTGAGCTGACATGTTTTTTGAGAACAAGTCAATGGTCAAGTCAGCTAAACAGTTTTTATCTGATTTAGATCAATCTTTGTAGATGGGTTCAGGTTTAGACAAAGGTATAGAGATTCGATCTGGGGAACATTCAGTCTTAGGTGAAGGTCACTGGGAAAGACCAAAGGTCAAGGTCGCTGGAAATGTCTGCTCGACCAGTTTCGATCTGATTTGAACCAAATTAGGCGAAAGTGCGAAGGAGTAGATAAGAATAGCTAACTCGATGTTAGGAATAGTAAATAGAAAGCAAGGTTTCTAAGGCAAAGTCAGATATTCGGCCCATTTACTGTACCATTTGGAGGGCAAGGGTGTTGCACGATCAGAGAGCTCCTTCTTGACTGCTATATTTCAGTTAATGTTAATCTGTTTACTCGTACTTCGCTGTCTATCTGTTTCTCAGCGAATGCATGTATTTATCTCTCTGTCTGTCGTTCTTAATGTGTGTATTTACGAACGTATATAGTTTCTTTCAAACCGAAAATATGCATGGACGTATGGACAATTGTATATCCCATTGGATCCCAGAGTTGCTGGGCGAGGCACTGTTCCGGGAGGGTCCTAAGCGTACCGCCCTCCGCCTATCGGCTCATAGTCGCGAAGCTCATAGGTCCCTACCCGGGGGTTCCCTACTTTATTAATATTTGAAAATTTCCAGCTCTGTCCAATACTGGGGACACTGGGCTCCAATGGGATATACTAGGCATGGTAAATTTTAAAGACTAAAATTGCAGACAGAGGAAAGGATAATAACGTGGGCTGCAAGAGACCTGAGAAATCCATCCAGTCCGATGACTTTTTAAATTTAGTCTTTCTACCATTATACGTTCAACATAATAGTGGCGTCTAGTAGTGAAGACCTTATACAACAATCTGTCTGACTGAAAAAATACGTCATCGGAGACAGCAGGATAATGGGTACATGAATGGCTAAGATCATTGGTTAGCTCTGGGAGAGAAGTATTCTACAGAAACAATCTGGAGAGAGAGAGAGAGAGAGAGAGAGAGAGAGAGAGAGAGAGAGAGAGAGAGAGAGAGAGAGAGAGAGAGAGAGAGAGAGAGATTTAAAGGAGTAAGAAGTGGAGAGATAGGTGAGGTAATGAAAGAAAAGTCCGGTGACTCATATTAAAAGAAGCTGTGCTTGAAGCCGCTCCCCCCTTTCTCTCTCTCTCTCTCTCTCTCTCTCTCGTCAACCTCAGGCCATTTACCCAACAAAACACCTGCTCACTCACAAGCACAAGCCAGAGCTCTCTCCCACTCTCTCCCTCTTTACTTTTCACTGCGCTCACTTTAAAGACAGCTTACCAAGGTTATTTGATGTCATCTTATTTACCACTGCTCACTAATGCGCCATGAAAGGAGGACTGAGAGGGCGAGATGTGGTTTGAAGAGAGAGAGAGAGAGAGAGAGAGAGAGAGAGAGAGAGAGAGAGAGAGAGAGAGAGAGAGAGAGATGGGGGAGGGACAATGTTGAGAAAAAGGTTTTCTGACGCGGATTACATCTGGGAAGAAAATGGAGGAGTAGATAGACGAAGAGAATATAAGATGGTTCACCAGCAAACAAGTACATAGACAGATTTATAGGCAGAGAATAACACGAGATTCTAGAGATAGACGGACACAGACAGACTGGTTGAAAGGCAGGCTTACAGACAGATCGTTTAGTGTGTAGTTAGATTTTTTATTTTTATGCAAGGAAGAAGGAACCAAAGGCCAGGAGCCCGCAAGCCAATTCCCTCCAAGAAAAAAACAACAAAAACAATACAAAAGAGAGCCAAATTCAAGACCCGTTCATTTCGAGATGCCTCGACACACTGCGTTTAAAAGACTAGAAATCATAGGAAGTAGGAAATACAGACAGAGGGAGACAGTTCCAGAGATGCCCTGTTGCATAAATGAAGGACTGGGAGTAACGGTTAACTCTTGCATTCGAAAGCTGGACAGAAAATGGATGAAAGTTTGTTGCTAGACGGGTGCTACGCACCTGTCGTAGAGGTGGAGGGATGCAAGCAGATAGTTCAGAGGAGCAGTGACCATGGAAGTAGCGACAGAAAAGAGATAACGAGGCAACAGTGCGGCGAAGAGACAGAGTTTGAAGGGAGCCATTAAGAGGGGCAGAGTTAATGAGACGAAAAGCCTTTGACTCCACCCTATTAAGAAGAGTTGAATGTGGGGAGCCTCCCCACACATGAGAGTTGTACTACATACAGGGGCGAATAAATCCCGTGTATAAAGTCAACAACTGTGAATGGGTAAAGAAGGTACGGAGCCGACTTAGTACACCTAATCTCTTGGAAACAGATTTTAACAGAGATGTAATATGATCTTTCCAAGATAAATCCCGAGTAAATGAAACCCCAAGCACGTTCAAGGATGATGCTGGATTGAGCTGGATATTATTAAACTTTAGTGGGTACTCCAGTGGAAGATTTTGTTGGGTTGATGGGTGTAAAGACTGGGTCTTTGATGCATTAAAAACAAGATTATTTTTACCCTAGTCAGAGATACGAGCCAGCTCAAACATTAGGAGTGCCATAGCCTCATCCCTTGTTTGTTGAAGTAACTGCTGATATGGACGTTGCGGGAACCGAATGGAAAGGTGATAGGTGGAATCATCAGTGTACGAGTGGACAGGGTTAGATGTACAGCCTAGAAGGTCATTGATGAATAAAAGGGAGAGAGTTGGTGATAGGACAGACCCCTGAGGAACACCACTATTGACAGATCTCGGAGAAGAACGATGGCCGTCTACAAAAGGTGTTATAGAATGACCAGAAAGGAAGCTGTAGATGAAAAAAAAGATAGAAGGATAGAAACCGTAAGAGGGCAGTTTGGAAAATACAGATTTATGCCAGACTCATTCGAAAGCCTGTGAGATGTCAAGAGCAATGGCAAAGCTTTCGCCAAAGTCCCTAAAGGAGGATGACCGGGAGTTTGAAAGATACATGAGAAGGTTGCCAGTGGAACGTCCATGACGGAACCCATACTGTCGATCAGAAAGAAGGTTGTGATAGGAAAGATACCTTAAGATTTTGCTGTTAAGAATAGACTCGAAAACTTTTTAGACACAGGATGTTAAAGCAACTGGACGATAGTTAGAGGGTTGGGAATGACCACCCTTCATTGGGACTGGCTGAATGAGAGCAAACTTCCAGCAAGAAGGAAAGGTACAAGTTGACAGACAAAGGCGAAAGAGTTTACCTAGGCATGGTGTAAGTACAGAAGCATAGTTCTTGAGGACAACAGGAGCGACTCCATCAGGCCCATATGCCTTGTTAATATTGAGGCTAGTGATGGCAGAAAATACATCAGCTGAATAAATTTTAATGTCAGGCATGAGGAAGTCAGAGGGGGGAAGTGATGGAGGAACTGCACCGGAATCGTCTAAGATGGAATTAGAGGAGAAGTCTGAGCTAAGGGATCTGTTTTATCAGTAGAAGAAATAGCTACAGAGCCATCAGAGTAGAAAAGAGGAGGGAAGGATGATGAGGTAAAGTTGTTAGAGAGGTTTTTTGCAAGGTGTCAGAAGGAGCAGGAAGAATTCGAGTTGGAGAGTTGAGAGCATTTAGTACGGATGAAATTATTTTTAGCAGCGCGAAGAACAGACTTAGCACGATTCCAGGCAGAAACATAAAAAAGATGTGATTCAGGGGTGGGTTGACCCTGGTACCTTTTATAGGCCCTCTCCTTGTTGCGGACAGCAACATAAAAAAGATGTTTAGTTTCTCAACAAAGCGATACAGGATGAGGGGAAAGAGGAAGAGGAGGAGGAGGAGGAAATGAAGAGGAGGAGGACGATGATGATGAGGAGGAGAAGGACAAGGAAGATGAGTAGGGGGTGGAGGAAGAGGAGGAGGGATAGGAAGGGATCAGCAGGAGAAGGAAGAAGAAGCAAAGGAAAAGGAGGAGGGATATCAGGATCAGGAGAAAGAGTTAAAAGCAGCAATATATATATATATATATATATATATATATATATATATATATATATATATATATATATATATATATATATATATATATATATATATATACTGTGAGACTGAGTGTGAGAAAATAGTGCTTGTGGTGTGTTGTGACAAGACTGAGTGGGACATGGGAAACGTGTTGAATGAGTTGTTGTGTGTGTGTGTGTGTGTGTGTGTGTGTGTGTGTGTGTGTTTGCAAAAGTGTGGAACAGAGACAGTTGACTATCTAGCTAGCTAGCTGGATAGATAGGCAAACTAGACTGGGGGGAGGGGAGGAACAGCACAAGCTCAGTTTAAATCCTGCGTACTATATCCAAGCAAGGAAATGGCATCGACACACACACACACACACACACACACACACACACACACACACACACACACACACACACACACACACACACACACAGACGAAGCAAAACATTATAGCGCCACAGTACATGCGCACGGATGTAATATACAACAATGCAGTGAATACAAAAGCACAGAAAAAGAGAAAACAAGTGAAAAATCCGATTCTTTCATATCAGGAAAGTTAGAAATAATGAGAGAAGGAATAAAGTGTTAAGACGGAATGCGTGTTCTTGTATAAAGGAATAAATGAAGGAATTACTTCTTAAAAACAATAACGACAGAAACAAAAATAAAGTAAAATAAACAGTAAAGCTAAAGAATTAAAAGAAAAAGAATATATGAATGAAGGATTCATTGATCCAAAAAAGTTTAAAGGATATGGTAGAAGCAAAAGAATACAAAACAATCAAAATGCGGCCGAAAAACAAACGAAGAAACTGGAGTAAAACAAAGTGTGAAAGAGCTGAATGGGATGAAATGGCCACTAGGAAATTTTATAGGACAGGAAGGAATTAGTTTTGGAAATATGTTGGCATTCCGCACTTTCCAGCACACCGGGGGAACGTAACGACTGGAGAGAGAGAGAGAGAGAGAGAGAGAGAGAGAGAGAGAGAGAGAGAGAGAGAGAGAGAGATGAAAGTAACTTCATATGTTGTAGTGCATGGAACTCATAACAGATTGCCCCATAACACAGGTAAAAAAACATGGACATCTTACTGTTATGTCACAGTCGCTCTAGTATGAATGCCTGGATGGGGATGGGAATGGTGAGGAGAGATGAGAGTGAGTGATCAGACTTAGGGGGAGAGGGAATGGTGGGGGAAGTGACACATGGGGGAAGCCAGGAGACGGTCATGATAGAAGGGGAATATAGAGGTACGGGGTGGGGAGAAGAGTGGAGGGGATGGCCGTAGGGCAGGGGTTGAGAAAACTTGCAGGGCACACAAAGGGAGGGGGAGATGAGGGGTGTCATTAGGGAGGGATAGAGGAGCAGGGAGAGATAATAGGTGTTAAGCGTCACGGGGAATGATGAGGAAAGAGAGTGGGAGGGGGGGGGGTCAAAAGGAGGTGAGAAGGGGACTGTGAGTGTGACTGGAGAATGGAGATAGGCTTGGTGGCAGGGTAGCAGGGTGAGGTGGCTGGGGATAGTGTGGGGGGCTACCTAAATCGCCTGGCAATTTCGACAGGGGCAAGAAAATCCAGCCATTACCAGCTTGAGTTACGGTGGGCCTTGATAAAACACGGCAGGAGATCGTGCTAGGGTAGGTGGTGTTGGTGCGCGTGTTTGTAGCAGGGGTGGAGTAGTGGGGAGAGTAGAGTGTACTGGTGTCGTGGAGTGTGGAATGGAATGGTGTGGTGGTGTGGAGTTGTTGAATGTACTGGTGTAGCAATGTGGAATGTAGTGGTGAGGAGCATAGTGTACTGGTGTGGTGAGGTGGTGAAAAGTGTAGTGGTTCTTTGATATGGAGTATAAAGTGTACTGACATGTTTATGTGTTCCTGTAGAATTTAATGATACTATGTTGTGATATATAGAGTATATTTGTGTGATGTTCTACAGCAGGGGTGGGGAACGTCCGGCCTCCGGGCCGTATAAGGCCCGCAAGGCCATTTGATAAGGCCCACGAGGCAATTCATTAATGCAATATCATAAACTCATGAACGAATATATATATATATTTGAACGTGAGTTGTGGGTGTTTGTGAGTGCATATGGGCCTGGTAGTGAAAGGGATGAACAAGAGAGGGAGTCTTTCTGGCATGATGTTGATGAGTGTCTGCAGAGTTTTGGAGCGATGTGAATGTGGTAATGATGGGAGATCTGAATGCTAGAGTGGGAAATGTAGCAGTTGAAGGCGTAGTTGGTATGCATGGTGTGCCTGGAAGAAATAAAAATGGGGAACGAATGATAGCGATGTGTGTTGAGCGAGAGATGGTGATTGGGAATACGCTGTTTGAGAAGAAAGATATTAATAAGTATACATGGGTGAGACAGGAGGGTGGAAGGGTTGTTGATAGAGCTTTGATGGACTATGTGGTTGTGTCTAGGAATGTAATAGGAAGATTGTTGGATGTGAGAGTTCTGAGAGGGGAGGGTGGAGGTATGTCTGACCACTACCTGGTGGAGGGAAAGTTAAGAGTAGGTAAGAGATGGGTGAGAGCTAGGAGGGTTAGGTGTGGCAGGGAGGTTTTGAAAGTGAGTGAGTTGGATAAAAGAGAGAAAAAGATAGAGTATCAGGAGAATTTGAAAGATGAGTGGAACGCAGTGAAAGATCGGGAAAATGGCAGCGTGGAGGAGGAATGGCAGTTGTTTAAGAGTGCTGTGGTGGGGCATGCAGAAGAGGTGTGTGGTGTGAGACGTGTGGGTGGTGGTGTAAGAAAATGAAGTGAATGGTGGTGCGAGGAAGTAAGTATGGCTGTGGCTGAGAAGAGACGTGCATATGAAGTGTGGCTGCAGAGGAAGGATGAGATGTCATATGAAAGGTATAAGGAGAAGAGGAATAGAGCGAGAAGGGCTGTGCGTGATGCTAAAGTGGCAGCAGATGAGAGGTGGGGTAGGTGGCTGACAGAGAATTTTCAATAGAATAAGAAAATGTTTTGGAAGGAGGTGAAAAGGGTGCGAAAGGGAGGGTCTGGGAGGGAAGAACGAGTAAAATCAGAGGATGGAAGGATGTTAATTGAGATGGATGCAGTAAGGAAGAAATGGGCGGAGTATTTTGGAAGATTGTTAAATGTAGAGGAGGAAAGGGTGGCTGAGATTGGGGCGGATGGAAGGGTGCAAGGAATAAATGTGCTGGGAGAGTTGAATGATTCTTTGATCACGAAGGAGGAAGTGGAGAAGGCAGTAAAGGAGTTGAAAACAGGGAAAGCTGCAGGTATGGATGGGTGTGCTGTGGAATGCCTGAAGGGTGGTGGAGTGACTATTGTTGACTGGTTTGTAAGATTGTTGAATGTGTGCTTTGAGAAAGGTATGGTGCCAATTGACTGGGCAAGTGCTTGTGTGGTCCCGTTCCATAAAGGCAAGGGTGATAAGTATGAATGTACTAGCTTTAGGGGTATAAGTCTGTTGAGTGTTGTAGGTAAGGTGTATGGTAGAGTGTTAATTATGAGAGTTAGAGAGGGTACAGAGGGAGTGATTGGTGATGAGCAGTGTGGCTTTAGGAGAGTGAGGGGATGCGTTGATCAGGTGTTTGCTGTGAGACAAGTGTGTGAAAAGTATTTAGCGAAAGGCAAGGATGTGTTTTGGGCATTTATGGATTTAGAGAAAGTGTATGATAGAATTGATAGGGAGGCTTTGTGGACTGTTTTAAGATTGTATGGACTTGATGGTAGGTTACTAAAAGGGGTGAAAAGTTTTATGTAAATAGTAGAGCGTGTGTAAGAGTGGGAAATGCTGTGAGTGATTGGTTTCCCGTGAGAGTGGGGCTGCGACAGGGATGTGTGATGTCGCCTTGGTTGTTTAATATTTACATGGATGGTGTTGTAAGGGAGGTGAATGCAAGAGTTTTAGGTGGAGGTCTGAGTCTGGAGAATGTTGATGGTGGAGAGTGGAATCTGAAGCAGCTGCTGTTTGCAGATGATACTGCACTGGTGACTGATTCAGAGGAGAGATTGAGACAGTTGGTAGAGGAGTTTGGAAGGGTGTGTGAAAGGAGGAAATTGAAAGTAAATGAGAATAAGAGTAAAGTGATGAAGTGTACGAGGTTGATAGATGGTAGGGGGATGAATATAGTTTTCAATGGTGAGTTGCTTGAGGAGGTAGATTGTTTTAAATATCTAGAGTCACATGTTGCTGTGGATGGAAGAATAGATGCAGAAGTGAAGTTTAGAATAAATGAAGTAGGAAAGGTGCTGGGAGGAATGATAAAAGTGTTTAAATGTCGTTCGCTTAGAATGGATGTAAAGAGAAGGCTTGTAAATGTTTTTCATTATTTATATCTTCTTGTTCAGGCTCCCTTGCTTTTTAATGGGGAACTTGTGGAAATCGTCTGCCCCCAGCTATCTCTCACTGTTAACAGCATCTCTGTCCCGAGAACGTGTTCAATTACCGTGAATTTTCTTTGTGAATGTGAGAACCTGTGTGGCAAAATACATACTACTGAAGTACTGAATAATCTTCATAACGACAATATAACAGAGGCAAATACATTGCTCTCGTTTTATTTCCCTGAAAACGAAACTTGAGTATTGAAAACCTGGCGCTTATATATTTCTTTTCGTCGTTTTTAATGAAGCTCCAACAAAGCTGAGTTAAACCTTACTTCCTGAAATTTTCGATTTATAATGAAGTTTTAACCAAACACTTTTGTTTGTGTCAGTCTGTTTTGGCGGAAATTTAGTGATGATGTATTAAAATATTCAACGTCAGCCATCAGAGCTCTGAGACAGTCCTCGTTCCAAGATTTGATATGGTTTATCCCCTTGAGAAGACGCGCTACCACCACTTTCAAATAAGTCATATCAAATGTTGGAACGGGGACTGTCTTTGAGCTCAGATGGCTGATGTAGAATATTTTAATACATCACCATTAAATTTCCGTCAAAATGAGAGACAGACACAAACAAAACAAGTGATGATTGGCTATAACTACAATATAAATCGAACATTTCAGGAGGCAAGATTTAACTCAGCTTTGTAGCAGCTTCATTAAAAACGACGAAAAAAAAAAATAAGTGCCAGGTTTTCAAAATTCAGGCTTCGTTTTCGGGGAAATAAAACAATGAGAGCAATGTATTCTCCTCTGTTACATTTTTGTTACGATGCTTTTCATTACTTCAGTAGTGTATGATGGTATTTTGCCACACAGGTTCTCACATCAGTAGAGAAAAATCACGGTAATTTAACACGTACTTGGGGGGCAGAAACTGTTAACGGTGATGGCTTCTAGCAGTAGGCAGCTTCTCAAGTCTCCCATTTACTCCACTTCATTTCAATCCCTTGTTTTCTTCTTCCCAGTTGTTTCACCTTAGTCCCACTTTAAATTTGTCATCTTTCTTTTGGCGCTGGTTTTCAGTGTCCCTACTTCTTTTTCTCCCAAGTTGTTCACTTGATGGTTGTTAATCATTTCGTTTTCCCTCTTCACCCTCTTTACTTATTTCATTTAATGAAAATTTCGCGTGTTATATTTTCTTCTTTTCTTCCGAGTAGTGTCTTTTCTGTTCTTATGTTCTCTCCCTGTTATTTTTGTTTATATAGGACTTCATCCTACTAGCTGGTTTGTTCTCTCTTCATTCATTCTCAGTTCTTTTTATTCGTTTTTTTTCTCTTTCATTTTCCAGTCCTCATCGTTTGTTTCCATCTGTGTCTATACATCATTTTTTCTTCTGTTCCTCATTTAATCATTTGTTCAACTTTCCTCTTACCCTTTTATTCCACTCTGTACAATTTTCCTTCCAATATAAATACAGTGCATTGGTTTCATTTGTGATTCAAAATTAAGCTGCTTTTCTTTTTTTGTTTTTTTTATGTCTTGCTTTCTCGCTTCCGTTGGGTTGTACTCTAGGTGGAATAGAGGGTTCGTAGTACCTCCTAATTAGCAAATAATTTTGCCCACTGTGTCTTAATATTCTCTCATATGCTGTTAACAGTGTTTTACTTTATACACTGTTTGGCATAAAAGAGGATATTACTGTGCAAAATACACTGCTGAAGGATAGATGCTACGAAATTTTTAAAACCACTTAGAATATTATTTTTTATGCCATGTCGCATGTTTTTATCATTGTATTAATTTCATTTTATTTTTCAATTTTACATTGACAAATTCCTGCAGCACGACTGCCATTATTATTATTATTGTTCCATGATTCCTGCTCTTCCAAGCTGCATCCTTTCCTATCCACTTTTCGTCTTCTCTTGCCACACTTTGTTTTTGTATTTTTTTAATTCTTGCTATTCAGCTACACTTTGGACAATTCAGGTGTTTTTCCGTATATCTCCTCCCTTCTCTGACTCTCTAATGTCTGACATTCAATTTTTTTCAATTGAACTTTCTGCCCTTATTGCTCTAAGTACTATTATGGCGCATGGGCCTGATGGTGTCTCTACTGTTCTCAAAATCAACGCCTCTGTGCTGACAGATGCTGACAGCCTGCTTAGAGAACCTTTGCTTTTGCCTGTTGTCTTACATCTTTCGTTCTTACTAGAAATTTGCTTTTGTTCAGCAAATCCCACGAAAGGATGGCTGTTCCAAGCCCTGTTAATATCACATGGTTATTTTAATATCTTGTGTTTCCAAACTTCCCCGATCTGTCCTTAAGACAGAAATCTGAATCACCCCTCCTATTACATTTTTTTTTTTTTTTCAAATTCCCAGTATGAGTCATTCAGGGATGCTCCACTGATAGTATTCTCATCTTCCTTTCTGGGTAGAGGTCATCCTCTTTTTCGGGAGATGAAATCTTTACCAATCCATGTGACTTCTCGAAGGCTTTCTACCGAATCTGGTACAAATCTTTAATTTCTAAACTCACCTCGCATGATTGCCAGCCTTCTATCATGGCCTTAATAACTAGCATTCATTCTAGTAGTTCTACAGATGTTGTTGTTGAAGACCACTATCCCTAATTTAGAGTTAATACTAATTGTGTCGCTCAGGACTCTCTCCTGTCATCAGCTCTCTTCCTTCTTTTCATCATTTACTTTCTGAACTGCATACCTTACCGAATTCACTCATAATCTAAGGACTACATCCTACTCCTTTGCATCTGCTTTTCATAGCGTACAACCCAGCAGTTGCTTCAGGACTTACGAGGGATGAGTATGTCACACCTATTTTCTCGCTTGCTTCAAATTTTTAATTAGGAGAAAGGAAATATTCTTCTATTAATTCATCAGAAGTTCATTTCATACATTTCTCGACTTGCTAGAAATTTCCCCATGAGTATCCTTAAACTTTCAACAGTACATATCTCAGTCATTTATCTCTTAGTATTCTTGCGGTTTAATTTATTCGGGACCTATCACAGAAAGCTAATGCTACCTTTCTTACAAAATCTGCCTCCAAGAGATTTGGTGTTTTAAGCAAAGTCAGTGCATTCTTTGCCCCCATGCAGCTGTTGACTTTGTACAGGAGTCTTCTTCGCCCCTCTATATACCACAGCTCTCATGTTTGGGGGGATTCGCCACAAAGAGCTCTTTTAACCACTACCACACTAACGATGTAGATGCACATCCCCATCTAAAATGCCAGTGACGTTAATGAACGTCCTGCAACAATGAAGTGTCCAGTGTCGTTAAACATGTGTCCTCAACCATATTTAATCAATATATATATATATATATATATATATATATATATATATATATATATATATATATATATATATATATATAAATAAATAAATAAATATATATATATATATATATATATATACATATATATATATCCGTCATCCAGTCCTACATCACCCCATGAGGAGCGTAGGAGCCCGGGGCTAGGCAATTGGTTCTGACATTTAAGATGAGAGTGACCAGCCTCACTCATCCTTGAGTGGCATTACATAAGCAATCAACCCCAACAATCCCTTGGATATAAACCTTCACCGGCTCAATCCGATTGGAGTGCAGGAATTACCCACTAAACCACCAGGCGTCAAAATTTGGTTATATGGTTACCACCCAGCACAGTAAATGGTTTCCTGGTGTACAGGAAACCATTTGGCTTGTCACCCAGTGTAGAGTCACCCACAGGCAGATGGAAAGGGAACGAATGAAGGAAAGGAAGACAGAAGCGGGAGTGTAAAGATACCCGTAGGCATAAGGACAAGGAAAGAAAGAAGGAAAGGAAGACAGAAGAGAATGGAAGGAATGAAGGATAGAGAAGAGGAAAGAGCAGACACCCGACGGCAGCACTACATCGAGTGAGTGGATGGTGAGCAACCCCACCTACCACACTATATATATATGGTACGTTGAGCCAGTGCCACACATATGGGCACAGTCAGCTGGCTGGGGGTCAATGACCATGTGAAAGTCTACGCACTTAACCTTGAAGATTTCAGCGGTCGAGTGGCACCAACCCAACTCAATTCAGTCAACTTTCTGGCTTCGGTGAGCAATTTATTAGTACCAGGGATCTTATATTGATGTATTAACCTGTCACGTCCCGAGGTTTTCCACACCTCCGACATCCCCCAGTCCCGAGGTATTTTCGATTTTTTTTTTTTTGGCTAAAACCTTCGCTTTTGGTGAGAAACATCGAAAATTCATAGAGAAATCGCTCACCTGAGGTTTAAAATACCCAATCCAGGTAGGAGTTCCTCCTTACCTGACTGGGTTTTCTAACATGCTGGCACCAAAGAAAACGAGTTCTATGGGAGGGTAACTATTTTATCCACTCATAAACAGTATTTATTTATTTACTTGGTACGAATGTATATGTATTATGAGAGTATATTGGTTTTCAAGCAGTAATAAAGGCATTATAAGCATTGTTTCACTCACTAACTAATAACCATATCTGACCTTTTTTTTGCCACATTACCTGATCATTGTTTCTGGCTGTTTCTTCTTCTAATGCTATGTAAACATTGTCCTCCACATTGTCATCGATTAGGGAATCACTCTGGCCCTGAATATCTTTACTAGCCAGGTCACTGGTAACAGGTGAATTGCTGAGACAATGGCGTGAGGGGGGGAGGGGGGAGGTTATGTGGTGTAAGGCATTGTCCCTGCTTGGCATCTTGTAGAGGAATAGAGGAAGGTGTCCCGTGTATACATATGAAAAATCATGCGCGAAAATTGAAAATTGTGCAAATTAAGGACCTTGCAATTGCATGACGTACTGGTACGTCGCCGGGACTGGCAAATGCAAATCGTTGCAACTTACCCATACGTCGACGGGACAGGGCGGGTTAAGCCCATTTAGCCCCCCAAAATCCAAAATCGGCAGGCATAGAGGGGTATCAGTTTTCTCTTTTTTTTTTTGCCCAGCACAGTACAGGTTAAACAGGATCGAATAAGACTGCTTGTCTCATCAACTCCTGTCCTCAGACTCCCTGAAATCTCTCTCATCTCATCGCATTGTTGCATCTTTATTTCTTTTCTGTCATACTTGAATGGTCATTGCTCTTCTGGGATGTCTATTTGTATCCCTCCTTCATTACTGGTGATGCCTCGCAGCCATCTGGCAGCATGCTCTCACCTTCTTTCTGCCTAACTCTCTAAAACCTTAATTACCCGATGCTCTCAGCCCTTGATATATGCAACAGGTCAACTCTGAATCTGTCCTCCTTAATCTATATTTCCCCTTGCCTATGACCTCTTTGCCTGCTGTTGTTAAGAATAATGAATTAAAGGTCAAGTTTACACTGCAATGCAATCTTACACTTTTTTCATCTGATTTAGCCCAACTTTGAGAAAATGCTGAGAATAAGACAAACGGATGGAATCGATATTGAAAATAATAGATCAATGTCAAGATCGAGAAAGAGAAAAAAGTCAAGGTTATATGACATGATATCAGATTTACAGTAGACAGAATTTGACAAAAATATTAACCCGAGGCATCCCATCGACGTATGGGTACGTTGCAACATTTTGTCACAGCTAGACCCATCGACGTACTGGTACTTCGTGCAGTTGCAAGGCTCATAATTTGCCCAATTTTCAATTTTCACGTGTGATTTTTGGTACGTATACACATATACACGGGACACCTTCCTCTATTCCTCTACAAGATGCCAGGAAGGGACAATGCCTTACACTGCATGACCTTCCCCTCCCCCCGCACGCCATTGTCTTGGCAATTCACCTGTTACCAGGGACCTGGCCAATAAAGACATTCAGGGCCAGAGTGATTCCCCAATCGATGGCAATGTGGAGGACAAAGTTTACGTAGCATTAGAGGAAGAAACAGTCAGAAATGATGATCAGGTAATGCCGCCAAAAAAGTTCAGGTATGTTGATGTGTTAGTGAGTAAACAATGTTTATATTCCCTCTATTACTGTTTGAAAACCAATATACTCTCATACTACATATAAATTCGTACCAAATGAATAAGTAAATACCATTTATGAGTGGTGTGGAATAGTTACCCTCCCATAGAACTCGTTTTCTTTGGAGCCAGCCTGATAGAAAACCAAGTAAGGTAAGGAGTACTGCTATCTGTATCGAGTATTTTAAACCTCAGGTGAGCGATTTCTTTATGAATTTTCGATGTTTCTCACCAAAAGCGGAGGTTTGAGCCAATTTTTTTTTTTTTTCCAAATTTGGTCGGGACTGGGGGGAGTCAGTGGTGGAAAATCGGTCGGGACGTGACGGGTTAATGATGAAAGGATGAAAGGATTCAATTTTGAGAACAGTCCTTCTAAGGTCAAGGTAACAGGGCAAAGTCTAATTTTTTACCTTACAGCATTTTTGTTTTTGTTTACCAAACTACGTGGATTGATTGAGGACCAGACAAGGATGAAGAGGTATGATACTGTGGAGAATAGATCATATGACAAGGTCACAGGTCAAAGTAAACTCATGCAGCTTTTTTCATATTGGACCAAACTTAACAGAAGTGTTGTGAGCCAGGAAATGGTGGAACATTTCAATTTTGAGAACAATCGGCCTAAGCCACAAGGTTGTAATCTGTTTAGTTCTGAGGCTGGCTGCAGGGCATACATGCTACACTATGTGAGTGCCCCTTTTCTTAATATATGTTTTACTAGTGCACCCTACTAATTTTACTTAATTGTTTGTACAGCCATTACTTGTAACAAATCAAATAATTACCAAACCAGATATTGAGCAGTAAAGTGCACTTTGTGAGCACGTGACCAGCAAGCGAGCGTCACGTTATCGCATTTTCCCCGTTATATGAAATTATAGGCAGAATCTCCGATATTTAATTGCTCGAGCTGATGCCAAAAGACAGTGTTACGACGAATAATCCCGTCCCTGCTCCAGAGGGGCTCGGGGACGGGTATCGTTTTCACTTGGTTTGTCTTTTTCTTTGTTTGTCTGTCTGTCTCTCTGTCTGACTGTCTTTTAACAACTTTACCAAAAACTGCATGTGTAATTTTGACTAAAATTGCAGGGATGATGGGCTATGACCTTCTGGTCACATGATTAAATTATGGGCCAAATTGGGCCAAGGCCCAGGGTGTAGGCCCAGAGAATGTAAATAATATATATATATATTTTTTTGCCATAACCCCTTTCAAATTCGTCAAATCAACATGAAACTAAAACTAAAAGGAGCATCTTTCAAACCTGCATCTTATAACATGCCTCATTACATCAAGGTGGTCACCCCCCAGCTCGCGGTAGGGAGGCCTCGTCAGGTGGGTCGGGGCTAGAATTTTAAACGGGCATTAAATATTCAATTATCATCCGGTTTATTCCAAATTTGATATTTGACATCTCTGACTAAATATGCCGTTGTGTTTATACGTCAGCACTAAAATGTCTGCCGGAAATGGGTTTGCTGTGCCTTGGCACCGCTGCTTGTTTTTTAGTTTGATTTCATAATTGAGGCATTTACCGATTTGAGCCGAAATCTCTCTTGGAATACTTGAGATTCCAATGAGTTCGTACGCCTTTATGGGAGAGTTTTTGGTAGATAAGAAAATTTATTGAATTAATGTTATCACCTGCAGGAAGAATTTCAACTCCTCTTCACCTAGGAGCAGCTTTGTTTGCTACTGCTTAGCGTGATGGCCATCCTCGTTTGTTCGTAATTAACAGTATAATTATTTTTCTTGGAATGTCTTGCATATTTCGCTTCCCTCATTCTCTTTCCTCCCCCCTCCCTCCTTTCTGTCTCTCTGTCTCTCTCTGTCTCTGTCTCTCTCTCTCCCTTTTTCGTGGTTGGTGGTGGCAACCATCATCCATTAACTTGATGTAGTGTTACCTACATCTCTACATTGAGTACGGGCCTAATGGTTTCCTGTAACCAAGGAAATCACTAACAAAACTGTGTGGTAACTATAAAACCAAATGACGGAGTGGTGTGAGCCCACTGTGGAACCCCTGTTAATGGGATGGAGATGTAAATACATTATCCATCCAGGAATCAAACCTCCACACACTTCCCCGCGCCTTGCTGTGATGAGACACTGTCCACCGCAAGAAACATCTGTCCCAGTAGCGTCGATTGCCAGCCTTCGATTGATGAGTCTGCCTGGCCAGACAGATCGTGGTTGCTCTACTGCTACTACTGTTACTACTACTACTACTACTACTACTACTCTATCTACTTGTATCAGCCTATCAACCTATCTATCTATCCATCTAACTACAAGTCTTCATATTATAAAGAAAATGCAGAGCTGCTGGTTATAAAAACATTCCTCAGCTCCCTTGCTGATCCCACCAAAACGTTGCTGAGTTTTGGGGTATGGGCAGCTTTCCCGATCAGCCCACCAAGTTACGTCCAAATGATCCTGCAACATCAGCAACACCAGCAAACAACGGAAGCAGAAGCAGCTGCACCAACAACACCAACAATAACAACAAAAACAATAACAGTAGCAGCAACAACAATATCAACCACAATAGCAACATAATTCTCAAGACTAAAATGTAATTAAACTGGATAAAGAATCTTACTAGTAAAAAAAAAAAAAAATGCCACTCACATGAGAGGATGAAGACCGAAATTCCGGCCACCGAAACAAATAACCATCATGGCGGTCAACCCACTCAAACTCACTCAACCCAAAAAGTAGCCTACATACAGCGATGAATAAAACTTTAAAAAATGCTCCACTAATATCGGTATTGGCTTTAAGTTATATAATATTATTTTTCCCAAGTTATAAACGGGATGCATAGCACTCATCCCACCCACACTCTTATCTCTGCGCCAATTTAACGCTAAAAAAGACCCGCAAAGCGAAGGACAGTACATACTGAAGTATTCCTAGAGTAGAATTTCAATATTATCCGTAGAATAATTGGTAATGTTCTTTGGTAAGTGTGAAACATACCAGGCGACAGACAGGGTGCACAACACTTATTACTGCCACACCAGCGCTATTCCTACTTGAGAGGTGGATGATTTAAAGAACCGTAATACTAATGAATTAAGTGTTGCTGCTTACTGACTTGCATAATTATCATTTGAGCACCTTGTGCACATAATTATTGGAATCACTTTTAGTTATCTTCTAACTAACCTGGCAAATTTTGCTGGACACTTTGATTCTAATATCGTTAGTGTTTACTTTCCTGTTTGTGGTTCTACGAACCACATTTATAGAGTGCAAAGAGGATGACAGTGATAACAACAATGGTAACAATGATAATGCTAAGAACAAAGAACACAATAGGTGTACAAGGACTGTTTAGTGTGGCAGAGAAAAAGAAGGAAAGCTGTTCATCAGAGAAAAACATACACGATAGTTAGAAAAAAAAGAGGAGGAGGAGGAGGAGGAGGAGGAAGAGAAGGAGGAGCAGGAGCAGGAGGAGGCGCAGGAGTAGGAGCAGGTGGAGGAAGAGGAAGAGGAGGAGGAGAAGTAGCGGGAGGGGAAGGAGTATGAGGAGGAGATGGAGGGAGGAGGAGGAGGAAAATTTAATATTCTTCAAGAAAAAACAGATGCGCAAAAGGATTAAATGACGTGTATTAAATATGCAGACCTTAAAACTATGAGATAATGATGTTGATAATCACGATCAGTAACAACCTGGAGAACGTTAAAATAAATGTAGACATGTAAGACAGTGAGGTGATGGAGAGAACGATGAAGATGATGATGATGATGAGTATAAAATGTGTAGACTGGGTACCGTACAGTAAGGCTGACAGCGACGAGCTATTTGTTTACGGCCAATCTGTTTTTTTCTTAGTTGGACGTCTTACTGTTTCATCTTGTATATTTATAGACACACACACACACACACACACACACACACACTCGACAACCTGACACAGATAATTGTTATGAGTCCATATTATAATTACAAATCATAATAGATAGATAGATAAATAGATAGATAGACAGCTCTATGCGAGCCTGGGAATGGGAAATGATCTTGCAAGTTACACTGAGGAAAAGCTGATGACAGATTACGAAGTAGCCAGTAAGGAGATGATGCAGTTAGTTGTCAGCAATTCACCAGGTGAACAAAGCAGGCTTCTAGAACTTTCCAACCACAGGGAACACACGTGATACGACTCCTGTTTCACCAGAATTTAGGAAAGAGAGCTCAGATGGAGGCTAGCCATAGAACAGGCAGGTAGTAGGGAGAAGGGCTTAGCAACATGGAGAGAGAGAGAGAGCGAGACAGGGAGACAGGGACTCTACTCATACTCACTCGTGAGTGAGAGACTTGTTAATATTTCCAAGACAAATAAATATAGTCCCATACTATTCTTTGCCTCTCCTGTCACTACATGACAAATGGGAAAGAAGATTATCTACTTACAAAGCTACTCAAGTATAACAACCGCTCGTCCACAAGTCTAATATATATAACTCCACTACAAAGGAGTTACTAAGTCTTTTTATGACATAATGACCTGCATGAAATTCCCAAGTCCTGCCCTGTTTGCTGTGGCACAAACTTAGGTATGGAACTATATGCTCGTGTGGCCCTGAGTTGTAGTTGTTGTTGTTGTTTGATCAGGTAGCACTTTTATTTCTTTTTCGGTAATGCATGATTTTTGTAAGAAAAATTTAATTTTTTTCCTTTCATAAATTGTGTTAAAAAGCATTTCTTTACGTATGTGACGGATTTGTCTAGGCTAGAATAGGCTATTTTTTGTTCTGCCTAACATTTGAACAGGCGGTATGTTGTCTTTGTTCTCCTACAATATTCTGTTATTACGCTGAATTAACGTTGGACACTCAGTTTTTGGATCCTTCCTGCCATATTTATAGCACGGAGAACGGGGTTACAGTCTTGATTATGGTGTTGATGATGTTGATAATGATGATGATGATGATGATGATGATGATGATGATGATGGTTAATCTAGATGATGATGGTTAATCAAGATGATGATGGTTAATCAAGATGATGATAATGATGACAGTTAACCTTCATGATGATGATGATGATGATGACGATGATGACGTCCTGTGATTACTTTCAGATGCACAAATTAACAAAGCGACAAATCGGTATCCTTATTTCAACAACTGCCACACAGGTTTGCAGTCTCATTCCACAGACGTTTGTTGATACGGAGATTCCTTTACTTTGACAGAGAGTTTGTTGTTGTGTACGAGACTGCATGCAACCGCGAGCACCTCCACATGCAATTAAGCCAAGCGTCACTTTAACCTGCACGGAGGAACTTTCGGAATGTAATGCGGAAATGCCTGTGTGTGTGTGTGTGTGTGTGTGTGTGTGTGTGTGTGTGTGTGTGTGTGTGTGTGTGTGTGTCTGTCTGTCTGTCTGTCTGTCTGTTTGTCCGTGTGTGTTGCAAGCGAGCTTGTTCATGCATTGTCTACACCACGTGCTGTTACGACTATGGGTATGTTTGTGGTATGTTTGTTACAATTGCTTATGGTGTTTGTTATCGTGTGTGTTTGTGTTTATGTCGGTTGTATGGGTGTGCTTGATACAGACACTTATAGTAGCAGTGTGTGTAATGTTCTTGTTAGATACGGCCATGGTGTTTGTTTGTTGCGTGGTTGAGTTCATGTCGGTTGTCTGGGTGCGCTGTTAGATGTAGTTATATTAACTCTTGGTGGTCGTGGTTACAGACGTTCATTGTGTCTATCACTTGTCTTATTGTTTGTTAGAGATGCTCGTAATGCATGTTTCTAGCGTATTTTATTCAGGTTCATGGTGTTCTGGGGGTGCTTGGTCGTGTTTTTGTTGGTTGTTATGACGTGTTTGGTTCCAGGCACAGATGACATTAAATTTTTGTTTGTCAGCACGCCACTTAGGTCACGGCTTCTTATCGTACCACGGATCATACTTGTATTATCGCGCGTTTGTTCTAACCTCACGAAGTTCTTTAACCCCTTTGATAACACTGTATAACAAACTTAAACCAATTTTTTGTTTATGTTGATTTTTACGCTGTTTGTGATGAATGCCAGTGCGTGGATTCCGAATATGCTCTTTGTTTATGTGTAAATCTAGAGTTACAGGAATTATGCAACAACATATGTATCGTACAAGGACAGCAACTGCAACTTGTTACCACTTCGAGAATGTTGAGAATATCATAGAATTTATATAGTTCTGGGTGTATAATGTACATTATGAATATAAGTAGAAAATGGGCAAACAGTAACATCACAAGGAATGCAGGGCACATAGTATCCAGAAATGCACTTTTGATCTTGACTTTCTTCTGTAGCTGTGATGACAATCGCGCAACAATCCCCAAACGTAATGGCCCATCATCGCCTCGTTACCCCTGCCCTGATATCTGGTTTCCATCAGCAGAATGTCCTGGTGGAACCATTCGCCATGCTTCTCGCTGACTGAACCCAAGTTACTTTTGAAGAAATCAAGGTGGGAATGCAGATAGTGCAATATGATTGACATTCTGCATCCAAGCCAGTGGAATGCGCCGATCAGGTCATCGACGTGTGCGGAATCTGGTAACTGCTGGTTGCCAAGAAAACCTTCCACAACCCCTCTGAAAGCCTTCCAAACGCACTTTTCATCATCGATCATTTTACCCTGGAGTTCACGACTTGCAAGTATTCTTCGAAATTGCGGCCCGGTGAATATGCCAGCCGTCACCTTTGCCATGCAACTTGGGAAACATTGATCGGATATGCAGAAATGCATCGGGATCCTTGTCGGTGGCTTTCACGAATTGTTCCACAAGACCAACTTTTATGTGTAGCAGCGGTCGTAATACCTTCTCTCTGGATATCAGTGGAGCTCTCAGAACGTTGCACGAGCCTGGTGTGAGGCTCTCTCTGGGAGGCCAGTCTTTCCTCACGAAATGTTCAACATCTCTGCATCACTCCAGCTGTCCCACAAGCATAAAAAACATGAGTACTTCGTACACCGCCTTGCATTCCATGTAAGAACAAAATCATTTTGAAATCCCCACGAACCTCCCAATCGTGATCTGAGTACTTGATCTTTGTCAGACAAATCTTCACATTCTCATAGCCTTTTTTCATTTCCACAGAATGTGCAACTGGAATTGATGGGAGTTCGTTGCCGTTAGGCAAATGTACAGCTCTTAGGCTCTTCACGGAACTGTCTATGAAGAGTCGCCATTCTCAGGCCTTGTAATCCACTCCCATGGCCTGGAACAAAACCTTATCACCAAAATAACACAACGAGGGTTCTTCACAAAGATTGAAGAAGGATGCAAACTTGCCATGGCGATTCCTATAACTCATTTTGCAACTGAGATCCAACAAGTTCCATTCACTTAGAGGTGATGCCAGCAGCTCAGCATTGGACTTGGTGAGTCCTAAATCTCGGACCATGTCATGCAGTTCCTGCTGACTGGGAAAGTGTGGAGTGTCTCTGGAACATTCTCCACATATGATTCATCATCATTTTCTCTTCTGTCATCGACGATGTCCTCATGGTCAAAGACAACTTCCGTGTCCACAGGAGGGACAGGAATCGCCAGCTCATCTTTGTGAGGCACCGGAGAGATTGAAAAAGGCAAATCTGGATAAACAATGTTTTTTCTACCCTTAATGCTCTTCGCACCACTTATATCAACCATGCAAAAATAACAATTGTCGCGGTGATTCGAATGCTCTCGCCATACTCTCGGAACTGCAAAAGGCATCTTTCTCGCTCCTCGTAGCCAAGCTTCAGGCACGGAGCGACAGGTACCACAAGTGTAGTGCAGAGCCCAATCCTTATCTTGATCACCCATTGCCACACCAAAACATCCTTTGAATGCACGAACAAATTTGGTATCAAGGTGGATTTTGTGTTTGATCATCTTCAGTCCAACATATTCTCCACATACATAACAAAATGTATCGGCTGACAGCTTGTAAGAACGTCGACCAGCCAAACTAGCAATGTGAGACTAGTCATTGAATGAACTGACTCGATCCGCGGTGCATGATGCAATAATGGTCATATCAACATCTGCACGGAAGCAGATGGTGTGTGTGTGTGTGTGTGTGTGTGTGTGTGTGTGTGTGTGTGTGTGTGTGTGATGTGGTAAGCGACATGTCAGCCTTTACATCAGCGCGCTGTAACAAGACTGGAAATAAACAATTCCTAATTTTTGACAAAAACCTAGAGAAACAAATGAAACATACACCACTGGAATCAGCGTGGAAAACTAAGTCTAACAAGACCAAAAAAAAAGGAGAAAGAAATTCTTTGTTACATAATGTTATATGTAAATATAAATAAATAAATAAATAAATAAATACACACACACACACACACACACACATATATATATATATATATATATATATATATATATATATATATATATATATATATATATGTGTGTGTGTGTGTGTGTGTGTGTCTCATCAATGCCCATATTTACGTCCATTTGCAATTCAATTCCCTTAGCCTTAAAGGCAGACTATGACAATTCTACGGCTCTTCATCCAATCCATTGCAGTGCTCGTGTTAAAGTTTAGTTTTTAAGGTCGTGAGATGACATTTTCGGGCCAAGTTAAACTGTTAGGAGTGAAGTAGCCAAGGAAAATCATTCCTGCTTCATAACAAACTTTTCATGCAACCACGAATTTGCTGTAAAAATGTGCGAGTGGCCTAGATCCATCAGAGAAAAAAAAAATACTATAGTCAAGATTTCTCGCCCCATGAGAAAGTGACGAAAATGGGACATCGCTTGCGTTGTCGCCATGATCTTTTGGGCCAAAGAATCCTATATGTGTTACCTCTTCAGCATCGTTCGTGTAGAGTTACTGCCTGTAAATCTCCATAAATAATTTACAGTAATTATTCTTGAAACGTCTCCTTCCTCGCGCTCGGCAGACCAAATTTCCATATTAAAGCTCTCAGTCACCTCTGCCTCCCTCTATTTGTCTGTCAGTTATAACGTAGTGGAGTCACAGTTTATCGCCTTTATGTATCCTTGTCAGAGAGAGAGAGAGAGAGAGAGAGAGAGAGAGAGAGAGAGAGAGAGAGAGAGAGAGAGAGAGAGAGAGAGAGAGAGAGAGAGAGAGAGAGAGAATGTTGAGGAAGGTAGGAAAGGGGAACAGTTATGGACAATTACAGGAAGGAAGGGGTGACTTTGGAAGGGGGGGGGGAGTAGGGGACAGAAAAATAGGGGGTCTGAAGAAAATGGAATGGGGGAAAAATGAAGAGCAGAGCATGGAAGGGAGGGGAGAGATATGGGGGAAGTGCTAGAAGAGAAAGGAGAGAAAGATGGAGTAGAATTAGGTTAGTGGTTTTAGTTAAATTTTATATATATATATATATATATATCTATATCTATCTATCTATCTATCTATCTATATATATATATATATGAATATATATATATATATATGAATATATATATATATATATATATATATCTATATATATATATATATATATATATATATATATAATTCTCTACTACTTCAAGGCTAATATGTTTTGCACACTGGGGTATAGATATATGAATATCAGGACAATAATTGAGACTAATAATTGGCAATGAACACAGCATACTTCCTTGTTTATAATACTTTGCAGTATTTACATTCATTCTATGTAACTAGGTTACTCCCATACCTAAAAATACTATTCGTCTTTACATGAAAATCGATGAACTTTATTTATGAGGTAGGAATGAGTCGTCTTGGTTACTAGCAAATCATCTCTCCAGTCTGACTTCAGTTCGACCACCAACTATTCTGAAAGGGTTTAAAGATCTTTGTCGGGTTAGATAACAAGAGCATTAGTTAATCTCATGGTAGGATATTAAGTTTCTTAAACAAAAAATATTCCAGACTAACTGTACATAATGTAAAATGTGATGGGATGTGGACAGATGTGATGTAGCAACTACATTGTGAGGAGGTAGGTATGCAGCTATTACATGTGTGGTGAATTCAGCGTAGGCTGTTACAACTTCGATGAAGATGACATGAAGTACAGAGTAGGGAACAGTTTCTTTCAATGTTTCGCCAAGACTGGCTTCTTCAGAAATGGCATACTGTACAGTGTTTACACTCAGCGACTTAGGTACGCCTCACAGCTCCATAATAGTGACGTCATGCTCTTGAACAACCAGAAAAAAACTACCTCATTTTAGGTTTTCCGCTGGCAAAAAGATAAGATAAGGGTTTGGCCAGTGTATAAAATCCTCTATTCTGATTGAAATTATTCGATAAAATAATATGGGCAGACTCGAGACATCTATGTTATGACTCTCATGTAACACAAACTTGGCCTCATTCCACAGTGTTCCATGTCCGGTATCTAATCTATTATATGTTGTACAGAAGCATTGTTGAGATTAAGCTCTCTCACATCATATTTTTGTTCCTTTAAACTTTGTTCAACCATTTAATAGTCTCTCTCACATATATCTTTTCACAATTTGTGCACGGAATTTTATACACACCCGCTTCGTTTGTTCTTCTGACGTATTTGCAACTTTCTCTTACTAAATTGCCAGGAGCAGACTGAAGCACCATTCTGACCTGGCTCGTATCTCTGACCGGGGTCAAAATAATCTGGTTGTTTTTAATTCATCAAAGACTCAGTTTTTACACCTATCAACCCGACAAAATTTTCCACGGTATACCCACTAATGTTTAATAATATTCATCTTAATCCTGCATCATCCTTGAACATGCTTGGGGTTTCGTTTACTCGGGACTTATTTTGGAAAGATCATATTACATTTCTCGTAAAATATGCTTCCAAGAGATTAGGTGTGCTAAGCCGACTCCGTTCCTTCTTTACTTCTGCACAAATGTTAACTTTATACAGGGGTTTTATCCGCCCCTGTTTAGAGTACAACTCTCATGTGTGGGGAGGCTCTCCACATACAGCTCTTCTCAATAGGATGGAGTCAAAGGCTTTTCGTCTCATTAACTCTCCTCCTCTTACTGACTTCCTTCAACCTCTGTCTCTTCATCGCACTGTTGCAACTTTATCTCTTTTCTATCGCTACTTCAATGGTCACTGCTTCTCTGAATTGTCTGCATGCATTCCTCCATCCCTACGACAGGCGCGTAGCACCCGTCTAGCAGCAAACTCTCATCCCTTTTCTGTCCAACTCTCTAATGCAAGAGTTAACCGTTACTCCCAGTCCTTCATTTATGAAACAGGTCAACTCTGGAACGGTCTTTCTCTGTGTGTGTTTCCTGCTTCCTATGATCTCCAGTCTTTCAAACGCAATGTGTCCAGGCATCTCGAAATGATCGGATCTTGAATTTGGCTCTCTCTTGTATTTGGTTTTTCTCTTGGAAGGAACAATAATTGCGGGCTCACGGCCTTTGGTTCCATGTTTTTCGCATTTAAAAAAAAACAAAAAAACTCCTATTTCCTGCTCTAACTATCTGTATTTCTGCCATTTTCATCCAGGGAGAAACATTGTCGGCTACACAGGATTTGGGTTGTACTATGCTTTTCTCAGGATTTTCTTTTTTGTGTTTACTAATGTATATTTTAGTGGCACTATTCCTAGTTTTGAGGATGAAATATGGAGCGTAGTTTAGATCAGTAAAATCCTTGAAAATGGAACATATTCATCCTGTAAATATTCGTCAGAAAATATCCTCAAGGCTCAAAGGAAAAAGGTTCGATGAGTATCCCGTTTTGTTCTTGCGAGAGGCGGTGGTTGAATTGGTAGAGAGGTGGCCTACAGTCCTAACGGACCCAGGTTCGAATCGCTGCTGAGGCAGGGAACAGTTTAAAGATTTGAAGTTCATTAAAGCAGGCTTTATTGATCTGCCAGATGGCCCCCCGACATGTCATAAAAATACCCCCTCTAATAGCAGTACACCAGTCCTGTATGAGACAGCCCAAGCATGTATTCAGTATGGACGGTGGGTGTTAGCGCGGAAGTGGTGACACGTGGAGGTGTACGAAATGTAGGGCTACTGGGCCTTAAGAACGGGTTGTGAAGCCTATGCCCAGAGTCGGACACATAAAAAAAAATAAAATGAAATAAAATAAAAATGAATAAAGTCATTTATGTTGTTAGGCTTTCAAAAAACTTTGAATTTAAGATTGTTACCGTCTTTGATTAACAGAGTATCGAGGAAATGTAAGGTATCGTCATGTTCGCGCTCTATACTAAACTTATTGCTAGGTTCTACCCTATTCAGTCTATCCCTAAGTCACTCTAGAACTAGCCTATGGGAAACTATAACTAAGATGTCATCTACATAATTAAACCAAGTAACTTGTTTCAGGACTGTCACTAAAATTATGTATCTCTAGATGTTCTAAAAATAGATTAGCAAGGACAGCACTGAGTGGAGAACCCATTGCCATCCCTGCTTTCTGTCGGATGAATATTAGTGTTGTGGGTAAAATAACAATTGCATATGCATAGTTTCACTAGTTCATAGAATCCCTAGTTCGTGCATTGAGGATATTTTCTGATGAATATTTACAGGATGAATATGATTACATTTTCAAAGGTTCTAGTGATCTAAAATGCCCTCTATATTTCATCCTCAAGACTCGAAAGAGTGACACTAAAATACGTATGAGTACACACAAAAATGAAAAACCTGTGAAAAAAATAGTACCACCCAAATCCTGTGTAGCGGACAATGTTTCTCCTTGTATAAATATGGTAGGAATACAGGTAGTTAGAACATGAAATATGGCTGTGGGCAGTTTGGTAAGAGAAAGTAGCAAATACGCCAAAAGAACAAACGAAGCAGGTGTGTATAAAATTTCGTGCACAGATTGTGAAAAGGTATACTGTATGTGGGAGAGACTTTTAGAGGGTTGAACAAAGTTTAAAGGAACAAAAATATGATGTGAGAGCGTTTAATCTCCACAGTGCTATTGTACAACGTAGATTAGATACCTGACATGGAACACTGTGGAATAAGGATAAGTTTGAGTTACATGAGAGTACTATAACAAAAAGGAGATGTCTCGAGTCAGCCCATATTGCTGTATCGAATAATTTTAATCAGAACAGAGGATTTTATACACTGGCCAAATCTTTAGCTTACCTTTTTGCTAGCGGAACACCTACATTAGGGTAGTTTGTTCTGGTTGTTCAAGAGCATGACGTCACTATCTTGGAGCTGTGAGGCGTACCTAAGGCGCTGAGTGTAAACATTATATGCCATTCCTGAAGAAACCAGTCTTGGCGAAAAGTTGAAGAGAGTGTTCCCTACTCTGCACTTCGTGTCATCCTCATTGGATGTTACAAGCGTGTAGAAGTGAGGCTGATAATTGAATAGTAGCGTATTTTCCCTATTTCTTGGTGGCATAGGAGATTTTTTAGCACTTCTTGAGTCATATCTTAGCATAGGCTACTGTACCCTATCGCTCTCTTGTGTGGCAGTTATATCGTCTGAATATCGAAACGATTTGCATTAATATTATACGCGAGGATATGGAAGTGTAAGGTGCAAAATTAACTGCTTCGAAAAAAAAAAAAAAGTGTTTCGAAGCCTCTGATACCACACAGAAAGCCAACCTAAGACTGGTGGTGGTGAGGAATGAATGACGTTGGTGGTGGTGGTTGCGTGGCTGTGAGGGTAGTCATGGTCTGACAAAGATAAGTAACACAATGTACAAGTGTTAGCGTGTGGTGGTGGTGTCATTATAGTGACGTGAAAGTGGTGTGTGAAGGCAGATTGAATTAAAATGTCGAAAAGTGATGTAATGAGAGTGTGAGTAATGTGGAAGAAATAATGTGGTGGAGAGATGTTGAAGTATGAGTAAGTGTAGTACAGTGAGCTGCACTTTCACTGTGGTAGTGTTCAAGTTGTGTAAGTGTGGTAATGGTGAAGTGATACTGGTGGTGGTTGGGATAACAAAGAATTATATTAAAACAAGTATATTTCACCAGTTAAGGAGAATGCCACACACACACACACACACACACAGGCAGGCAACTTCAGAGTCAACACGTCTGTCTCCTCGCTCCACACTGGCCACCCTTGGCTCCAACTGGACACCCCTAAATAGTATTATACATGAGTCAAGCTCTGTACTAGGTTAAACTAAATGGTGTTCTAATATAGTCGGGCAAGTATAAGCAAAAGTGTTGTCCAAAGAACAGAATACAGCTAATTAGAGTAGGAATGCACTGATGAAGCTTCACCAGCTGTTTCATGTATCACAGGCGAGTACCAAGGAGATACATATTGTAAGTAGAATTTTTTCTCAGTAATACCACAAGATAAGCACCATCTTTAGTCATGTGATTATGGGAGGAGTTAAAAAAAGGGATAAAGATAGAAAACAGGAACTGGTTGATATGGAAACATATAGCAAACTAGTAAAGAGAGTGAAGAAGCTGGAGAAGGCTTTTCAGAGTGAAATGGATGAAATTAAGAAGCAATTGTTCATGCAGAAGGAAGAAAATGATAAATTGGGAAAGGAATGAAACAAAAAAAGATGCAACAATAGATGAGCTGTCAGTTGAGGTGGGTTCACTTAGAAGGAAGATTAGTGAAATGGCAAGTACAGTTGTCAACCATGAAAGTATTATCAAGGAGTTCAGAAATGATACAGAGACAATAAGGCAAGCAAGCAGTCTGATAGACAAAAGCAGTGATACTGAAGAGAAGTTAACCCAGGTGAATGAAGTGATGCAATGTTACCAAGATGATGTGAAAACTACGTATGCTGAACTGGTGAAAGTAAGGAAAGACTTAAAAACAAGAGTCGAAGAAAAAAGCATTAGAAAGGAAGTGAAAAAAAAAAATCCGGAACAACCCCAAATTGGTCAAAGATTCAGCAGATATCAGAAAATCTACTGTAATCACTGATATAGATAAAGAAGAAATATAAAACAAAATTTCGAGAGACAAAAAGGAGATGGCAAATATATTGAGCATACTGATGGAAGTATCAGATGAAATCTGTGATAAAGACATAGAGGAACACAAAAGGCTAGGGAAATATGAGAGAAATAAGTCAAGGCATCTGAAAGTAACCTACCAGAGTGTGAACACTGTTGAGGAAATACTACAAAAAGCAAACTTATGGAAAAAGAGGAATTTTAAAAAGTATGGATAAAAAGATGCCTAACTCAAAAGGAATTTGGGATACTAAAAGAGAAGAGGGAGGTTGCAAAACAAAGAATGAAAGAAGATCAGAGGAAGAGAGTACTTTTTTTTTTTTTTCCAAAATAATTGGATTGCACGTACGAAAGTGGTAAATAACCAACAGGGAATAAAAATCAGGAAGGTAGTAGACTCAAGTTATGGGAAATATGTAAACAAGATGAATAAGCTGATGTACTCAAATGTAGATGGAATGGTGTCTAAATTATTAGAGATAGAAGACTATACCAAAGAAAAGGAACCACATAATGTTTGCCTAACTGAAACAAAATTAATCCCAAAGATATCAAACGATACCCTTAACTTAGAGAAATATAATACATGGACAAAAGACAGAAATTTAAGAAAGGGAGGAAGAATTATAATCTTAAAGAAAAATCTAGAAGTCAAAGAAATAAAACTAGATATGCCCTTACAAGTAGAACAGATTGCACTGGAGATGAACACATCTGAAGGGGAATTTATTGTGGCAGATTTATACATGCCACCCAAAACAAACACTTGGGAAAGAGGTGAATCTGCAGACCTGGCAGAAGGTACAGTTCAGAGGATCATTATTAACATTACTACATAGAATGGATGAGAAAACTGAACGAATTATATTAACTAGAGATTTCAATACAAATATAAATGGGAATATTTTATATGTAAGAAGCCATGAAAGATGCTGGAATCAAAAGCTCCTAGATCTTGTGCAGGAGTTTTTCCTACCACAGCATGCAAAGGAAAACACCAGAAAAAGAGGATTTGATGATCCATCAGTACTAGAGCTTATATTTACTAGGCGAGAAAATGATATTGACAATACAATGTATCACCCTCCATTCGGCAAAAGCGACCATGCAGTATTAAATTGCAACTTTAAGACTGCATATGACATAGTTACCAATAACGAGATTTACAAAAAGTCTAAACTACAAAAAGGGCAACTACCAATAATTGAAGAAGTACTTCTTAGAAACAGATTTGGAAAAGGAGCTTAGAGGAGAAGATTTAATTATTACTTATAAAAAGATCTGCTATTTTTATGAAACAGGAGTCCAAAATTACATCCCACAGCACAGAGAAACAGAACTGAAAATAAAGAAATGGTTTAATAAAAAATGTAAAAAATCAGAAGAAAATAAGAGACTTGTTGTGGAATAGATACAGAAGATACAACAGTGAGAGGGCATATAACAACTATAAACAGGCAAGAAATGATGATACAAATATAAGGAGGAAGACATTATAAATTAAAGTAGTGATATATCTAAGTTATTTTACAGGTACACTCATGATCACTAATCTCTGACCAGAGAGCTAGCCAAAGTCGTGGCCAGGTGTAGGCTACACAGTCAGACACACTCCACCATCGTTTCAGAAAGGTTTAGTACTTCAATGAACAATTTTCTAAGCATCACTGAAGCACTTTTGTTTCACAAAATACTTTCTTAAGTAATATATGCATGGTAAGAAATAGACAAATTTGGTCATAGCTGTTATTTTTAGTCTATAATGAGTGCGTGACATTTGAATTTCATACACTGTTTTATTAATCTGTTTATTATTTCACTGACCTATTTCTTGAGGCGAGCCTTTAACCAAGCTGTTGGTAGGCGATAGCAGAGAAATATCCACAATTGCCACAGCAGCCGGCATTCACACGACATATTCTAAGAATATTTTATAATACTTATATCATTGACATACTACTCTGAACTGAATGTTTTTCTCTAGTGATAACAGGCCCCGTAACCCATAGATAAAAATAAGCCTAGATGCCACATGACACTACTTTAGATGCGTCTGCGCGGCCGCCGTCTTGGAACTGTCGAGCCAGACGATGTCGTGTTGCTGACGATGGTCAAAGCTGACCACTATTTACCCAGAAATGCAACAGCACTGTGCTGCTTTTGGGTGTAGAAAGCGTCGGAATATATCTATGGTGACACCGATAGCACGAGCGGCTCAACCGTCTGGTTATGCAAACGTCCCTCAGCTGCTTCTCTATCCTCTGAAAGGAGGATGGTGGGTTGCAGAAGGGAAACTTAAGCCTGCAGTCCACCGAGTTCACGGTTCAGATGAACCAGGAACCACAACCACTACTACCACAACAACAGCCACCACCACAACCACCACCACAACAGCCACCACCACAGCCAGCACCACAATCACCACCACCACCACCACCACAACAACAACAACAACCACTACCAACCAGCACCACATCCACCACCACAACCACCACCACCACCAAAACAGCAACAACATCCACATCCACCACCCATAACAACAATCACCACCACAGCAACAACCACCACCATCACAAAAACAACCACCACCATCACACCAACAACCACCACCATCACAACAACAACCATCACCGTCACAACAACAACCATCACCATCACCACAAGCACCAACTCATCAACCATCATCACAACACAATAACCACCACCACAACAACAACCACAAAAACCACCACCACCACAACAACCACCATCACTACAACAACCACCACAACAAAAACCACCACCACAACAACGACCATCACAACCACCACCATCACAACAACAATCGCCACCACCACCACCATCACAACAACCACCACAATAACCACCACCACAACAATAACCACCATCAAAAAAATAACCACCACCACAACAACCACAAAAACAACCACCATCACTATAACACCCACCACCACAACAACAACCACAACAATAACCACCACCACCTCAAAAACAACCACAATAACAACCACAACAACAATCACCACAACAATAACCACCACCACAACAACAAACATCATCACAACAACAATCACCACAATAACCACCACAGCTACAACCACAACATCACCACAACAATAACCACCACCACAACAACAACCACCACAGCAACAACCACCACCACCATAACAACAACCACAACCAACACAACCACCACCACCACCACCACCACAACAGCAACAACGACAACAACCACAAAAAACATCACCACAACAACCACCACCACCACTACAACCATCACCACAACCACCACCACCACAACAACAACAACAGCAACAACTATAGCCACCATCACAACAATGACCACCACAACAACCACCACCACAACAGGTACAACATCCACCGCCACCACCACAACAACCACCACAACAGCAACAACAACCACAATCACCACCACAACACCCACCATTATAACCACCATCACAACAACCACCACCACCACAACCACCACCACCACAACCACCACTAACAACAACAACCACAATTACCACAATAACCACCACCACCACCACCAACACAATAACCACCACCACCACAACAAGGGAGGCGGTGGCTGAATCGGTAGAGAGGCAGCCTGCAGTCCTAATGGACCAAGGATCGAATCCCGGCTGGGGCAGGGAACAGTTTAAGGATTTGAATTTCCTAAAAGCAGACTTTCCTGATCTACCAAATGACCCACCTACATGTCGCAAAAATACCCTCGCTAATACCAATACGCCAGTCCTGTATGAGACAGCCCTAGCATGTATTCAATATGGATAATGGGTGTTAGCGCCGAAGTGGTGACATGTGGAGGTGTAGAACGACTACTGGGCCTTGGGCTAGGTCACTGCCCCCAAGAAATAGGCCCTGAAGCCTTTGCCCAGAGTCGGACACGTAAAAAAAAAAAAAAATCACCACCAACACAACAACAAGAAAAACCACCACCACCACCACCACAGCAACCACCACCACTGCCACTACAATAACCATCACCACCACCACAACAATAACCACCATCACCATCTCCACCACAGCAACATTCATTTTCATAGTCTGAATTCGCTCTAAAAAAAAGCCCCACTATTACATGCTTGACCGTTCTAACATGGCGGCCTCACAGACGCATAGCAGCTGTACTGAAGACTGGGCGATGCGGCATCTAGTGTTATTTATATCTATGCCGTTGCCATCCAGTGGGAATGGTTGCCCTATTCCTATGCGACGTCTTAGCTGCATGCCCCCTCTGGTCAAAATGTGTGCCAGTTAATGCCGTTAAATCATAAATAATTACTACGGTATATATGATGCCAATACCCACATAGCCTATAGTGGCACATGTTTTCTTTACTTCTTAGAAACTGCTGAATTGCAGACTGATTGAAGAAATGTCGGCCCCTGTCAATAAACACAGATTATTATGTTATGGAGGAGAAACCATAAGAATATGGTAATATCAAAGATATGAGGAGTACCTGTAGTTCGCTTCATATCACCTGGTTACAGTTCTTTGCCCCGCCCACTAGTGCGGAGGCTGTGTTCGAATACGTGGCTCATGCGTGGTCATAACACTGCCCGCCACGCGTCCCTGGTCAGAGATTAGTAATCATGAGTGTACATCCAAAGCAAAACCAAAGTAAAAATAAAATACAGTCCATTGCGAATGAGGGGATCATCTATACACAAGGGAAAGATATTTATGAAGCACTAAATAAAAACTTTCAACCAGTTTTTACAAAAGAAAGTAATTTTGAAAGTGATGACATGGAACATGCATGCCCACATGTATTACCAGATATACAGATAAAAGAAAAAGAAGTACAGGAAGAGTTAATTACTTAGACAAAGGAAAAGTAGATGGTCCTGACGAAATGTTAGGATACGTGCTACATGAATGTACAGAAGAGTTAAGCAGACCATTGTATTTAATAATCAAGGAATCCTTAGGTCAAGGTAAACTACCTGATATTTGGAAGAAAGCAAAAATTGTTCCCCTATTCAAGAAAGGGAATAGGCAGAATCAAATCAACTACCGACCAGTATCACTGACCAGTGTTGTACAGTAAGTTAGATACTAGAAGAGCGGATAAGAAAAGTTTGGGTAAACCGTCTAGAAGAACACAGTATGATAACAGGAAGGCAGTTCAGTTTTAGAAAGGGATACTCATGTGTTACTATTCTATTAAGCTACTATGATATAGTTAAAGAAACATTTCAGAAAAGAGAAGGATGGGTGGACAGTATCTATTAAGATTTCATGAACACAATTGATAGAGTACCGCACCAAAGACTTTTATGGAAACTGTACCATCAAGGAGGTATTCAAGGCAATCTGTACTGTTGGATGCAGGATTTCCTCAGAAAAAGGGAAATGAGAACAGTACTAAGGGGAAATTACTCATCATGGAGGGAAGTGACTAGCAGAGTTCCACAGGGCTCAGTGTTGACACCAGTTATGTTTTTAGTATATAGAAATGACATAGACAGTAACACTGAAAATGGAAGCTATCTAAACATGTTTGCAGATGATGCAAAAATACAAAGAAAAATTACTACAGCAGATTCTTGCAAAGAGCTACAAGAAGAATTAAACCAACTTCATGAATGGAGCAATAAATGCAAATGGAATTTACTGTGGACAAGTGTCATGTAATTAATTTTGGTAAAAGTGAGAAAAGACCAGATTGGGATTATAAGTTAGGATGATCAACCATTCACATATCAGAAATGGAGAAGGACCTAGGAATGATTATAAATACCAGACTATATCCAGCTGACCACATCAGTGAGAAGGTACATAATATGTATACATTGTTTGCTAATATGAGAATAGCACTCACATATATAAACAAAGACATGCTGAAAAAGATAACATCATTCATCAGACCAACCCTGGAGTATGCATCAGTAGTCTGGAATCCTCATCTCAAAAAACACATAGATAAGGCTGAAAAAGTACAAAGGGCAGATACTAGATGGGTACCAAGCTTAAGAGATCTAAGCTACGAAGAAAGACTAGAAAAAAATGAAACCACCAACAGTGCAGGAGAGAAAGAAAAGAGGAGACATGATTATGCTGTATAAATGCATATCAGGGAAAGAGAAAATATACATAAATGAAAATATAACCTATGGGGAAGCATCAGTAAGAGGACACTGCAAAAGCGATAAAGACGTAAGGAAATTCAGCTTCCCAAATAGGGCTATTGATCAGTGGAATGCACTGCCAAATGAAATAATGTGTAGTAAAAGTATTGATAAATTTAAGGATTTGTATGATAAAAATGGTTTGATACACGGGACAGTAAGAGCTTGACTCATTCCTGTGAAGATACAATTAGGTAAGAACACACACACACACACACACACACACACACACACACACACACACACACACACACACACACACACACACACACACACACACACACACACACACACACACACACACACACACACACACAATGATAACATAAAAAAAGAGTCGGTGATAAGAAAATATTTAACACGTCTTTGTAAACAGAATAGTCTCTTCTTTTCTAATAAATTCAATCGAGAAAATCAATGTACTTTATCAGTGTACGTAAAATATTTTTACTTTGATCGTTAATTTCATCATGGGATTTTACAACGTTCCTGAATGAATGTATTCTTACAGTAAATTCTTACTACCTCCGGATGGCTGTATTCAACCTTGGAAAAATCACTGTACCTCGAAAAATTGCCCTGAAGCTGAGGAAAATGTTTGAAAGTAGCAAAAGTGGGATGAGAAAAAAACATACCTGCAGCGTAGGAGCTACAGATAAACAATAACAATATTATCACACACACACACACACACACACACACACACACACACACACACACACACACACACACACACACACACACACTATTTATCGCATCACAAAACAGTCACTAATGCAGAGGTAGGGTTGCTTTTTGTGTCGTCCGGCAAAATAATCTCTTTCTATGTAATTATGTTGATCTTGGGAACTAAGCTTCTCCTGTGGCAACCATGTGTTTTCCTACTTACCTGTCTCTCTATGACCCTACCTGTCTATTTATCTCTCTGTTTGTCTGTCTGTCAGTCAGTCTGTATACCCGGACGCCTTTATCTCTGAGATGTGACCACGAATAAATAGCCTCAGTGTCACCTTGTCTCTCTCAAGGTCACATTATTTTCATTTACGCACCATGTCCGCCTCATTCTTCCAGCTCATCCTCGTTTTTCCCCCACTCTTCACCAGTGGCATTCCCTCTCTCCCTCTCTCTCTCCCTCCCTCTCCCTCTCCATAAGACCGAGATACATTTGTTAACACTTTCTAGCACATGCACATCAACAATACAGCGTCCTAAATGAATCATAATACGCCAAAGTTTTGAATGAGGTAAAGGGGTTTACGGAACAACTTTATATCAATTACGGTTTTGCTGGAGATTCACTTGCAAATTATCAGTTGCTCTAAGACTTCTCCGGGTTAGTGATGGTACATAATCATTTACGATTACCACTTCACTATGATGATGTCATAGTATGATTTATTCTTGTTGCTAACGGATAAAGTTGACATCTTCTGGGAATTCTCTATTAGCAAAGACTGTCTCCAACTTCTCTAGTAAAAAAAAAAAAAAAAAAAAATCCCGGGGGCAGAATACACTCCTATTGAAACAGTATTAGGTACAAGGCATCTCCGGGCTGGCGTAATATTCATTTTATTGTTGCTGTCTCTAGGCAAATTTATTTAGTGGTCTCCCAAAAGCAGAATGAATTCTTGTGGCAGCAATAATATATCAGTTAAACAAGACACCGGATGGCATGCCTAAACCCCATTAATCTCATGTCGGTTTTTTCTGTTAGATTCTTGTTTATTCCAGACGATTTTGTGTTTCTTGGGAAGGACCATCCGTGTTGTTGGGATTAATGAACGTAATATACGCGTAATTTAGTTCACAAAATAACTCCTTAAAACCGATAAATCTTCAGGATATGAAAGGGGTGTCAAGGATTTCCTTCAATTCCTACTGAATGCAGAATGTACTCCACAGCTGCACTATGCTGATATAATTCTGTGAAGATTGGCGTAATGATTAATGAACATACGAGAAGCCAGGATCCCCAGATTTGTGTATTTGTATGACCTGACCTTTTGTCCCATAAAACCATTTAATAGGTCCTCGTAAAAAGAAAAGTAAGTAAGAAAGAAGAAAAGAAATACATATATGGGAGTATTTGCCCAAAGAAAAAATGTCAGGTTGGAAGCGAATTAGTGAAGTAGTGAAAGAATATAGCCAAAACACACTACGGTGAGGACGTGTAAAAATAACAATCACGTCATTTTATCGAAAGCATTGAGGATACCTGACTGAGGGCATTCTCAAACATGTTTATGATCGATTCCATTTCGTAACAAACTTTTTTTTTTTCTATGTACGAGGAATAAGAGGCACGGATATTGTAAGCATTTTTCTTTTTGCGTAATAATATAATAATAATAAAAAGGTGCTTATGATAACTTCATGTGATTATGGTAGAAGTTTTTAGATGTCTCAAGAGACATGTGAAAATTTTACATTTGTCTTTTCAGCAAAAACAAAAATACAGTTACGACATGGCACTAGATCATAAATTCGTTTGTGAATCTGAACCCATGCATGCCAGGCAACCACGTGTCACCAGGTGGTGGGGTATAATGAGCACTAAGTGGAATCAGGTGTTATCGGTATCCATATCCGATTATGCACACACACACACACACACACACACACACACACACACGAAAAACATCGTCGCCTTTTAAGTGCCCCGAAATTCATTCCTAATACCCTGCCTCTGCCACCCGCAGTAAACACCACCACGCCAATATCGGAGCGCCTGGCATCGTAACTTTAACACCGTCGTAAACCCCTGTCGTAATTGGCGCCGGCAAGTAAACGCCGCGTGTTGGCGATTTGGAGGTAAATGGAGGCTATTCATGTCAATAAGGCAGTTAAGTGGCAGGATACGAAAAGATTTTAACCTCTTTCAATACGGTGGCGGCTTAATATCTTTCCAGATTCATTCAGTTCAGGAAGGATTTTCGACCTAGAAAGATTTGATACTGCCTTCTTTAGCCCCTTCACTTGCATAGTCTCTTCGAAGCTGAATATTATTGTCTGGTAGCAGCAAAATTATACCACAACAGACCGTCACCGTACTGATGCCAACGGCCAAGTGGGGTTGTTCTTGCAACTGTGTTAACTAAGTGGCTGGTTAGGGCAATATTTTTATGCTAAAGTGAGGAGAATTGGGACATGATTCTGGGTAACGGCATTAACAATATTAATAACCACAACAACGAAGAACAACTGCAGAAACTTCACTACTTCAGCCAGGCGTTCCCAGACATCTTTTATTGACTTTAGTTGAAGGATAGTCTGTGCTGTGAGAGAAAGAAGAACAAGGGAAGCTCCTTGTTGTGCAAGCGGCTACATAATGTATTGTCTGAGATGTTATTTGTGTTGGCACTGAAGTAAAGTAGGACGATGGCCTAACTGTGCAGAAGCTGAGTGAATGTGTATCCCTCTAGGACACAGTTTCAGTGGGAACAGTATCTCAAGGGGGTTCATGAAAGATGCTGTTAGACTGGAGGTTTTAGAAAGCTTGGATGGTCATGTGTTTATGAATCGTCGTGTAGCATACTCCTCAGTAGTGGACATGGGATGTTTCTCAGGCACTCTGTGTAGTCGTAATAATAATAATAATAATAATAATTATTATTATTATTATTGTTATTATTGTTATTATTATTATTATTGTTATATTATTATTAGTGTTATTATTATTATTATTATTATTATTATTATTATTATTATTACTATTATTATTATTATTATCAATTTAATTAAAACTTTCCACATCCCCATGGGAAGTTTTTCCTTTATTTTTGTCAATATTCTTATTTTTCTTCCAGCTTAAAAAGTAAATGACCATTGCTTGTTTGGCCTAGAGTTTTCATGCTTTGTTAGGTTAATCACCCAGCTACTAGCTTCTTCTGGCCATTTATTATGGCAATCCACCCTCCTACTTTCTCTATACTCATTTCAAAGCCAAAGGTGGAGGTTGTGTATAAATACGCAACAACTTATCTTCCTCTCGTGTTCCTGAACTCGATTCTTGTGAATTCTCTACACTCTGGCTTCGGCTTTCCTGTCATTCTCTGACTAAATATATCTGTGCTGTTTACATATCCCCTAATTCTACTGACTATCAAAAATTCTTCGACTATTTTACTTCTACGATGGAACACATTCTATCCATTTCTCCTTTCTCTGAAATCTCCAATCTAGGAGATTTCAATGTTCACCACCACCTTTGGCTCTCCTCTCCTTTCACGGATCCACCTGGTGAACAAGCCTACGTTTTGTCTATCCTTAATGACCTAGAGCAGCTTGTACAGCACCCTACCCGTATCCCTGACCGCCTTGCAGAGAGCTCCAACATACTTGACCTCTTCCTCACAACTAATCCTTCTGCTTACTCTGTTAATCTTTTCTCTTCGTTGGGCTCCTCCGATCACAACCTTATTACCTTAACCTGTCCTATCACTCCTGTATGGCCTGTGGACCCTCCAGGGAAACGTCGTCTGTGGCATTTTGGAGCCGCGGACTGGGAGGCCCTCAGTCAGTACTTCTTTGATTTTCCCTGGAATGATTATTGCTTCCATGGCCGGGAGCCATCTGAGTGTGCCTTGCGCATTACAGAGGTTATTCTCTCGGGCATGGAAGCATACATTCCTTTCTCATATCCTTTGACTAATGCAAGAAAGCCTTGGTTTAATCACGCTTGTTCTAATGCTGTCCGCAACAAGGAGAGGGCCTACAAAAGGTACCAGAGCCAACCCACCCCTGAATCACATAATCTTTACGTTTCTGCCCGGAATCGTGCTAAGTCTATTCTTCGCTCTACTAAAAATAATTTCATCCATACTAAATGCTCTCAACTCTCCAACTCGAATTCTTCCTGCTCCTTCTGGCACCTTGCCAAAAATCTTTCTAACAACTTTACCTCATCATCCTTCCCTCCTCTTTTCTACTCTGATGGTTCTGTAGCTATTTCTTCTACTGATAAAGCAGATCTCTTCGGACAGACTTTCTCCTCCAATTCCACCTTAGACGATTCCGGTGCTGTTCCTCCATCACTTCCCCCCTCTGACTTCCTCATGGCTGACATTAAAATTTCTTCAGTTGATGTATTTTCTGCCATCACTGGCCTCAGTACTAACAAGGCATATGGGCCTGATGGGGTCCCTCCTGTTGTTCTCAAGAACTGTGCTTATGTGCTTACACCCTGCCTAGGCAAACTCTTTCGCCTTTGTCTGTCAACTTGTACCTTTCCTTCTTGCTGAAAGTTTGCTCTCATTCAGCCAGTCCCAAAGAAGGGTGACCACTCCCAACCCTCCAACTATCGTCCAATTGCTTTAACGTCCTGTATTTCAAAAGTTTTCGAGTCAATACTGAATAGAAAAATTTTAAGGCATCTTTCCTATCACGACCTTCTTTCTGATCGTCAGTAAGAGTTCCGTCAGGGACGCTCCACTGGCGATCTTCTCACCTACCTTTCAGACTCCTGGTCATCCTCCTTTCGGGACTTTGGCGAAAGCTTTGCCATTGCACTTGACATCTCAAAGGCTTTCGATCGAGTCTGGCATAAATCTTTAATTTCCAAACTGCCCTCCTACGGTTTCTATCCTTCTATCTGTGCCATCATTGCTAGCTTCCTTTCTGGTCGTTCTATAGCCGCTGTTGTAGACGGCCATCGTTCTTCTCCTAGATCTATCAACAGTGGTGTTCCTCAGGGCTCTGTCCTGTCACCAACTCTCTTCCTTTTATTCATCAATGATCTAAGCTGTACATATAACCCTATCCACTCATACACTGATGACTCCACCCTTCACCTTTCCATTCGGTTCTCGCAACGCCCATCTCAACAGTTACTTCAACAAACAAGGGATGAGGCTATTGCACACCTAATGTCTGACTTGGCTCGTATCTCTGACTGGGGTAAAAATAATATGGTTGTTTTTAATGCATCTAAGACTCAGTTCTTACACCTATCAACCCAACAAAATCTTCCACAGGTATACCCACTAATGTTTAATAATATTCAGCTTAATCCTGCATCATCCTTGAACATGCTTGGGGTTTCATTCACTCGGGACTTATCTTGGAAAGATCATATTACATCTCTTGTAAAATCTGCTTCCAAGAGATTGGGTGTGCTAAGCCGACTCCACTCTTTCTTTACCCCTGCACAATTGTTGACTCTATACAGGGGTTTTATCTGCCCCTGTGTGGAGTACAACTCTCATGTGTGGGAAGGCTCCCCACATACAGTTCTTCTCAATAGGGTGGAGTCAAAGGCTTTTCGTCTCATTAACTCTCCTCCTCTTACTGCCTCCCTTCAACCTCTGTCTCTTCGCCGCACTGTTGCATCTTTATCTCTTTTCTATCGCTACTTTAATGGTCACTGCTCCTCTGAACTGTCTGCTTGCATTCCTCCACCTCTACGACGGGCGCGTAGCACCCGTCTGGCAGCAAACTCTCATCCCTTTTCTGTCCAACTCTCTAATGCAAGAGTTAACCGTTACCCCAGTCTTTTATTTATGCAACAGGTCAGTTCTAGAACTGTCTCCCTCTGTCTGTATTTCCTGTTGCCTATGTCCAGGCATCTCAAAATGATCGGATCTTGAATTTGGCTCTCTATTGTATTTTGTTTTTCTCTTGGAGGGAATTGTTACTGCGGGCTCTTGGCCTTTGGTTCCTTCTTCCTCGCATAAAAAAAAAAAAAAAAACGGATCACCAGATTTTGTTCAGAATGTACGAAACGTATTTTGGGACGCCATATCAGGAACCGCTTAAGCTTCAATCTTGAATTTTACCCCAGTATAGTCTTTAGGCAACCACATTGCTTAACCCTAAACCACTAAACTTCAGTGCCTGTTACAGTGCAACTAAACATGGGTATACTATACCCGAGTTTGGAAAATTGAAATTGCTGTGAAGCTGGGGGCCCTGGTCAGCCCAATAAGTGGGGTGATGGTAGTCAACGATGTAGTTTCTCTGCAGTACGAGCTAGAGCCACTGGTCTCGGTAGCCTTTGCCCTGTCTCACATTGCGCATCAGCTAAAAGAGATAGTCACTTCTGTCAACCATTATTGAGAAACAACCTGGATGCCTTCTGGTCTCCTGTCTATTTGCCTATTCGTTGGAAGCTTGACAATGTACAAACTAAATTTCTTCATCTGATCATCATCTGATCAGCATTTTTCTTAGCCAGACGCCTGTAGGTCGTTCTCGTGTGGAGCGTGGTCTCGTCGATCTTGGTAGAAAAATCTTGGGTGGTTTGTTTGGTGTATCTCTCGTGACCTCTCTGCCTTCAAATCGAACCCTGCTGATTTGGCTAATGCTCTTGAATCTCAAAATAGGGTTCCCCTGACTCAACACTCCATGTTGCAGAAATTTACTGCACATCTCAATGATGTAACGGAAATGTTTAATCATTTTTCAGACATTTTACAGAATCAGACTTCAAAAATTAATGTTGTAACTGAGTTGCTATTTGTCCTGTTGCACCCTGGCAACATACAGCTTTCCCTAGACTCTTTTCTTCGCCTGGTCACAGCCTATGTTCGTCACTTAGCTGATGCTGCAGGTGGCCATGTTACACTGGATCTAGCGTATATCTCTGATTTTCGTTCCATGCTGGAATGGGCTCAGTCTACCTTTGACTCACCTTTAGTGGTTCCATTCTCCTTTGTAGAAGTATATTATCCCGTACTTCCGGCAACCTTCATTCAAATGCCATTGTTGTTCACATTTCACTCTGTTCTTCTGTTATGTTCAGTCTGTTCTGCATCATTTCATTTCGCTTCTCTTACAATAATTCCGTGTTGCAGGCTTCTGTCTCCTCTGAATATTTCCTTTTATTTCACAATCATGTTTGTATTGCGTTTATGTCCTCTAAAGGTCCTACCTACTTCTCGTCTTTGCCCTGCCTATCTCCTTAATGTTTTTTCTAGTAGTGCTGCCCCTTGTGAATCTGCTCTGGTTCCTAATTAATCCGTACAATCTGCCTGTTTCTTCGTTCCGGCCCCCAAACTTCCAGTGCACCATGTTCGTCTTGGTCATGTCCAATACTTCTTTTTCAATGTCCCTATCTCTGCCAGTGTCATCTGTCCTGGTGCTCCTGTTCATTCGACTCATGCTAATGGCATGTACAGAGCACCAGTTATAGTGCTATTAAGTCAGAATCTGTGGTTACCTACCCCACACGTCATTATGCAGCTCATTCTCACACATAATTATGAAATTTTTCAGCCTATTAATGTGTCCTTCCACCTCTCTTCTGACATTTAATCCATCAGATCAGAGAAATTACGTGTGTTAGATATCCTCAGTGAAAGTAACTGCATTTTACATCAGTTCTCAGTTGCCTTTATTCGTTCTTGGATGTATCCAGTCTTTGTGTTTCCCCCCGTGGTTGTTTCTTTTGTGGTATTTCTCATTGCTTTCCGTGTAGTTCATTGCTGTGTCAGGCAAATGGAGAAGGGACTTCTTGAACTTAGGGTTGCGGTGAGACTAGTGCAACCAGAGCTGGACGTTGAAACTGGTCGCATCTGGTGACACACGATTTTACTACTTGAAGTGTAGCCTAACACCAAAGGGGAGAAAATTACGTGAAACTGGGGAGAATTTAGTGAGATTATGAAATAAGGAAACACGGTACACTACACTATTATTATACTGTGTTGATTTGTGTGAAGACGTGTGGACACCCAACTAAGTATGTGAACATTAATTATTACAAGGTCATAATATTTCCTGTGTAACCAGCTGTTATACGTAGAATCATATTATTCCTGAGTGTTCCATATATCAATGTGATATTCTTCTATGTATGTATACCACCTCAAAACGCTCAACCTGGTCGTCCACAGTGACATGTGTACATAACTTATAGCTATGTATAACATGATTTGTGACTTCCAGCTATGTATATCCTGATTGTATTACACCCGTGTGCTCCTAGTATACTCGATTTTTTTCCAGCTGATGATCCACTTTCTTGAATGTGGCAGCTGCGCACTCCTGCCGCGTGATTTGTTAATTGGTTGGTTTCAGTTTCATACCTATCATATTTACAAAAAACAATTGCATCTCATATTTCAATTCTCATAAATGATGTTTTGCCGTGTCATTGTACTTTACAAACAGACATGAAACGAGTATGTATCTGGGCTTCACCCAAACGGACAGTGAATTTGAGGAAGTTGAATCTAAATTGAAATACTTGTAAATGGTACAGAGTTGTTGCATCTCCCTATATATATATATATATATATATATATATATATATATATATATATATATATATATATATATATATATATATATAAACGCATTTGGCTGGGTAAGTGCAAATAAAAGGTATCTTAATTCTTAGGCACTTGTTACATTAGACAATAGTACCAGTCTAAGTAAATTAGCTGCTTAGTCAGTGGTAAAGCGTTGGAAGTGGAGAGGCGAATGAACAGTCGTTACAGAGGAGGGGGGGGGGGACACGAGAGACGGCCAGGCGAAAAAAAACAAGTTGTCTCGTCTTGCAAGATGTCAGATTTTATTATGGATCACACCTACTCCATTGCTTCGAAACCTTCGCCCATATTATCTGTAAGTATATATATCCATAAGTATATATATTTATTTATTTATTAGAGATGCAACAACTCTGTACTTTTTACAAATATTTCAATTCAAATTCAACTTCCTCAAATTCATTGTCCGTTTGGGTGAAGCACAGATACATACTCGTTTCATTTTTTTTTTTTTTTTAATAATAGAACGGAGGAAGGAAAAACAAATGGGGGAAAAAAAAAATCCATACACCAGATTACTGGTGTCCTCTATTCATAAAATATCTGTAACAGTTAGACTTGAACAGTTGTGGGTTGAAATTTGGAGGAAAACAACTCTGGGGAAGCGAGTTCCAGAGAGATGCAGTTTGGGGAATGAAAGAATTCTGATAGGCAGAAGTTCTGCAATATGGTTGAGTGACATTCCAGTCATGAGCGCTACCAGATGCCCGTGTAGCACGAGGGAAGGCATGGAGAGGTGGCACCATGGACGCAACTTCGTCTGAGCATTTGCCAAAAAATATCTGTAAAATAATGCAAGGGAGGCAACATTCCTTCTTACTTGCAGGGGAGGTAGTTTATATGTAATGGCAGGGTTGTTAATGATTCTAACAGCTTTATTCTGAATTTTGTCTAGTTGTCTTAATGCAACCTCTCCACAACCATTCCACAAGGGTGAGCAATATTCAAGCTGAGAGTGCACATGACTCTTATAAATTATAGCTAACTGCTCATCGGCGAAGAAGTTACGGACTCTGTACAATAATCCAAGTTTCTTTGAGGCGGTTTTAGCAAGTGATCTGACATGAGAGGTCCAGCTAAGGGCACTGTTAAGTGAGACACTAAGAATTTCAATACTTTTGGAGATGGGAATATTAGTAGCATTGAAGGTAATGTACGAATCTGGCAATATCTGTCTATTAGTAAATTGTATATATTTAGTTTTACTAGCATTAAAAGAGACAAGGTTGTTTTGTCCCCATTCACTGATTGTAGCTAGATCTTCATTTATGGAGATGGCTGTACTGAGTCGAGAGGTAGAGATATTAGACTTTGTAAATGGATGTCTGAGTGTGAATGAACTATGTAGTGTTAAGTCATCTGCATATGAGTGAACGGGATTGTGGGTGACAGATAAGAGATCATTAATATGAACCAGAAATAGGGTTGGAGCCAGAACTGATCTCTGCGGCACGCCGGCGTTAATTGAGTGGAAATTCGAATATACATCATCTACTTTTACTCTTATTTTCCTGTCACTAAGATAAGAAGAAATCAAAGGAACAAAAGACGTTAGTCCATAGCAAGGGAGTTTGGACAGCAGGGAACGGTGCCATACTCTGTCGAAACCTTTAGAGATATCAAGAGCTACTGCATGAGTTTCTCCAAAAAGATCAATTGATTGATGGATGGTATGAGTTAAGAGATTGAGTATATCAATGGTGGATCTTTCGTGGCGAAAACCGTATTGTCTATCACTAATTAAGTTGTTGGATTCAAGATGTTTAACAATATGCTTATTAATTAAAGTTTCAAATACCTTACCAAGAGAAGATGTGACAGCTATTGGTCTGTAATTGGAGGGGTCAGACGAACTTCCTTTCTTCGGAACTGGGTGGATATTGGCTTCTTTCCATGAATTTGGGAATAAAGAAGTACGTATGCATAGTCTGAAGAATTTGGCTAGGACAGAGGCAAGTTCAGGGGAACACTTTATCAAAACAATTGGCGGAATTCCATCTGGGCCTGGAGCTTTGTTGGTAGGTAAATTGTCTAGGATGGATTTTACGAATCTTGTCTGTATTTTAAGTGGGGCAATTTTGGGAGAATCAAGTTCCAGTACTGAGACATTCTGGCTGGTATCATTTATGGTAGAGTTTCTTGCAAAGGTACTAGCAAAGATATCTGCTTTCCCACGTGGGTCATTTGTAATATTGCCATCTGAAGATTTTAGTGGGGGAATGGAAGATGACTTGTTAAAGTTATTATTGAAAGAATTAAGAGTTGACCAGAATATTTTATTGTCATTAGGGTTGTTAAGTAGTTTTGATGCTTGCTTTTGAAGAAAGTTTGATTTAGATAGATTTAATACAGCTTTTGCATGATTTCTAGCAATTTTAAATTGGGAGAGTGATTCAGATGTTTTTGATTTTAAGTAGAAGTTATATGCTAATGACTTTTGGGCTGTTGCTCTGGCACAATTGCCATCAAACCATTTTGGAGAGTTTGATCTTTTAGTGAATTGTTGACTTGGTATGAATAAATCCATACCAGCTAGTATTAAGTCGCAAATGTGGGACTGGGTAGAACTGGGATCACTAGAGAAGAAAGACTGCCATGGACCATCAGCAAGATAATTTCTAAATCCATCCCAGTCTGCCCTGTCAAAGTGCCATCGGATCACTCTGACAGGTTTGTATAGTACAATGACAGTGCAAAACAGCATTTATGAGAATTGGAATATAAGGTACAACTGTTTTTTGTAAATATGATATTTCAGGTATGAAACTGAAACCAACCAATCACACGGCAGGAGTGCGCATATGCCACATTCACGAAAGTGGATCATCAGCTGGAAAAAAAATCGAGTATAGCGTTATCCAAGTGATGTTACTTCTAAAAGAAAACGAATTTGAAGTACATAGCTCAATTAGTGTTATCTTCATGATTCTTCAGTATTCAGTGCTGTTGCTTCGGAATTTCCATTAGTACTTTTTCTAAAGGATGGACGTCTTATGTTGTGATGATACTGTAAATACTTCATTCAGTAAGTGATTTCCGTGATACTAATGGGTGTCTTTGTTATTACTTCTTTGGTAGGTTTGATACATTATTCGTATGTGTTCTATAAAGTGTAATTATTATTAATGATTTGTACTGTCCCATGATGACTTTTAACCAGTATATTAGATTCTTTTACCATGGCTATGTGGTTGTACTGAAAATAATATATTTCTTTATTTAATTTAGATCAACTATTTATTTTGCATCATTATATCATTTTATTTTGTATATATCCATTATTATACCTGACTGTGTTTAGGTACCTAGCTACATCACTTTCTTTCTCATCCTCATTTCTTTGCCCAGGTATTTCCCGATCCTTGATGTAACTGGATTCCTTATTCCCCACTGTGTCACGAAAAACAATTTTTAATTAGCTGGGGAAAACTGTTACAAATTATTTGATAATTTCTTATTAACTAGCCATTATAAACTAAACATTATGTAAATATAAGTGTATCAGTAATAATGTATAAAGTATAGCCACGTATAGCCATTAGGGAACCTGTGTGATAGAATGCACTGAACCATGTGGTGCCATTACCAAAGTTTTGCTGATTCATGTCAATGGAAATACTGTAGAGTCGCGGCGCACGACTCTTGAGGTTGTTATTATCGTACCGTGGCAATCCATCATTCAAATGTGCGTCCGATTTCTTATCATATACACGAATCATATTATTATGCATGAATATATTTTACACGAATTTAATTATATACGAACATATTACACACAAATCACATTTGTTTCATATTATACACGAGATCAGGCGCAGTTTTGAATGACAGGTTGCCAGGGCACGATAACAACAAACTCAGAGTCGCGTGCCGCGACTATAAGAGTGAGAGAAGCGCGCCGGCTAATCGCCGTATTTCATACTTAGACCTCAAGAAGGGTGCGTCTGTAATATTCTAGTCCACAGTTAAGTCCTCAGATACTCAGTGGACTATGGGATCAACCTTGACTTTTTAAGCTACGTCATGGTAACAAATATAGCAGAATATATTAAGCTGTACTGTGGCAAATAAATAAATGAAGAAAAATAGCTATAAAGTTTCCTATTGCAATTAGAAAGCCGCATACTGTCTTTCTGGCGATATATCTTTCAAAAATTCTCTTGCTAGTTCTTCCTTGGCTCCTTCACCCGTCCTTCCTTCATCCCTCACATCCCTCCCTTTTCCCTCGCCCCATCTCACTTGTCCGCCCACTCGATTTAGATTGCCTCCATCCTGTCACTCTCTCTCTCTCTCTCTCTCTCTCTCTCTCTCTCTCTCTCTCAATGCTGTCAGGGTGGGTGACAGGGTTGACAGGTCCTTCAGTGTGTGATGGTGATAGCTCTCGTATTATGGATGTCAGCCACTGTCAGGTGGGTACTGGGACAGACAGGTGTGTGTGTGTGTGTGAGAGAGAGAGAGAGAGAGAGAGAGAGAGAGAGAGAGAGAAGGGGGGGAGGCGGGGGGCTTGAAATGTGGTTCCCGTTTTTTTCCGGCAATGTGGTAAATTAAGCTCTTCAGCCCAAGGATGTCATTCTTGTTTTGTTCTTTCTGTCTAATGATGATTGTATTTAGTTTATGAGAGACTCCTCAACCAGAGACATTAGATACAGCCTTCATAAGCTGAACTGAATCCATTAGAAGTCGTAGGAATCTATCTATATGAAAGAGCTGCGTTGTTTACTTATTTGTCCTTCAATCACGCCCAAACCAATGGCCAGAGACCCCCAAATCTATATATATTCTGAATCAGGGTGACTGAAGGATGGTTTCAGGGGGGGTCAAGTTTCAGATCTGCGTCATTTGAGGTCCCTGGTAGAGTGTTCGCCTTTATGTCCCAGGCAACGTCGGGTACCCCTGCAGCCCAGTTTTTGGCATGGAGACTCACCTGGCCTCCAGTTCGGACGCAGGCTATGTGGTTGACCTCCAAGGTCATTTGAGGTCACTGGTCGGAGGTCATTTGAGGTCACTAGTAATATTCCCTCGAACGAATGGACCCAGCAGCCCAATTTTTGACATGGAGACTCACATGACCTCCAGTTTGGACACATGCTATGTGAGGTTGACCTCCAAATTCATTTGAGGTAACCAGTCAAAGGTCATTTGAAGTCACTGGTAATAGCAGACGGTGGCTGAATCGGTAGAGAGGCGGCTTGCAGTCCTAATGGACCCAGTATCGAATCCCGACTGGGGCAGGGAACAGTTTAAGGATTTGAATTTCCTAAAAAGCAGACTTTTCTGATCAACCAGATGACCCGACGACATGTAAAAGTACCCCCGCTAATACCAGTACACCAGTCCTGTATGAGACAGCCCTAGCATGTATTCAATATGGACGGTGGGTGTTAGCGCCGAAGTGGTGACATGTGGAGGTGTAGGAGGACTACTGGGCCTTGGGATAGGCCACTGCCCCCAAGAAATAGGCCCTGAGCCTTTGCCCAGAGTCGAACACGTAGGAAAAAAAAAAGTGGGCACAAATACTGTGCGTATGTCTGCGAATGCTGAAACAGAAAGTTTCCAGACCTCTTATAATCCCACTTCTAAAGCATAAGAGGTGCATGGTCTTTCTGGAGTAGAAAGAAAGATTGAACTAGAACAAATAGGATTGGAGTGTTCGCCTTTTTGGCCCGGGCAACGCTGGGTACCCCTGCTAGTTGTCTATAAAAGACGTCACTCGATTCAGAGGTTAAGAGATAATCATTAGCACACAGGCTCGCATTGCTCAGCTAGGTGAATATAAGCGTTTGTAGTTAGCTGGATTGATCACTTGACTTGTCCCGACTGTGAGAGGATTAATGCTCCTTTAATTCACTGTTAGATGAATTAGATAGTCTGGCAAGGGCTTTAACAGCTTACCGGAGTTAACCAGATACTGATGTGTTTTTTTATATATAGTATCCAAAGGAAATTTCATTGATTTTGTTAGCGATTATCTTACTTGCCAGGAAGGACGAACAAACACAGTAGAAACTGGAATAGCCTTTTTTGATGAGGGATAATTGCTTTGATAATATACAGTATGGAGTTATTAATTTCATTACCGAATCTTTCTTTTAACTGTCATCATCAAATAATCTATGACACTTTACTGAGGTGGGCATCAGAGGTGTCCAGGGATGAATATACAATTAACTAATGTACGTAAATTCAGTTTATATTTTTATGGATATATCTCACGGTCTAGTGGGCAACCAATAGGTTAGCGTTTGACCATTATTTTTTTTCCATGGCTGAGTTTGACAGAATACGAGTGAACCAGAACAATTTTACATTTTAGTTCTGCAACAATAAAGTGGCATTATTATGACCAAAACGGCAGCCATCACTTGTGTCCCAGTGAAAAAAATAAATAAAAAAAGCACTTTCCAGTACTCACATTGGGTGCTGCCTCATCAGACAACCGCTGCATTATGACGGGTGTTTTTCCTAGTTTTTGTGACACTGATATTATACGCAAAGTAGATGTGCAGTGTTTTCCTGCGTAATCAAGAACACATAGAAATGAATAACGATCTTGCGATATGCATGCTGATTTGAAAGATATACAAAATAATATTAATGCGTCATAAACGAAGTATCCCGATATAAAAGCCACGAGACCGCAGTGGTGGCATATGTGAAGGAGTTATATCCCAGGATAAGCTCCGTGAGTAATAGTAGTAGTAGTAGCTGTAGTAGTAGTAGCAGTAGTAGTAGTTAGCAGATGGGAGCCCATTCTACAAAATATGCTCCGATATCAGAGTGATTTCTGCCCTCCTCCTGCTATAAGTTTTCTAGGGAGCTGACGTATCTGAAATAATTATGGAAAACCTTATGTAGCGGAAGACAGTATCAAAGATCCAGGAGAACTGAAGTGAGAAATTTCGTTAAAATCCACTTCCTCACTTTTCCTTGTTTCTGATCATTTATTTTTGGGAGGGGTGTTGCACCCCCAAAGAATTATTGGGAGGGGATCACGCTGCCTAAATATCGCATTAAAGATAATAGTCCATCGTGCAACAGCCATTAAAATATCAGTGCCTTTTATTCCGTCTTATTACGATTTCTGAGAATTTATAATTTTGGGAGGTGAGCTGACCTCTCTAAAAATTGTGGTTGGAAAATTGTATATACTGGAAGACCTTCGGAATAATCAGACAAACTCACCAAGGAAGTTTCAGTCAGATCCATCACATGTCGTAGGAGTTAAGGCATCGACACAGAAACAGATATGAGCACACAAAGAGACAGGCTGAATCTCGGGCAAAGGTACAGGGTGAGTTGCAGGAAATGATACGATCCTGCTTTGCAGGATCGATAAAAGCTTTATATTACCTCTCCTCAGTATATATATTTTGCATAATCGATAGAATCAAGTAAAATATCTTAATCAGCCAAACGAAACGCTGTGAAAAGTTTGGTGGAAGGTCCGTCCTCAAGTCATCCTGGAACAGAAATTCGTGGTAGAAACCGTATCAAAATACTGCAAATGTTTCTACAAGTGACAGTGGTGAGGATAGAATGTTGACGGTAGTGGTACTACTTTTGCTGATGTTAATGATAAGATGATCATATGATGATGTTGGCTGAGCGTCGCTGTGTCACGAATGAAGAAGAAATTCTGCGGTAAGTTTAAGACACGAACAATGTTTAAAGCAGTGGTAGTAGTAGTAGTAGTTGTAGTAGTAGTAGTAGTAGTAGTAATGACAGGCAGTGAATATATATATATATATATATATATATATATATATATATAGAGAGAGAGAGAGAGAGAGAGAGAGAGAGAGAGAGAGAGAGAGAGAGAGAGAGAGAGCCTCTGTGGTACAGTGGTAGAGTATTCGTTTCGCACGCTGGTGAACGCGGGTTCGCCTCCCGCCAGAGTTGTAAAAATTTTGGGAAGCGTTCACCAAGCCACTTGCTACTTTGGCGGACACTAGGGGTGCTGTGGTTGAACCAGTGTCGCATACTAGTATGCTTGCACCCAATCGGCTTAAGACGAGCCGATTACACTTGGTTCATAGACTACACACACATCGAAAGCCACAACGCTACAATCATAATCACAAGCACTTCTTACCCTACATACAGTCTCTACCAGACAGTCTAAGCCACTAGGTAGAGATACATTGGCTGTATCGTCCCTGCTTCGGTAGGGATAGGCCGGTCTAGCAGTGGATCTCAACGGCTGATGATGATGATATATATATATATATATATATATATATATATATATATATATATATATATATATATATATTCACAGAAGAAATATGTGCAGTATGTGATGTGGTGTGTGGGATGAAAAGAAGACGGAGGGGGGTGCAAGGAACAGCGTGATGGAATGAAAAGGTGAGACACGCTGTGGCACAAAAGAAGAAAGCATACTGTACAATGAGTGGATGAGAAATAGGGGCGTGGAAGAAGCTGAGAGGCGGAAGAGAGAGTTATATGCAGAAAGAAAGAGAGAGGTGAAAAGATTAGTAAGAGAGAGTAAGAAGAGGGTGGATGAGGAATTTGGAAGGAATTTGAGTGTAAAGTGGAGGGACAGTAAGAAAATATTCTGGAAAAAGGTGAAAAGCATAAGACAGAGTGGAAGTGAAGTTAGCAGGGGAGTGAAAGATAAAAATGGTAGATTACTAGTGGAGAAGGGAAAAAAAGTAAGCACATGGAGAGAACACTTTAAGGAATTCTTCAACATAGAGGATGGAAGTAATGCAAGTATAAGTGGCTGGGGAATGGCTGGGAGAAGGAGGGAGGAGAGAAGACAGGAAGAAATCAGTAGGATAGAAGTTGTGGAAGCAATGAAGAAAGTTAAATTGGGGAAAGTCCCAGGAATTGATGGAGTGTGTGGTGAAACGCTGAAGCATGGGGGAGAGATAGTAGTAGAATGGATGTGGAAGATGTGCAGATTGGCCTGGGAGGAAGGTAGAGTCCCGGAGGATTGGAAGTCAGGTATAATTATTCCCTTGTACGAAGGAAAAGAGGAAAAAGAAGTGTGTGGTAATCATAGGGGCATTTGTCTTCTTAGTATAATAGCAAAAGTGTATGGTAGGATACTTATTGACAGAATTAGAGAAAGAACAGAGGAATTAGTTGGAGAAGAACAGAGAGGCTTTAGGAAGGGAAGAGGTTGTGTAGATCAGATAATCATTCTTAGATCTTTAGTGGAAAAGTTTCTAGAGAAGGGAAAGAAGTCGTATGTGGCATTCAAGGATTTGGAAAAAGCATATGACAGGATGAATAGACAAGGATTGTGGAAAGTATTAATAATATATGGAGTAGATGGGATGTTGTTGAATGCTGTGAAGAGTATGTATGATGGTGTTAAGACTTCAGTGCGTGTGGATGGTGAACTGAATGAATTTTTCTATCTGAAGGTTGGGTTAAAACAGGGATGTTTCATGTCTCCGTGGTTGTTCAATCTGTACATGGATGGGGTAATAAAAGAGGTACAAGGTAGGGTAGTGGATTTTGGAGTGGCCCTGGTGAGAGAGGGTAGTGTTTGGAAACTCCCTGTACTGTTGTTTACAGATGATACTGTGTTGTTGAGTGAAGACGAAGGAGAACTGCAAGGCTTGTGGATGAGTTTGGGAGAGTGTGTAAGAAATGGAATCTAAATTTGAATGTAGGGAAGAGTAAAGTGATGGTCTTTGAGAGAGGTGAAGTCAGTAATGTACAGCGAGGTTGGATGGTGAGGAATTGGAAAATGTGAGTACGTTTAAGTACTTGGGTAGTGTGATGAGTAAGGATGGAGGTTTGGAGGGTGAAGTGCTTGAAAGCGTACAGCAGGGAAGAAAGGTTGCTGGTTCCTTGAAAGTAGTGATAAGAAGCAGGGAAGTGAGCATGGAAGTAAAAAAGTTACTACATGACAGTATTGTGATACCAACTCTAACGTATGGAAATGAAGCTTGGACGTTGCTGGAAGGACGCAAGTCAAGAGTGAGAGCTGTGGAAATGAGTTATTTAAGAGGAGCCTGTGGAGTCACATGGAGAGACAGGTTGACAAATGAGGATATAAAGGAGCGTTGTGGTGTGGATGTGGATGTGATAGGAAGCGTTAGGAGGAAAACACTGAGGTGGTTTGGCCATGTGGAGAGGATGGAGGGTGAAAGACTGACGAAGAGAGTGTATGTGAGTGAGGAGGAGGGGGGAAGAGGGAGGGGGAGGCCGAGGATGAGATGGAGGGATGGGGTGGAGAGGTATATGAGAGAGGGGGGTGTGAGTTGGGAGCAGGGCAGTGAAATGGCGGGGGACAGGGCGACGTGGAGGCGATTTGTTTGTGGCCACCCCGAACGGAATTAAGGCAGGGAGAATAAATGAATGTGGTAGGTGGGGGCGCTCACCATCCACTCACTCAATGTAGTGCTGCTCTCGGGTGTCTGCCCTTTCGTCTCCTCCATCTTTCTTTCCATCCATCCCCTTCTGTCTTTCTTTCCTTCATTCTTTCTTCATTCTTCTGCCTGTGGGTGACTTTGGACTCCCTCTTGTGTCTTTCCTTCATTCGTTCCTCTTCCTTCTGCCTATGGGTGACTCTACAGTGAGAGACAAGCCAAATGGTTTCCTATACACCAGGAAACCATTTACTACGCTGGGTGGTAACCATATAACCAAATTTTGGCGCCTGGTGGTTTAGTGGGTAATATCTGCTCGAATCGGATTCAGCAGGTGGAGGTTTATATCCAAGGGATGGTTGGGGTTTATTGCTCACGTAATGCCACTCAGGGATGAGTGAGGCTGGTCACTCTCATCTTAAATGCCAGGACCAACTTGCCTAGCACCGGGCTCCTACGTTCCTCATGGGGCAACGTAGGATTAGATGTTGGATTGGATATATATATATATATATATATATATATATATATATATATATATATATATATATATATATATATATATCGAAAGAAGCAATACTCTCCAATGAAATAAAAAAGATCTAAGCGTGTAGCAACACTTTGGTGAATAGAACACAGTATGAAATACATGACAATCTTATGAACTGCAGTGCCGGATAAGCCTATCCAAATAGCAGACTGCAGCATTCTCGACGGTAAGATTGATTATACTGGTCCAGAGTACATAGTAGTATGTGAGATGTGGGCCTGTAGATCTATCACCAGGAGCTTAGATATTACACCCACGCAGTGTAGTAGATCTCTACCTCTCATACAATCTTTCAGAGCAAAGGTAAAGAATTTCCTTTGTGTGTGTTGCCAAGTGTCACGTATACACTGTTTACACATAGAATCTCTTCAGTAGAACTGGCAAGACATCAGCTGGCCTCTGCCGACTCATGAAGACCAGTTTTGTCCGACACATGATGCATCGGCAACAAGCATCGTCGCTTACAAATTTTGTCTCCCCTCGGTTAAAGTAAGATGTTCCCGACATTTTTACTGACGCAGAGATTAATTGAAAGGAAATAAAAACTGTAAGAAAACGCTGATGTTATATGTGAATGATAAAAAAAATAGATTACAAAATATTATACTGATAGAAAGAGTATACTACTTAACAGGGAGAATAAATGAATGTACATACAGTAGTGAATATACTGAGTTGAGGGATTACTGCATCAACTTCATTAATTATTTATTTGTAGTATGGCTGTTAATAAAGTCGAAAAAATATAGGCAAGTTAAAATGATATGTAGCTGAGCGTTTATGACTGTGGCTGGGTTTGAATTAAAGCGGGTGTGTGTGAGACTGCGGGTAGCTTTGCGCCAGTGTTTGGTAATTATTATAGTGTCTCCTAATATAGAATGGAGATCATGTCATTTAAGGTCCCCCACTGAAATCTTCAAGCATCATTTTAAAGAATTATAGTTTGCTTTACTCAGTGCAACGTTAGTTTAATTAGAGATTAAGCAGGGTCTGAAAATATGTTTGACAAATTTCCTGACAGCAGTTTGAAATTGAGTAATTCATTCAGAAATACTGTTTTTTTTTTTTTTTTTTTTTTTTAATCTACGCTCGAGACGCAGCAGCGGGTATTATATTTTGATCTGTGTGTGTGTGTGTGTGTGTGTGTGTGTGTGTGTGTGTGTGTGTGTGTGTGTGTGTGAATAATAGCTCAAACAGTTTTGTTCCAGTTTTAACCAACATTATGTCAAGCTTTAAGGTCTGCGAAGGAGAAAACCGATTAGTGTTGAATTTAGAACAAGAGGTCAAAAGTGAAGGTTTGTGGTCAAGGTCAAGCAAATCACTTTTTCTTTTTTTTATCCAACTTATACCAAGGTTTGTGGAATGGCAAGGATAACTAAAGATTTAATTAATTTGATTTGGAGGAGAATGAGTCAAAGGTGAACATCAGAGGGAAAGGTCAAATGCCAAGATCACAGGCCAAGGTCAGTTTGAAAGTTTTGATCTGATTTGAATCAGACTTGGTGGAAAGGTTAAGGGTCGGGGGCAAACAAGGGGAATTATTTTCGAATACAGTTAAAGGTGAAGGTCACACAGCAAAGTCAAAGTTTGAGTTGTGTGTCTGTGCTGTTAACAAAATAAATAAAATTGTTTGATCTGATCTGGATTAAACTTGGTGGATTAGTTGGTGAAAACCCAGTGGCTTGACCTACTGGTTTTGAGTGCAGTAGGTCACAGATCAGTGTCATATGGCTTGGATAATTTAACCAGTTTTAATCAGGTGCGGCTAAACTCTGCGGATGTGCTTAGCTTAAACCAGTAAAAGCGTGATCCGATCTTGAGAACAATCAAAGGTTAAAGTGACAGTGAGGGGTCAATGGTTAATGATCAAGTGCACTGGACAACAGGCCAAACAGTTTAGATCTGATATGAACCAAACTAGGTGGAAGTGACCAGGGCTTTAGTTAAAATGAAGTAATTCGACTTTGATACTACTCTGACGAGGGTGCTTGTGTTGCATTCTGAGAGCTCCATTTTGTTTATTTTATTTTTCTTTCCGTCAGGAAATTTTATTTTGTTTCAGCAGCAGCCAATCTTGTTTTAAACACGTTTCAGTTGAGTAGTCCAAAAATAAATCATAACACAAAGTGATATCAACTAAAGCTGAGTTATATGCAATAAAAGGATTTTCGAATGTAAAGACAGGATAAGAAACAGTTGACATATGGTTTAATCTATTCATTGTTACCGATATATTTATGAGCGACTCTGGAAGGCTTGAATGGTAAATGGATGATGTGGTGAATACTCCTTTGCCATTTTGATGATCATCCAACTATTTTTGTGTTTTGCTTTCGTAGCAAATATAGCAAGAAGTTGATAACGCTGTTTTTTTTTTTTTTTAATCATACTAATTCAGTTTCTCCTATATTGAGTAAAATCATGTGGAATTAGAATATAAGCTAAGTGTGATTAAAGTGAAAATAGAGACTAAACCCAAATATATGAATTCAGCAGACAAAAAGAACGTATAACATAGTTGAGAGAGAGAGAGAGAGAGAGAGAGAGAGAGAGAGAGAGAGAGAGAGAGAGAGAGAGAGAGAGAGAGAGATGTTGGAGAAGTTTGTGACAGGAAAGTGATGAGGAAAAAAGATAATAAATTTTACTTTGGAATCTGATGGACTTGTTTCTTGATGGCGAAAGAAAGGGAGGGATTGAATCATAATGTTCATCATCATTATCACCATTATCATCACTTTCATCATCATTATCATTGTCGCCATTGTTGTCTTAACGATCCACCTCCTCCCCCAGCTCCTCCTCCTCTTCCTCATAAATATCACTCTCGCCGCATAACAAGTGCCTACCCAGGTGGGTATGAGAGATGTCTGAAGTGTAGAGTGAGAAGTGCATGAAGAAATGAAAGTGTTCTGTTATACTAGTGCCAGTGCTTCTAAGTCGTCATACGTCTCTGTGGGATCCTGGATGATATAGCGAAATTAGGAAACAAGTATTAAAATTACAATGAATGAGTGATAGGACGAAGGATTGAGGGAGTGATGGGAAAGTAAGGTGGAATATTTTGTGGAAGGCAGATTTTCGTGGCATGTAAAAGAGCTGGAAGGACAAGGCGCAGAAATTTTTTGTGGAAGGAGGATTGTTATGAGGGAAAAAAAAAAAATGTATAATCTAGAGGAGCATAGGTTTGGAAGATGGTGGATTTGGCTGGTACGAGAGGTGGTACAATAAACTGAAGGAGTATTTTAGGTAAGACTGGTTTTGCCTTTATGAGAATGATGTGAAAGGATGGGATGAAAGAGCGTTTTGTGGAAGGCGGGGTTTGTGTAGTATGACAACAGATTGAAGTAAAGGATGACGGTATGAAAGTCCGATGATAAAGGGTGGAAAGACCAGGCGAGAGAGTGTTTTGTGGAGGAGAGTTTTTTGTGCTGTGTAAGTTTGTGCCGAGTTAGGACAAAGTTGTGTGAGTTATCTTTGTGGCCACAACCACTGATGAACGCTGGAACTTTGGTGCCAGATACCGAAATGGCTGATTGCCTGTTTGACCCATTTGCAGTGGGATGCCTTCACGCAATGGCAGCCATGCAACAAATCGATATACAAACGTTCCTCAATTTCCTGGCACCGATATAAACACGAATATATACACATCCTTTAACTCCTTCACTATCCCTTGAAAGAAAGGTGATGGATTGCATTTCACTGGGTTTAAGTTCAAATGGGCCTGAGATAAAAATATTACAAAAAAAAAAGCAATAATAACAATGAAAAGAAACACATTCGGGAGCCGAATGCTAATGGCCCGCCAGAATATGCTGTTGGCCAAGTGTAAGATTTTGACCATATCTTGATACCCTGAAGGTTTCATGTTGGTAGCTCAAGCCGTTCATGAAATATAATGGTGCTAAAGGCGGGCGAAAAAAAAAAAAAAACTAGTTGACATTTGGCAGCCATTTAGCTAACATTGACCCAGAGTGCCCATTTTCGAACTCGGCCAAGAATTTGGCCATACCGTGATACCCTAAAGGTTTCATGTTGATAGCTCAAGCCGTTCATGAGATGTAATGGGAATAAAGACACACACACACACACACACACACACACACACACACACACACACAGGCGAGAAAAACATTATCGCTCCGCCATGTAAGGTCAGGCTATAACAAGAGCTATAACACTATCACCACCACCACCACCACCAACAGCAGCAACAATAGCAACAACAATTAGGCAGGGGTTCCCAATATCTAGTACTACTGGTAACCATTCTTCATTTACCTCATAATGCCAACTGTAGTGTAATCTGACAAAATATTTGGTTCTGTAATTACACTGTCGCAGACACCTAGGTGCACCCTGAGACTGGGTGTTTGTCAGTCGATAGAACATTATAAGTTATTATGTTTTGTGGATTCATTTTGATTTTGACCCGAATACTTTTTCCTTCTTTAAAAAAATACAAGGCATCACGATTTTTTTTATTAATTAACCCACCGCGTGCTGGCTATTTTTAGCCCTCTGGGTCATCCCAGTGCCGGCTATTTTTCAACTTTTTTTTTTGGCTTAAATGATAGATTTTGATGTGGAAACAACGAATTTCGCCATTAAGATGCTCACTGAGGCTCGAAAATTAGTTTTATTGAGTCCTGCATACTTGTGTACAGGTATAGCCGCTCTCTCACGCTCACCACGTACATGAGAGAAAGCCGTTTTCTGTATAAGGTATACTCAGGTATTTATGCTAGGATGGTATAGGAATGTTCAGTACACTTTTCTGATCACTTATTACTTCAGCATCTATCACAATTTGCATGTCTTTCTCACTGTGAATGCATTATCTTACACTTACTTGAAGATAGGTACAACCTGACTTCATTATGTACAATCCTGGCACTTACAAGAAGGTACTTACAACTTGACTTCACTATATAGTCCTTACACTTACAAGAAAATATTTACAACTTACACTTACATGAAAATATTTACAAAATGCCTTCACTATGTACAGCACTGTGTGAGGCACACAGGCAGAGTGAGGCAGAGCGAGCTTGATGGGGGGAGCGAGTGAGTGTATGGCCATGACAGCCTGGGGGATGGTAGACAAACAGTTACCTTACATGCCTGCTAATTTTTACCCGCGAATCTTGAAAAATGCGGTCATAGTGAAGTTTTTTACTTTAGATTGTTTTAAAACGGCACTGGCACTGGCCACAGCATTATGTCAGACCGTTTTAAAACGGCACTGGCACGCGGCGGGTTAAAAATAGTTTGAAGTATTGTCGTTTAAGACAGAAGCCCTAATAATTGATAGATGTTAAAGCCTCCCCACGAGCGACAGAGTCTATCAGTGTCTCAGTAACACAGAGAGTAGGCCAGCATGCTCTCCAGTACAAGATTCTCCAACTATCAACACCAAACTACATGCACAGTACACACTACACTTCCTTTTCCAAGATTCAAAAATAAATCATGGCATCTGAACACCAAGCCTCGGAGTCCCCGGCGGGGGGGAGACCATAAATGCCCCCACCTTCAGCCCCTCTTCTGGTGATGACCCGAGTTGCCTGGAACCACTGTCTGATTCACTTCTTCATTTCTGCAACATTTGCGGCCTTTCCTCTAACTTTCGCTCTGTTGAGCACCACCTCTCCTTCTCCAAACCTCACCTTCTTTTCCTAACTGAGACTCAGCTGCCTGAGGCAACTGACAGCAAAACCTTTTCTGTATCCTCCTACTTTCTCTATACTCATTTCAAAGTCAAAGGTGGCTGTTGTGTATATATATGCAACAACTTATCTTGCTCTCATGTTCCTGAACTAGATTCTTCTGAATTCTCTACACTTTGCCTTCGGCTTTCTTGTCATTCTCTGACTAATATATCTCTGCTGTTTACTTATCCCCTAATTCTACTGACTATCAAAAATTCTTTGATTATCTTCTACAACGGAACACATTCTATCCATTTCTCCTTTCTCTGAAATCTCCATTCTAGGAGAGTTCAATGTTCACCACCACCTTTGGCTCTCCTTTTCTTTTCACTGATCTACCTGGTGAACAAGCCTACATCTTTTCTATCCTTCATGACCTAGAGCCGCTTGTACAGCACCGTACCCATATCCCTGACCGCCTTGGAGAGAGCTCCAACATACTTGACCTCTTCCTTACAACTAATTCATTTGCATGCACTGTTAATCTTTTCTCTTCTTTGGGCTTCTTTGATCACAACCTTATTACCTTAACCTGTCCTATTGCTCTGGTACGGCCTGTGGACCCTCCAAAGAAACGTCGTCTGTGGCACTTTGGAGCTGCTATTTATTTTTTTTTAAATAACAGAACAGAGGAAGGAAAAACAAATGAAAAAGAAAATATCCATGCACCAAACTACTGGTGTCCTCTGTTCATAAAATATCTGTAACAGTTAGACTTGAACAGCTGTAGGTTGAAGTTTGGAGGGAAACAACTCTGGGGAAGCGAGTTCCAGAAAGATGCAGTTCGGTGAATGAAAGAATTCTGATAGGCAGAAGTTCTGCAGAATGGCTGAGTGACATTCCAGTCATGAGCACTATCAGATGCCCGTGTAGCACGAGGGAAGGCATGGAGAGGTGTCACAATGGACGGAACTTCGTCTGAGGATTTGCTATACAAATATCTGTAAAATAATGCAAGGGAGGCAACATTCCTTCTTACTTGTAGGGGAGGTAGTTTATATGTAATGGCAGGGATATTAATAATTCTAACAGCTTTGTTCTGAATTTTGTCTGGTTGTTTTAATGCAACCTCTCCACATCCATTCCACAAGGGTGGGCAGTATTCAAGCTGAGAGCACACATGACTCTTATAAATTATAGCTAATTACTCGTCAGTGAAGAAGTTACGGATTCTGTACAATAATCCAAGTTTATTTGAGGCGGTTTTAGCAAGTGATCTGACATGAGAGGTCCAGCTGAGGTCATTGTTAAGCGAGACGCCGAGAATTTCAATACTTTTGGAAATGGGAATATTTGTAGCATTGCAGGTAATATATGATTCTGGCAATACCTTTCTATTAGTAAATTGTATATATTTAGTCCCCATTCACTGATCGTGGATAAGTCTTGGTTTAAAGAGATGGCTGTACTGAGTTGAGAGTTATAGATACCAGACTTTGTAAATGGATGTCTGAGTGTGAATGAACTATGAAATGTTGAGTCATCTGCATATGAATGGATGGGATTGTGGGTGACAGATAAGAGATCATTAATATGAACGAGGAACAGGGTTGGTGCCAGAACTGATCCCTGTGGCACGCCAGCGTTAATTGAGTGGAAATTGGAATATACATCATCTACTTTTACTCTAATTTTTCTGTTCCTGAGATATGAGGAAATCAAAGGAACAAAAGAGTTTAGTCCATAGCAAGGGAGTTTGGACAACAGGGAATGGTGCCACACTCTATCGAAAGCTTTAGAAATATCCAGGGCTACAGCGTGAGTTTCACCATGTAAGTCAACTGATTGATGGATGGTATGAGTCCGGAGATTGAGTATGTCAATGGTGGATCTTTCTTGGCGAAAACCATACTGTCTATCACTAATTAAGTTGGATTCAAGACTATGTGCTTATTAATTACAGTTTCAAAAACCTTACCAAGAGAAGCTGTGACAGCTATTGGTCTATAATCAAAGGGGTCAGAGGTTCCTTTCTTCGGAATTTTTTTTTTTTTTTTTAATGCAAAGAAGAAGGAACCAAAGGCCATGAGCCCGCAGTAACAGTTCCCTCCAAGAGAAAAACAAAATACAATAGAGAGCCAAATTCAAGATCCGATCATATTGAGATGCCTGGACACACTGCGTTTGAAAGACTGGAGATCATAGGCAGCAGAAAATACAGATAGAGGGAGACAGTTCCAGAGCTGACCTGTTGCATAAATGAAAGACTGGGAGTAACGGTTAACTCTTGCATTAGAGAGTTGGACAGAAAAGGGATGAGAATTTGCTGCCAGACGGGTGCTATGTGCCCGTCGTAGAGGTGGAGGAATGCAAGCAGACAGTTCAGAGGAGCAGTGACCATTAAAGTAGCGATAGAAAAGAGATAAAGATGCAACAGTGCGGCGAAGAGACAGAGGTTGAAGGGAGTCAGTAAGAGGAGGAGAGTTAATGAGATGAAAAGCCTTTGACTCCACCCTATTGAGAAGAGCTGTATGTGGGGAGCCTCCCCACACATGAGAGTTGTACTCCACACAGGGGTGGATAAAACCTCTGTATAGAGTCAACAATTGTGCAGGGGTAAAGAAAGAGCGGAGTCGGCTTAGCACACCCAATCTCTTGGAAGCAGATTTTACAAGAGATGCAATATGATCTTTCCAAGATAAGTCCTGAGTAAATGAAACCCCAAGCATGTTCAAGGATGATGCAGGATTAAGCTGAATATTATTAAACATTAATGGGTATACCTGTGGAAGATTTTGTCGGGTTGATAGGTGTAAGAACTGAGTCTTAGATGCATTAAAGACAACCATATTATTTTTACCCGTCAGAGATACGAGCCAAGTTAGACATTAGGTGTGCCATAGCCTCATCCCTTGTTTGTTGAAGTAACTGTTGAGATGGGCGTTGCGGGAACCGAATGGAAAGGTGAAGGGTGGAGTCATCAGCATATGAGTGGATAGGGTTAGATGTACAGCTTAGAAGATCATTGATGAATAAAAGGAAGAGAGTTGGTGACAGGACAGAGCCCTGAGGAACACCACTGTTGATAGATCTAGGAGAAGAACGATGGTCGTCTACAACAGCAGCTATAGAACGACCAGAAAGGAAGCTAGCGATGAAGGTACAGATAGAAGGATAGAAACCGTAGGAGGGTAGTTTGGAAATTAAAGATTTATGCCAGACTCGATCGAAAGCCTTTGAGATGTCAAGTGCAATGGCAAAGCTTTCGCCAAAGTCCCGAAAGGAGGACGACCAGGAGTCTGAAAGGTAGGTGAGAAGATCGCCAGTGGAGCGTCCCTGACGGAACCCATACTGACGATCGGAAAGAAGGTTGTGATAGGAAAGATGCCTTAAAATTTTTCTATTAAGAATTGACTCGAAAACTTTTGAAATACAGGACGTTAAAGCAATTGGACGATAGTTGGAGGGTTGGGAGTGGTCACCCTTCTTTGGGACTGGCTGAATGAGAGCAAACTTCCAGCAAGAAGGAAAGGTAGAAGTTGACAGACAAAGGCGAAAGAGTTTGCCTAGGCAGGGTGTAAGCACAGAAGCACAGTTCTTGAGAACAACAGGAGGGACCCCATCAGGCCCATATGCCTTGTTAGTACTGAGGCCAGTGATGGCAGAAAATACATCAACTGAAGAAATTTTAATGTCAGCCATGAGGAAGTCAGAGGGGAGAAGTGATGGAGGAACAGCATCGGAATTGTCTAAGGTGGAATTGGAGGAGAAAGTCTGTGCGAAGAGATCTGCTTTATCAGTAGAAGAAATAGCTACAGAACCATCAGAGTAGAAAAGAGGAGGGAAGGATGATGAGGTAAAGTTGTTAGAAAGATTTTTGGCAAGGTGCCAGAAGGAGTGGGAAGAATTCGAGTTGGAGAGTTGAGAGCATTTAGTATGGATGAAATTATTTTTATAGAGCGAAGAACAGACTTAGCACGATTCCGGGCAGAAACGTAAAGATGATGTGATTCAGGGGTGGGTTGGCTCTGGTACCTTTTGTAGGCCTTCTCCTTGTTGTGGACAGCATTAGAACAAGCGTGATTAAACCAAGGCTTTCTTACGTTAGTCAAAGGATATGAGAAAGGAATGTATGCTTCCATGCCCAAGAGAATAACCTCCGTAATGAGCAAGGCACACTCAGATGGCTCACGGCCATGGAAGCAATAATCATTCCAGGGAAAATCAAAGAAGTACTGCCTGAGGGCCTCCCAGTTCGCGGCTCCAAAATGCCACAGACGACGTTTCCCTGGAGGGTCCACAGGCCGTACCGGAGTGATAGGACAGGTTAAGGTAATAAGGTTGTGATCGGAGGAGACCAACGGAGAGAAAAGATTAACAGAGTAAGCAGAAGGATTAGTTGTGAGGAAGAGGTCAAGTATGTTGGAGCTCTCTCCAAGGTGGTCAGGGATACGGGTAGGGTGCTGTACAAGCTGCTCTAGGTCATTAAGGATAGAAAAGATGTAGGCTTGTTCACCGGGTGGATCCGTGAAAGGAGAGGAGAGCCAAAGGTAGGGGTGAACATTGAAATCTCCAAGAATGGAGATTTCAGAGAAACCATGAATTAGGGAATGAAGAAGTCTATCTATCTATCTATAGCCCGACGCCCTAATCCCGCAAAGGGTGGCCTCAGACAAAACGCCTCCAAGTCACTCTGTCACCCACCATTTGACTCCCCTCCCCCCAACTCACCCCCCCTCCCTCATATACCTCTCAACTCCATCCCTCCACCTCATCCTCGGTCTACCCCTCCCTCTCCCTCCCGCCACTTCACCTACATACACCCTCTTAGTCAGTACGGATGCATATTCTGAATAATATAGCAAGAACAGAGGCAAGTTCTGGGGAACATTTTTTCAAAACAATTGGCGGAATTCCATCTGGGCCTGGAGCTTTGTTGGTAGGTAAATTGTCTAGGATGGATTTCACGTACCTTGTCTGTATTTTAAGTGGAACAGTTTCGGGAGAGTCAAGTTCTAGTGCTGGGACGTTCTGTCTGGCTTCCTCTAAGGTAGAATTTCTGGCAAATGTACTGGCAAAGATATCTGCTTTCCCACGCGGGTCATTTGTAATGTTGCCATCTGGAGATTTTAGTGGGGGAACGGATGATGACTTGTTAAAGTTATTATTGAAAGAATTGAGAGATGACCAGAATATTCTATTGTCATTAGGGTTGTTAAGTAGTTTTAATGCTTGGTTTTGAAGAAAGTTTGATTTAGCAAGATTTAATACAGCTTTTGCATGATTTCTAGCAATTTTAAATTGAGAGAGTGATTCAGATGTTTCTTACTTTAAGTAATAGTTATATGCTGATGATTTTTGGGCTGTTGCTCTGTCACAGTTGCTATCAAACCATTTTGGAGAGTTCGATCTTTTAGTGAATTGTTGACTTGGTATGAATAAATCCATACCAGCTAGTATTAAGTCACAATTGTGGGACTGGGTAGAATTGACATCATTAGAAAAGAAGGACTGCCATGGAATGTCAGCAAGATAATTTCTAAATTCATCGCAGTTTGCCCTATCAAAGTGCCATCGGGTCACCCTGACAGGTTGAGAATGGGGAGGTTTGGGAGGGCCAACTAATGAGGCTTTGATGAGACTGTGGTCAGAGGATCCAAGTGGAGACAATACCTCTATCCTGTACTGATCTGGATTATTTGTCAAGAACAGATCCAAAAGATGGGCATTATGGTCGGGATTATCTGGTATTCTGGTTGGTTGCTTTACCAGTTGCGTGAGATTAAACGATTCTGCAAACAGCTCGCACTCTAGAGCAGCATCGTCAGTCCTGGCAGAATGCAATAACCATTCAACATTATGTATGTTAAAATCACCCAAAATGGTAATTTCCGTGCTAAGGGCAAGATTAAGGTTACTCAACTGTGTGGAAATGGAATCAAATACACTGGGTTCAGAAGAAGCACTGGGGGAGCGGTAGACGACACAGATATATTTGGTAGTATTCTGACAGTTTAGTTTATACAATGAGTAATCAAAACTGCGTGAAGTGAAGTTTAAAATGGTGTCAACTGCATATTGGGATTTGATATAACAACAGGTGCCACCCTTGTTACGGAAGTTTGTGAGGAGATGGTAACCAGGAAAACAATATCGGGATATATCAGCAGTCGGTGAGATTTGGGAGGCCCTTAGGCAGTAATTCTTTTATTTCCCCTGGAATGATTATTGCTTCCATGGCCGGGAGCTATTTGAGTGTGACTTCCACATTATGGAGGTTATTCTCTCGGGCATGGAAGCATACATTCCTTTCTCATATCCTTTGACTAGTGCGAGAAAGCCTTGGTTTAATCACGCTTGGTCTAATGCTGTCCACAATAAGAAGAGGGCTTATAAAAGTTACTGGAGTCAACACACCCCTGAATCACATCTTTTTTGCATTTCTGCCCGGAATCGTGCCAAGTCTGTTCTTTGCTGTGCTAAAAATAATTTTATTCGTACTAATGGTCTCAACTCTCCAACTCGAATGCTTCCCACTCCTTCAGGCACTTTGCCAAAAACCTTTCTAACAACTTTACCTCATCATCCTTCCCTCCTCTTTTCTACTCTGATGGTTCTGTAGCTATTTCTTCTACTGATAAAGCAGATCTCTTTGCTCAGACTTTCTCCTCCAATTCCACCTTAGACGATTCCGGTGCTGTTCGTCCATCACTTCCCCCCTCTGACTTCCTCATGGCTGACATTAAAATTTCTTCAGCTGATGTAGTTTCTGCCATCTCAGGCCTCATTACTAACAAGGCATATG